>NC_079192.1:180251945-180558195 GCF_029499605.1 Hyla sarda | reverse complement strand
AGGCCTCTAAAGAGGCCTGTGGAAAATGAAAGAAGCAATCTGATTGGTTGCTATGGGCAACTGCACCACTCTTCCTCTGCACAGGTTTTGATAAATCTCCCTCAATGTGTTTCACCATAGTCTTCCCCTCTGTGTGTTGTGCTTACAAAAGCCACTGCTGGCTTCAGCTCTTGAATAAGTACTGAACATGTTAACATTTTTCTGACTAACTAGATTTCATTATATAAAGATGCTGTTGACATTTCACCAGATGTAGGTAACAACCAAATAAGCTCAAAAATGAAGTTATGTGTAATAATGTGAAATGACACAAGGGAAAGATAATTTGACACATTAAGAAAGGAAGTTGCAAAAAGGCAATGAAAACTAAGAAAACTGATTAAATCTATCAGTAATAAAGGGAAATTGACAGGCTGTTCACCCGTTCTAAACCCAATACAATGGGTAATAGTGCAGGTGAACAGCAATAAAACAAGGGGTCACTTACATAAATTGGTTCCTAATTGCTACAGTGCTGCTGTGCATAATGGTGGCAGGGAGTTGGCTTGTCGAGCCCCCCTGACTCTGCTATGCACAGCACTATGCTCACCCATCTGACGAGTATTCTAATTTCTTCATTCCGGAGCTGAGAGCCTGCAGGCACCACACCTGTGTAGGCTCTAGTGCTGCATATTGAGGAGGCAGGGAAGCTTGGCTCCCTGTCTCCATTGCACACAGCAGCTCCATAGCAAGGCAGATACCGGGAGGCAGAACCTTTAATCCACTGGACCAATTTCTGTAAGTGACCTCTCGTTTTAATGCTGTTTACCTGCACTATAACCCACTGTATTGGGTTTAGTGTGGATAAACAGCCTGTCAGTTTCTCTTTGCCATTGCTGAAAAAAAAAACCATGTTGAAACTCAGTTAATTTAAAGGAAAACAGTCAGTAAACTCCCCCCGCACTAACCAGAGGTATGCCCCAGATACTCTCCACCATTTGCCCGTTATCTTTATTCTTCTAGATATGCAAATGAGCTGCTAACTGGCACGGGCGGGGTTACAAGGCTCCTTCTGGCACTCTGACATCAGCGCAGCTCGTCTGCTGCACCGCTCGGCTTATGAATATTCATCCCCTCCCTCCTCAGGGGAGTCCTGTACAGAGCGGGGAGGGGAGGAACAGTCGGAGGGAGGGGATGAATATTCATAAGCCGGGCAGTGTGGCAGACGAGCGGCGCTGATGTCAGAGTGTCAGAAGGAGCCTTGTAACCCTGCCTGTGCCAGTTAGCAGCTCATTTGCATATCCAGAAGAATGAAGATAACGGGCGAACGGCGGGATGGATCCGGGCATGGTAGGCAGCATATTGATCAGCATCCCCCGCACTACCAGCCAGTACCTCTGGTTAGTGCCGGGGGTGGGGGGGGGGGAGTTTACTGACAGTTTTCCTTTTAACTGTTTGGATGCTATAATACCCACCATATTTGGAGGAGAAATGGCACTGCACATCAACATATAAAAACCATACCAACAGAGAATTTTTGGGGTGGGAACATCATGGTGTGGGTTGCTTTTCAGCAAATGGTACTGGCAAATTGCACATAACTAAAGAAAGGAGAAATGGACACATTTACTAAGATATTCTTGACAAAAATCTGCTGCCATCTACGTGGATGATGTACATGAAACGAGGTTGGACATCTCAGACGAGGCCAACGGAACCTTCAAGCTTTTAAAAGGGTACTCCGGTGGAAAACTTTTTTATTTTTTTTCTGGTGCCAGAAAGTTAAAAAGATTTCTAAATTACTTCTATTAAATAAAAATCTTAATCCTTCTAGTACTTATATCTGCTGAATACTACAGAAGAAATTATTTTCTTTTTGGAACACAGTGCTCTCTGCTGACATCATGACCACAGTGCTCTCTGCTGACATCTCTGTCGATTTTAAGAACTGTCCAGAGTAGAAGAAAATCCCCATAGCAAACATATGCTGTTCTGGACAGTTCCTAAAATGGACAGAGATGTCAGCAGAGAGCCCTGTGGTCATGATGTCAGCAGAGAGCTCTGTGTTCCAAAAAGAAAAGAATTTCCTCTGTAGTATTCAGCAGCTAATAAGTACTGGAAGGATTAAGAATTTTTAATAGAAGTAATTGACAAATCTGTTTAACTTTCTGGCACCAATTGATTTAAAAAAAATTAATAAAGTTTTTCACCAGAGTACCCCTTTAAGACTGTTTGTGAGACTGAATGGGCCAACTCACATCAGAGCAATGCATGCGACTAGTTTCTCCATAAAGAAGGTATCTTGAAGTCATTACCAAAAAGGCTTTTGTACAAAGTATTAAATAAATATCGGTAAGCATGATCAATACTTTTTACCTGTGTCATTTCACATTATTACACATAACTCATTTTTTTACTTATTTGTTTTGGTTTCTTTGTATGTATGTATGTATGTATGTATGGATTACTTGTTACCAACATCTGGAGAAACTTTTATGTCAAAAGAACCTATGGAAATACATTTAGTGAGAAAAATGGCGATGTGTTTAAAGAGTACTCATCAGTACAACATTCTGCCGGGTGACAACATTCTGCCGGGTGACAACATTCCCCGTGTGACAACATTCCCCGTGTAAACCCACCCTTAGGGGTAGAGGAATCTTAGAGCACTTATGAAACACATCACAACTCTACAAGTAGAGGGACAGTTTAACCCATCACCTAAATCACATTCTTTCTTCCAATCTTTGTTCCTTATGATAACATTTATTTTATTTATTTTTTCCCAGCTACAAGAGGGCTTTGGATGGGATCCCTTCAAGCAACTTTTCTCTGAGTACCAGACCATGTCCAATATTAGCACCGAGAATAAAGACAAAATGAATCTCTGGGCAGAGAAGTTCTCTCAAGTGGTCAATAAAAACCTGGCCCCATTTTTCTTGGCCTGGGGTTGGCCTATTGATGAAGCAGTAAGCCAGAAACTATCCAAGTTGCCTGCATGGGAAGAAGACCCCATGAAAACCTATGCTAAGGCACAATAAATTCATAACACAAAATTAGCATACAACATTTAGTGACAAAATGTTACCTATGTGTCTATGAAAATGATTTTTTCCTCCACTTATCAGGGATATCCATCATCCTGTTTGGTCCTAGCTATAAAGGCAGTGGCTATGAGGATACCCTTTCCCCCAGTAAGAAAAGGGATTGTTCGGCACATGTATGCATATCCTGTGTGTTTTCATTGATTTAACATTTTGAAATGTCTTCTGACTTGATATACTAAGTGTTCTGTAATTGCTCGGCACCAGATGTCAATAAAATAAGTTTACAAAGTAGCCCAGTATTACCAGTCTATTATTTAAAGGATTTTGAGTGTCTGATAAGTGTCTCATTGTAGAGAATGGGGGTTATGCTTCTCTAGGAGAATGAACATGCACCTGGTTATGTTCATCTGGCCATAAAGGAGCAGCACACAATTCTGACCACCTCACCATTCAACCAAAGGGGCATGGAACTCTCATTCTTGTGATCTGGGACCTTATGTGGAGAGAGGAGAAGTGTAGTTTGTAGGGAAACACCTTTAGGGCACAGTGCAAAAAGTTTAATTACTTTGCAAACATGACTCACGATATGATACATACTCTGCTTTAAAAAACTTGTATTAAAGATGATATCAAATGCAACCGTGAAGGTTACAACCCTGACACATGAATTTAAACAAAACCTGTTCGATGGGAATCCCTAACCAGAAATTGTATTTATTGTGTTGATAAACATGTAAGGATTGTTAAAGGGTAGCTCTCATCAAAAAACTTTTGATATATTATAGATTAATGTATGCAGAATAACTTTACAATTGCATGTTATTAAAAAATATGCTTCTTTCTATTTAATTTTCCACTTTGAAGAAATGACCACTAGGGGTCCCCCTACCAGTCCTGGCAGCAAGCATTTCAGACTCATGCTGGAGTCCTAAACACTACGAGCTGCCAGTCTGCTTTGTTCACAAAGGAGAACACTCAGAGCTGCCAGCCTGCTTTGTTCACAGCCTGTTTGGCTGTGAACAAAGCAGGCTGGCAGCTCTGAGTGTTTAGGACTCCAGCATGAGTCAGAAATGCTTGCTGACAGTACTGATCGGGAAAAATACAATAGAAAGAAGCACATTTTTCATTAACATGCTATTGGAAAGTTATTCAACATTCATTAATCTAAAATATATCAAAAGTTTATTTGATGAGAGGTACCCTTTAAAAGATGACAATGTAGATGCCAATTATTGCAGGAATGAAGCAAATTGACAAATGCCATTCCAAAGAGATGGCACAATTCTAAGATGTATTCTAAACGCACACAATGATTTACACATTCCAAATATTTCTTAAAATGAGGACCAAATCTTCCAGATCTAAATAAATATATAGGTACTGTATAGGCCGACATTTATCATTGTCTTTAGACTGTTTTTTGTGTCTACAAAAGGCACAAAAAGTCGCAAGCAGGGTTTATTTGCGCCTTTTTTGCACTTTTTGGTTTACACATTTCTGCTGATTTTGAGTTGTAATCCACTGATTTTGAGTTGAAATCCACCGATTTGGGCAATACACATGATATTGAAGCGATTTATGAACTGCGGCTTTTTGTAAAAAGGTGCAAAAAAAAGGCTCAAAGCCACTGAAAAGTCTCTAAAACTACACCATCCCAGACCTGGCGTAGCTTTTTGGTGTATGTGAAGAGAAATTTCAGAAAATGTTTACCTGCACAAAATATATCAAATGCTCTGTGAACATTTAATAAATTTGGTTCTCCTACACCAGGGGTCTGCAACCTTTAAGACAAAAAGAGCCACTTGGACCCGTTTGCGAAGAAAGAAAAAAAACTGGGAGCCGCAAAACCCCCCTCCCCTGTGATGCCCTGGTTGGGATACACTGGCATACACACACAAAAGGGACTACAACTCCCAGCATGTGTTATTCAGGAGTCTTCAGTCTGTGGTATAACACCAGCATGCTGCCTCTGTAGTCTACTGGGAGTTGTAGTTCACCACACCTCTATTGTATCTCAGTAGTCTCCTGGGAGTTGTAGTTCACCAACACCTATATTGTATCAATATTCTCCTGGGAGTTGTAGCTCACCAACACCTCTATTGTATCTCAGTAGTCTCCTGGGAGTTGTAGTTCACCAACACCTCTATTGTATCTTAGTAGTCTCCTGGGAGTTGTAGTTCGCCAACACCTCTATTGTATCTCAGTAGTCTCCTGGGAGTTGTAGTTCACCAACACCTCTATTGTATCTTAGTAGTCTCCTGGGAGTTGTAGTTCACCAACACCTCTGTTGTATCTTAGTAGTCTCCTGAGAGTTGTAGTTCACCAACACCTCTATTGTATCTCAGTAGTGTCCTGGGAGTTGTAGTTCACCAACACCTCTATTGTATCTTAGTAGTCTCCTGGGAGTTGTAGTTCACCAACACCTCTGTTGTATCTTAGTAGTCTCCTGAGAGTTGTAGTTCACCAACACCTCTATTGTATCAGTATTCTCCTGGGAGTTGTAGTTCACCAACACCTATATTGTATCTGAGTGGTCTCCTGGGAGTTGTAATTCACCAACACCTCTATTTTATCAGTAGTCTCCTGGGAGTTGCAGTTCATACACCAGTGTTTCTCAACCAGGGTGCCTACTGATGTTGCAAAACTACTACTACCAGCATTCCCTGGTTGGGAAACACTGGCATACACACACAGAGGGACTACAACTCCCAGCATATGTCATTCAGCAGTCCCCCACCCCCCCCCCCCATCATTCCCAGTATGATATTTATTCCCCTGCAGTCTTTACATCCCCAGCGTGTGTAATATGTCTCCTCACACATAGAAATCATCCCCAGCCCCTGCAATGCAGTATGTCTCCTCTCCCCTCACCCGCTCTGTGTTTCCCCTGTGCAAACATGAAACCTCCCCGTGAAAAATGAGGTCCTGTGTGTACAGAGCTGGGGGAGGGGAGGAGCTTTTCCCCCGTGAAAACATGAAACCTCCCCGTGAAAAATGAGGTCCTGTCTGTACAGAGAAGGGGGAGGGAGGAGCTGTGTCCGTCCTCACTCTCTCCTTGTATTATGCAGAGCTGCGCTCTTGCGCTCTCCATCCTCCGTGAGGGGGCGTGGCTTCATTATCTGCAGACGTGCGGTGAAAAAATCAAACCCATGGCTCTGCCCTCGATCCTCCCCGCTGTAGCTTTGGAAAACTTGCCCCTCCCTTTTTCACCTCACACCGGAGCCGCGGCAAAGGTGTAAAAGAGCCACATGCAGCTCCGGAGCCGCAGGTTGCCGACCCCTGTCCTACACATTACCAGCACACAAAAAAGGGTGTAAAAAAATGCTTCACTTACACTGCAATGATAAATGTGGGCCATAATGCTTTGCTAGCTTGGTCAAGACACAGTCTTTACTGACCAAGACAATTTCTTCCACAAAAGAAGAGTCTTTTAAACATAGTGAATAACAGGTATTGGGTGGAGCAGAGGTAGCCTACAAAGAAAGTTGTTAGGGTACCTGAAGTTTGCAGTCTTTCCTCTGGCTAACTCTAAAAACTAACAACTCTATACCATCATAGTTACAGTGCAAACCTAACAAAAACCCACACAGATATACAAAACACACACACACAAAAAGCAAAAATAAACCATGCCCAACAACAGAGCCTGCAGAGAATGAGATACAAGTGAGACACTGCAATGTCAAAGGTTCTTTCAGTGAAATTACAGTTTTGATGAAAGGATGAGCAGAAACAACCAATTAGAATCTTTGTGGTGGTTAAGACAAGAAAAAAAAATAAAAAGACAAGCATGTTTGCCAATATTTTGTAAATATTTCCCTAGATGTTTTTGGAGACAGGGGGTTTGACAGCATGGTTAAAATAGTCATGAGCCGCTGCTTAGGGCGACTCGTCCAAGTAGGTAAAGATAGTGGTTTGGGCTAACGTCAGAGATGCACTACCGCCTACCCTAATTCTAATTCAATGTCACAATTTTGCCAGTTTACAAACATCTAAGGCAGGGTTTCCCAACCAGGGTGCCTCCAGATGTTGCAAAACTACAACTCCCAGCATGCCCGGACAGCCTTTGGCTGTCCGGGCATGCTGGGAGTTGTAGTTTTGCAGCAGCTGGAGTCACCCTGGTTGGGAAACACTAATCTAAGGCCTTGATCAAAGGTCCAAAAATCATAACCAAGAAAGAAGGCTGTCGGACTGTGCAGAGACATAAATAGTCCATAAAAGTGGATAAAACTGCAGTCTACAATCTGCAGCGAAACACAGAATAGACAACCCCATGCTCTGTAAAGTATCTTTGCACTCTGATGAAACATTTCTTTAACCTGACCACTGCAATGGATAGTGGGGTCCACATGGGAATCTCAGGCACATGCCTGGGATCATTAGATGAATACCGCTTTCAACTATATCTGCATCTTAAAGATGCAAACACAGTTAAAAAAGTAGGATGGAGTCATTGGCCCCTTGCCCCATCATTTCCTCCTCTAGACGGTGAACCACTGTATCACAACAGAGTTGCACGGGAAAAGTATGGATAACACTACAAGTTACTCTCCCTGGGTAGTGTTGCTCGCGAATATTCGCAATGCGAATTTTATTCGCGAATATCGCATATTCGCGAATTCGTGAATATTCGCGAATATAGCACTATATATTCGTAATTACGAATATTTTTTTTTTTTTTTTTCACAGTACACATCACAGTGATCATCCCTTTCTGCTTCCAGCTTGTGTGGTGTAAAGAAGGCTCTAATACTACTGTGTGAGACCGGTGTGCGAATTTTCGCATATGCTAATTTTCGTATATGCGAATTTTAGCTTATGTTTATTTCTGCATATGCTAATTTTCGCATATGTAAATTTTCGCATACGCGAATTTTCGCATATGGGAAAATAAATCGAGAATATTGCGAATATTCGCGCATATATGCCGAATATTCGTCCATATATTCGCGAATATTCGCGAATTCGAATATGGCCTATGCCGCTCAACACTATCCCTGGGACAGGAATATCACGGGATGTTTTTGCTTTCCTGAGTGTGCTCTGTCTCGCCTGTTTTCCTGCTGTGGTGTCTGGGGTGTTGCAGTATGTAGCAGGGTCTGGTTGTATTAACCCTGGGGGTCAAGATGTTGTTAACCCCTTAGTGTTAGTGATGCCAGGATGTGGTTATTCCAGTATGGTAACCTCCGTCAACCAACCCAAAAAGCGGTTTTGTAATAAAGGAATGTCCACAGCAGGGATTCTGAATAAACTGGAACTTTTACTTTAAATACTTAGGAAACAGCCTTTACAATTATGCAGTTCCTTCAGAGGCAACCGGGACACAGGATACATCGCAGGCTTGCTGGGACTTGTAGTTATGAAGATATTTATGCAGGCCACTGTGCTACTAATATATTCTTTAGCTGTATAGTAGTCACTAGATTTGTAGGGAGCTTGGTAACTCATGTTTTGAAGTGGCTGCAGGTTCTTTAGGCTTTGGCCTAGATTAGATGAATTTGCAGTATATGCAGGGATTGTACTTGCTTTGTAGCCAGGAACTAGGAGAGTGCAGGAACAAGAGAGCTAACGGTGAGACTACAGCCCCTTATATACTAGGATGCTGGACTAAGGCCCATTGGTTGCTAAGCCTGTGGGTCCTGTACCCAAGGAACTCTGGGTATGTCACATGAAAGTGGTTCACATGACTAACACTTTTATACATTTGTACAAACTTTATACATATTGACAATGCATACACAATATATACAATGCACTTAAATAGAACAATAAGACAATTTTTCCCGGGCCTCTGGCTGCAGTAGTAGCCAAACCTTTTCCAATGAAAGCCCTGGGCGGGTTTATTTTGGTCAGTATTACTAAGAAAACATGAGAGAAGCGGATTTGTTGTAGGTATAAACACAACTGTTCCATTTGTGGTGACTGGGTGAGGTAATGATGTTACAGGGTCTGGTGGTATTAACCCTTGATTTGTCGTGACGCCAGGGTGCGGTTGTTTTCTGAATGAGGCCCTGCCGACAACCGTCCCAAAAACGGCAGGGGAATAAATAATGCAATGCCCACAGCAGGATTATGAGATAACTGGAACTTTTACTTAAACTTCTCAGGAAAACAGTCTTTACAGTTATTCAGTTTCTCTTGAGGTTACTGGGATGCAGGATACCTCACAGGCTTTGTAGATAGAGCCTGGTAACTCACGGTTTTGTAGTGGTTGCTGGTTCCTTAGGCTTTGGTTTAGGTAAGATGAATTGAGATATGCTGATTGTGCTTGGCTGAAATCCAGGAGATAAGAGAGAAGAGAGCAAAGAGAGTGAATTTAGAGACTACAGCCCCTTATACACTAAGGAGGCTGGACTACAAAGCCTGTAAGTCCTGAACCCAGATAACTCTGGGTACATCACATGACAATATCACATGACCAGGAAGTCCTATACATTTGTACATCTTTATACACAACTTTTTACATAATTAACAATATGTCTAATACACTTACAATGCCTTATTTGAGGTGAGCAAGGGGTAAGCCCTGCAGGAGAGCCCTGGGAAATGGACAAACTCTAACTGAGTGGACTTAGGACAGGGACAGGACAAGGTCCTTTACTGGGACACCACACATTTATGTTTATAGGGGTTTTAGAAACCTACCTGCTGCAGTAACAATTTTCAGTTTCAGAGATTTCTTCAACTCCTGTGTTGCCGCATTTTTGCACATGTATTACGTCAAACCAATTCTGGCTCAACTGCCGCTCTGAACTGAAAAATGCTCCTAGCCTGGAAGGGGGCATGTGAGCTAAGGCCAGTGGGACACAGGAGAGATCCAAGACTAGCATGAGACGTGTGGGGTTGGTAGTCCTGAGCATTAAGGTGCCCCTATACTTTAGATTACAGTTGATAAAAGTAAATGATTTAAACATGCGGTGAAATGTAACAATGAGCGGTTGTTTTAGCCAACCAATGGCACACTTATTGTCTGAAAAGAAAGGGGGATTTAAAATCATTTGTGAGTGGATGTTTTTTTTTTTTTCTTCTATAAATGATGTTTCGGAACCTTACCAGAATATTTCCAGAAAGATCATTGGCTCGATGTCATTGATCAAAGCCAGTTTGAATAACTTTAACAGCCAATAAGGGACGTGCACAGACATTTTGGAGGGGGCTCAGATAAAATAAAAGGCACTTAATCATAAAATGTTTTATTTTTTTTTACAAATGTTAGTAAAAGCCTTACATATGTTAAAGGGGAACTCTGGTACAGAACATCTTATCCTATCCTACTCACAGGATAGGAGATAACTGTCTGATTGCAGAGAGTCTGACCGCTGTGACCCCCTGCTATCTCCTGTTGTACACCCTGGCTCTTCTCATGTACGGAGCGACCTCAGCACCTTGCATGGATTACTGTCGACCACTGCGCGAAGAGGTGGCCGACATGTCCCTCCGTGTATCTCTATGGGAAAGCCGGAGATACAGCGTTCATTTATCTCTGGCTCTCCCATAGAGATACACGGAGGGACGTGTCAGACACCTCTTTGCGCAGTGGTCGACAGTAATCCATGCATGGTGCTGAGGTCGCTCTGTACATGAGAAGAGCCAGGGTGCACGGCACGAGAGAATGGGGGAGGGGGGTCCCTGCGGTTAGACCCTGTGGATAGGGAATAATATGTTCTGTATCGGAGTTCCCCTTTAACAAAACACAATTCCTGAGGTAGGGGCCTCCGTTGTCATGTCAGCTAAATAGGACCCTGCATCACCCCACGATCAGCCCCCCTAAAACCCACTGGCACCAGTAATTTGCACTTTTAGATGCCACAATAAACTTTGATCATAGCATCTAAAGTGTTAGTTACGGACATTGCTGTGATCGCCGAGGTCTGGCATTAACTGCGTTCTGGCTGCTGCTAACAGCCATTACTTACCGGCTTTGAAGCGAGTTCAGCTCCATATCTCACTTCAAAGTCTTTTAGCATCCTCTAGATGTTCAAAAATTATGTGTATGCGATAATAAAAATGTACTATATAAATTGAATTACAAATAAAGACTAAAAACTATAATACTATTACTTCACATTTGACAGGTTACACTGTCATGAATGATACCTCCAAATGTCTGCTGCAGCTGCACTAGGACAGCAGGCTCTCTCCCTGTATATGAGGGTCCCTACCTGCAGCCATCTCCGTCCAATCAGCGATCTGCTGTTCCATGCCTGCTCAGGTGGCTGAAGCAGCAGAGTGCAGATAACACTGGTCAATGCTATGCTATGGCATAGCATTGAACAGTGTATACAATCAGAATATTTCATATAATAATTCCCTATGGGGACTAAAAAAATGGTATAAAAATAGTAAAAAAAATTTAAGTTAATACATTTGATTTAACCCCTTCCCTAATAAAAGTTTGAATCACCCCCCTTTTCCCATTTAAAAAAAATGTAAACAAAAATAAACCTAAACATACATGGTATCACTGCGTGCGTAAATGTCCAAACTATAAAATTATAATGTTAATTAAACTGTGTGGTCCATTAACCTGTTGGGGACGAAGGGCGTATGCATACGCCCTTGCGTCCTGGTACTTAAGGACGAAGGGCGTATGGGGGGACCGGGCCGTGGTGACTGCTGATATCTATCAGCAGGCACCCCGTGCAAATGCCCAGGGGGGTCATTAGACCCCCCATGTCGGCGATCGGCGCAAATCGCAAGTGAATTCACACTTGCGATTTGCGCCGATTACGGGTCATTACGGGTCTATGGTGACCCGGTGACCCGGAATAGAAGGAGGATCGCGGGTGTCTAAGACACCCACGATCCCCCTAAAGCGATAGGAGTGAGGTGGCACGGGTGCCACCCCTCCTATCCCTGCTATTGGTGGTCTAGACACAACCACCAATAGCAGATCTGGGGCGGGGGGGGGGGGGGGTTTACTTTCGTTTTCCCCGTCCTGCCCACCCACAATAGGCGGGGCAGAACGGGGAAAACGAAGAGGAGCGGCGCCGGAGTCCACTTACCCCTCCGGAGGCAGCGGAGCGACGGCGATCGGCGGGCGGCGACGGAGATCTGCGTGCGGCGTGCGGCAGAAGAGGACGGCTCCCTGGATGCGACGGAAGCCGGTGAGTAGTTGCCTAGCAACATCTAGAGGGCTACAGTCTGAGACCACTATAGTGGTCTCTAGACTGTAGCCCTACACATGTTGCAAAACTACAACTCCCAACATGCCCAGACAGCTGTTTGCTGTGTGGGCATGCTGGAATTTGTAGTTTTGCAACAGCTGGAGGTCTGCAGTTTAGAGACCACTGCACAGTGATCTCTATACTGCCCTCTAGATCTTGCAAAACTACAACTCCTAGCAACCCCACACAGCTGTTTGCTGTCTGGGCATGCTGGGAGTTGTAGTTTTGCAACCTCTGGAGGTCCACAGTTTGGAGATCACTGTTCAGTGGTCTCTAAATTGTAGCACTCCAGATGTTGCAAAACTACAAATTCCAGCATGCCCACACAGAAAACAGCTGTCTCGGCATGCTGGGAGTTGTAGTTGCGTACCTCCAGCTGTTGCATAACTACATCTCCCAGCATGCCCTTCTGTGATCAGTACATGCTGGGAATTGTAGTTTTGCAACAGCTGGAGGCACACTGGTTGGAAAATACTGAGTTAGGTAACAGAACCTAACTGAAGGTTTTCCAACCAGTGTGCCTCCAGCTGTTGCAAAACTACAACTCCCATCATGCACTGTCTGTCAGTACATGCTGGGAGTTGTAGTTTTGAAACAGCTGGAGGTTTCCCCCCCCCCCCCATGTGAACGTACAGGGTACATTCACACGGGCAGGTTTACAGCAAGTTTCCTGCTTCAAGTATGAGCTGCGGCAAATTTTTCGCCGCATCGCAAATTCCTAGCGGGAAACTCACCGTAACCCGCCAGTGTGACTGTACCCTAAAAACTCTACACTACACTAACACCTAATAAAGAGTAAAACACTACATAGACACCCCCTTACACTGCCCCCCCCCCCCCCCAATAAAAATGAAAAACGTATTGTACGGCAGTGTTTCCAAAATGGAGCCTCCAGCTGTTGCAAAACAACAACTCTCAGCATTTCTGGACAGCCACTGACTGTCCAGGCATGCTGGGAGTTTAGCAACAGCTGGAGGCACCCTGTTTGGGAATCACTGGCATAGAATACCCCTATGTCCACCCCTATGCAATCCCTAATTTAGTCCTCAAATGCACATGGCGCTCTCTCACTTCGGAGCCCTGTCGTATTTCAAGGAAACAGTTTAGGGACACATATGGGGTATCTCCGTACTCGGGAGAAATTACAGTACAAATTTTGGGGGGCTTTTTCTCCTTTTACCCCTTATGAAAAGGAAAAGTTGGGATCTACACCAGCCTGTTAGTGTAAAAAAAAATGTTTACACTAACATGCTGGTGTTGCCCTTTACTTTTTACTTTCACAAGAGGTAAAAGGAAAAAAAGACCCCCAAAATTTGTAACGCAATTTCTCCTGAGTACGGAAATACCCCATATGAGGGCGTAAAATGCTCTGCGGGTGCACAACAAGGCTCAGGAGTGAGAGCGCACTATGTACATTTGAGGCCGAAATTGGCGATTTGCACAGGGGTGGCTGATTTTACAGCGGTTCTGACATAAACCCAAAAAAATAAATACCCACATGTGATCCCATTTTGGAAACTACACCCCTCAAGGAATGTAACAAGGGGTACAGTGAGCATTTACGCCCCACAAGTGTCTGACAGATTTTTGGAACAGTGGTCCGTGAAAATGAAAAATGTAATTTTTTTGTTTGCACAGCCCACTGTTCCAAAGATCTGTCCAACGCCAGTAGGGTGTAAATGCTCACTGTACCCCTTATTACATTCCGTGAGGGTTGTAGTTTCCAAAATGGGGTCACATGTGGGGGGGTCCACTGTTCTGGCACCACGGGGGGCTTTGTAAATGCACATGGCCCCCGATTTCCATTCGAAACAAATTATCTCTCTAAAAGCTCAATGGCGCTCCTTCTCTTCTGAGCATTGTAGTTCGCTCGCAGTGCACTTGACGTCCAAACATGGGGTATTTCCATACTCAGAAGAAATGGGGTTACAAATTTTGGGGGGCATTTTCTCCTATTACCCTTTGTAAAAAAGTAAAATTTGGGGAAAAACCAGCATTTTAGTGGAATTTTCTATTTTTCATTTACACATCCGACTTTAACAAAAAGTTGTCAAACACCTGTGGGGTGTTAAGGCTCATTGTACCCCTTGTTACGTTCCTTGAGGGGTGTCGTTTCCATAATAGTGTGCCATGTGGGGGGTTTTGCTGTCCTGGCACCATAGGGGCTTCCTAAATGGGACATGCCCCCCAAAAACCATTTCAGAAAAACTCTCATAAATCCCGTTGTCGCTCCTTCCCTTCTGAGCCCTCTAGTGAACCCGCCGAACACTTGACATACACATATGAGGTATTTTCTTACTCGAGAGAAATTGAGTTACAAATTTTGAGAGGATTTTTTTCCTTTCACCCCTTGTAAAAATTCAAAAACTGGGTCTACAAGAACATGCGAGTGTAAAAAATGAAGATTTTGAATTTTCTCACTCACTTTGCTGCTATTCCTGTGAAACACCTAAAGGATTAACACACTTACTGAATGTCATTTTGAATACTTTGAGGGGTGCAGTTTTTATAACGGGGTCATTTATGGGGTATTTCTAACCAGAAGACCCTTCAAATCCACTTCAAACCTGAACTGGTCCCTGAAAAATTCAGATTTAGAAAATTTTGCGAAAAATTTGAAAATTGCTGCTGAACTTTGAAGCCCTCTGATGTTTTCCAAAAGTAAAAACTCATCAATTTTATGATGCAAACATAAAGTAGACATATTGTATATGTGAATCAATATATAATTTATTTGGAATATCCATATTCCTTATAAGCAGAGAGCTTCAAAGTTAGAAAAAATGCAAAATTTTCAAATTTTTCATGAAATGTTTGAATTTTTCACCAAGAAAGGATGCAAGTATCGACTAAAATTTACCACTAACATATAGTAGAATATGTCACGAAAAAACAATCTCGGAATCAAATTTATAAGTAAAAGCAGAGTTATTAATGCTTAAAGTGACAGTGGTCAGATTTACAAAAATGCTCCCGTCCTTAGGGTCATAATGGGCTCCGTCCCCAAGGGGTTAAAAAAATTACAAAGTCCAACATTGGGTATTTTTTGTCATTTTGTATACCCTAAAAATATGTATAAAAGGCGATCAAAAAGTCCCATCAAAACAAAAATTACTGATAAAAACTACAGATCAATAAATAAATACAGAAAAATTAAAAAGTTATAAGGGTCAGAAGATGATAATTTTAAACTTACTCATTTTGGTGCATGTATTTATAATTTTTTTCAGTAGTATAATAAAATAAAACCTAAATAAATTGGGTGTCCCTGTAACCGTATTAACCTAGAGAATAGATATAAGGTGTAATTTTTACCGAAAAAGTACACTGTGTTGAAACGGAAGCCACAAAAAATAACAAAATAGTGTCTTTTTCTTCAATTTTGTCCCACAAATAATTTTTGTAGATTTTGTGGTGAAATGACTGATGTTATTACGAAGTAAAATTAGTAGCGCATAAAACAAATTCTCATATGGGTCTGTTGGTGGAAAACTGAAAGGAGGAAAATACAAAAGTGCAAAAATAAAAAATGCTCCTTTTTTCTGTTAAGGTTTAATTATCCATATTGTTACGCCGAGCGCTCCGGGTCCCCGCTCCTCCCCGGAGCGCTCACAGCGTTCTACTATTCGCAGCGCCCGGTCAGACCTGCCGACCGGGTGCGCTGCGATAATGTTCCCAGCTGGGATGCGATTCGCGATGCCGGACGCGCCCGCTCGCGATGCGCATCCCGACTCGCTTACCAGACCCGTTCCCCGTCTGTGCTGTCCCGGCGCGCGCGGCCCCGCTTCCTAGGGCGCGCGCGCCGGGTCTTTCCGATTTAAAGGGCCGGTGCCCCACTGATTGCCGCATGAGGTTTTAATCAGTACCTTCACCTGTGCACTTCCCTACTTATACCTCACTTCCCCTGCACTCCCTTGCCGGATCTTGTTGCCATTGTGCCAGTGAAAGCGTTTCCTTGTGTGTTCCTAGCCTGTGTTCCAGACCTCCTGCCGTTGCCCCTGACTACGATCCTTGCTGCCTGCCCTGACCTTCTGCTACGTCCGACCTTGCTCTTGTCTACTCCCTTGTACCGCGCTTATCTCAGCAGTCAGAGAGGTTGAGCCGTTGCTGGTCGATACGACCTGGTTGCTACCGCCGCTGCAAGACCATCCCACTTTGCGGCGGGCTCTGGTGAATACCAGTAGAAACTTAGAACCGGTCCACCGACACGGTCCACGCCAATCCCTCTCTGGCACAGAGGATCCACCTCCAGCCAGCCGAATCGTGACAGTAGATCCGGCCATGGATCCCGCTGAGGTCCCGCTGCCAGTTGTCGCTGACCTCACCACGGTGGTCGCCTAGCAGTCGCAACAGATAGCGCAACAAGGCCACCAGCTGTCTCAACTGACCGTGATGCTACAGCAGCTACTACCACAGCTTCAACAATCATCTCCTCCACCAGCTCCTGCACCTCCTCCGCAGCGAGTGGCCGCATCCAGCCTCCGTTTATCTTTACCGGACAAATTTGATGGGGACTCTAAATTTTGCCGTGGTTTTCTTTCACAATGTTCCCTGCATTTGGAGATGATGTCGGACCAGTTTCCTACTGAAAGGTCAAAGGTGGCTTTCGTAGTCAGCCTTCTGTCTGGGAAAGCTCTGTCATGGGCCACACTGCTCTGGGACCGCAATGATCCTGTCACTGCCTCTGTACACTCTTTCTTCACGGAGATTCGAAGTGTCTTCGAGGAACCTGCCCGAGCCTCTTCTGCCGAGACTGCCCTGCTGAACCTGGTCCAGGGAAATTCTTCTGTTGGCGAGTACGCCATCCAATTCCGTACTCTCGCCTCCGTACTGTCCTGGAATAACGAGGCCCTCTGCGCGACCTTTAAAAAAGGCCTATCCAGTAACATCAAAGATGTGCTGGCCGCACGAGAAATCCCTGCTAACCTGCATGAACTTATTCATCTTGACACCCGCATTGACATGCGTTTTTCCGAAGGGCGTCAGGAGCTCCGCCAGGATATGGACTTTGTTCGCACGAGGCGGTTTCTCTCCCCGGCTCCTCTCTCCTCTGGTCCACTGCAAACCGTTCCTGTGCCTTCCGCCGTGGAGGCTATGCAAGTTGACCGTTCTCGCTTGACATCTCAAGAGAGGACACGACGCCGCATGGAGAACCTTTGCCTGTACTTTGACAGTACCGAACATTTCTTGAAGGATTGTCCTATCCGACCTCCACGTCAGGAAAGACGCACGCTGACTCCGCACAAAGGTGAGACAGCTCTTGACGTGAACTCTGCTTCTCCACGTCTTACTGTGCCTGTGCGGATTTCTTCTTCTACCTTCTCCTTCTCAGCTGTGGACTTCTTGGATTCCGGATCTGCAGGAAATTTTATTTTGGCCTCTTTCATCAACAGGTTCAACATCCCGGTGACCAGTCTCGCCAGACCCCTCTACATCGCCTCTGTTAATAATGAAAGATTGGACTGTACTGTGCGTTACCGCACGGAACCCCTCTTAATGTGCATCGGACCCCATCACGAAAAAATTTAATTTCTGGTCCTCTCTAACTGCACTTCGGAAATTCTTCTTGGACTACCGTGGCTTCAACGCCATTCCCCAACCCTCGATTGGACCATCGGGGAGATCAAGAACTGGGGTACTACTTGCCACAAGGACTGTCTTAAGCCTGCTCCCTGTACTGTCAGTCAAGACCCTGTGGTTCCTCCGATATCTGGTCTCCCCAAGGCCTATCTGGATTATGCTGATGTTTTTTGCAAAAAACAAGCAGAGACTTTGCCTCCTCACAGGCCTTATGACTGTCCTATTGACCTCCTCCCTGGTACTACTCCACCCCGGGGCAGAATCTATCCTCTGTCTGCTCCGGAAACACAAGCCATGTCGGAGTACATCCAAGAGAATTTAAAAAAGGGGTTTATCCGCAAGTCTTCCTCCCCTGCCGGAGCTGGATTTTTTTTCGTTTCCAAAAAAGACGGCTCCTTATGCCCTTGCATTGATTACCGCGGACTTAATAAAATCACTGTAAAAAAACGCTATCCCCTACCTCTTATCTCGGAACTCTTTGATCGCCTATGAGGCGCCCACATCTTTACCAAGCTGGACTTAAGAGGTGCATATAATCTCATCCGCATCAGGGAGGGGGACGAGTGGAAGACCGCGTTTAACACCAGAGATGGACACTTTGAATATCTGGTTATGCCCTTTGGGCTTTGCAATGCCCCTGCCGTCTTCCAAGACTTTGTAAATGAAATTTTTCGTGATCTTCTATATACCTGTGTTGTGGTCTACCTAGACGATATTTAGATTTTTTCTGCTAACCTAGAAGAACACCGCCAGCATGTCCGCATGGTTCTTCAGAGACTTCAGGACAATCAGTTATATGCCAAAATGGAAAAATGTCTCTTTGAATGTCAATCTCTTCCCTTCCTAGGATACTTAGTCTCTGGCCAGGGACTACAAATGGACCCAGATAAACTATCAGCCGTATTGGATTGGCCATGCCCCTCCGGACTCCGTGCTATCCAAAGTTTTTTGGGGTTTGCCAATTATTACAGACAATTTATTCCGCACTTTTCCACTATTGTGGCTCCTATCGTGGCCCTAACCAAGAAAAACGCCAACCCTAAGTCCTGGTCTCTTCAAGCGGAAGACGCATTCAATCATCTCAAGACTGCCTTTTCATCTATGCCCTTCTCGCTGGAGGTAGACGCCTCCTCGGTGGGAGCTGGAGCAGTACTCCTACAAAAAAATTCTTCCGGACATGCTGTTACTTGTGGTTTCTTTTCTAGGACCTTCTCTCCGGAGGAGAAAAACTACTCCATTGGTGATCGAGAACTACTGGCCATAAAATTGTCGCTTGAGAAATGGAGGCACCTGCTGGAGGGATCCAAATATCCAGTTATTATATACACTGATCACAAGAATCTCTCTTATCTTCAGTCTGCCCAACGGCTGAACCCTCGCCAGGCTAGGTGGTCGTTGTTCTTTGCCCGTTTTAACTTTGAAATTCATTTTCGCCCTGCTGACAAGAACATTAGGGCTGATGCCCTCTCTCGTTCATCGGATGCCTCCGGACTGTCTGATCTCCACTTCTCCGGCCTCCATCAGACAAACTCCTCCAGGGAAGACCTTCGTCTCTCCACGCCAGCGCCTCAGGATTCTCAAGTCGGGACACTCCTCACACCTCGCAGGCCATGCTGGCATCAAAAAATCCATCCAGCTCATCTCTTGATTTTATTGGTGGCCTACCCTGGAAGCTGATGTTGTTGATTTCGTGCGGGCTTGTACAGTCTGTGCCCGGGACAAGACCCCTCGCCAGAAGCCTGCTGGTCTCCTCCATCCTCTGCCTGTTCCTGAACGACCATGGTCTCAGATTGGTATGGACTTTATTACTGACTTACCTTTATCCCATGGCAACACAGTTATTTGGGTGGTCGTTGATCGATTCTCCAAGATGGCACATTTTATCCCTCTTCCAGGTCTTCCTTCTGCGCCTCAGTTGGCGAAACAATTTTTTATACACATTTTTCGCCTTCACGGGCTGCCTACGCATATCGTCTCGGATTGTGTCTAAATTCTGGAGGGCCCTCTGTAATCAACTCAAAATCAAATTAAACTTCTCGTCTTCTTATCATCCCCAATCCAATGGGCAAGTGAAAAGAATTAATCAGGTCCTGGGTGACTATTTGCGACATTTTGTTTCTTCCCGCCAGGATGACTGGGCAGATCTTCTACCATGGGCCGAATTCTCGTACAATTTCAGAGTCTCTGAAACTTCTGCTAAATCCCCATTTTTCGTGGTGTACGGCCGTCACCCTCTTCCCCCCCTTCCCACTCCCATGCCCTCTGGTTTGCCCGCTGTTGATGAGGTGACTCGGGACTTCTCCACCATATGGAAAGAGACTCAAAATTCTCTCTTACAGGCCTCATCCCGGATGAAAAAACATGCCGATAGGAAAAGAAGAATTCCCCCCATTTTTTCTCCCGGAGACAAAGTATGGCTCTCCGCCAAGTATGTCCGCTTTCGTGTCCCAAGTTATAAACTGGGACCACGTTATCTTGGTCCTTTCAATATCAAGTGCCAAATCAACCCTGTCTCTTACAAACTCCTTCTTCCTCCTTCTCTCCATATTCCCAAATGCTTTCCATGTCTCTCTCTCCTTAAACCACTCATCCTTAACCGCTTCTCTCCTAAAGTTGTTTCTCCCACTCCAGTTTCCGGGTCCTCTGACGTCTTTTCGGTAAAAGAAATTCTGGCATCCAAGACGGTCAGAGGTAAAAAAAAATTTTGGGTTGATTGGGAGAATTGTGGCCCAGAGGAGAGGTCATGGGAACCTGAGGACAACATCCTGGACAAGAACCTTATCCTCAAATTCTCAGGTTCCAAAAAGAGGGGGAGACCCAAGTGGGGGGTACTGTTACGTCGAGCGCTCCGGGTCCCCGCTCCTCCCCGGAGTGCTCACAGCGTTCTCCTATTCGCAGCGCCCCAGTCAGACCTGCTGACCGGGTGCGCTGCGATAATGTTCCCAGCCGGAATGCGATTCGCGATGCGGGACACGCCCGCTCGCGATGCGCATCCCGACTCGCTTACCAGACCCGTTCCCCGTCTGTGCTGTCCCGGCGCGCGCGGCCCCGCTCCCTAGGGCGCACGCGCGCCGGGTCTTTGCGATTTAAAGGGCCGGTGCGCCACTGATTGGCGCATGAGGTTTTAATCAGTACCTTCACCTGTGCACTTCCCTACTTATACCTCACTTCCCCTGCACTCCCTTGCCGGATCTTGTTGCCATTGTGCCAGTGAAAGCGTTTCCTTGTGTGTTCCTAGCCTGTGTTCCAGACCTCCTGCCGTTGCCACTGACTACTATCCTTGCTGCCTGCCCTGACCTTCTGCTACGTCCGACCTTGCTCTTGTCTACTCCCTTGTACCGCGCTTATCTCAGCAGTCAGAGAGGTTGAGCCATGGATACGACCTGGTTGCTACCGCCGCTGCAAGACCATCCCGCTTTGCGGCGGGCACTGGTGAATACCAGTAGCAACTTAGAACCGGTCCACCAACACGGTCCACGCCAATCCCTCTCTGTCACAGAGGATCCACCTCCAGCCAGCCGAATCGTGACACATATGAGGGCTAATTTTTACACCATGATCTGTAGTTTTTATTGGAAATTTTATTCACTGCTTATACAGTTTTTTCTCATACATGAATTTATCAAGAATCTGCAATTCTGGACTTTAGATTTTTTTTACTTTTATGCTATTTACTGTGCGATTTAATATTATATTTTAATAGCTTGGACATTTCTGCACATGGCAATACCACATAAGTTCATTTTTGTTTACATTATTTAATTTTATTAGGTAAGTTTTATTAGGTAAGGGGCTTATTCACATTTATTAACACTTTTTTTGAAATATTTTATTCACTATTTTGTATCACCACCTCCAGTATTCAGGGCAACAATGAACTACAACTCCCATTATGTAAAGTGACAATGCATTTCAAGCTCAAAACCTCCAGGACACAAGGCAAGATGGCACTACAGACTGTGCAGTGCCTTCTTGTCTTGTGTGCTGGAGATTGTGAGCTTGTAATGTCACTTTACATACTGGGGGTGGTAGTGCATTGTCCCTTTCCATGCTAGGGGTTGTACTGCTTTAACCTTTTGCATATTAGAGTCTGTACTACAAACTGCAATATGTAAGGTGACAAAGCATTACAATCCCCAGCATGTATAGTAACAAAGCACTACAATCCCCAGCATGTAGTGACAAAGCACTACAATCCCCAGCATGTATAGTGACAAAGCACTACAATCCCCAGCATGTATAGTGACAAAGCACTACAATCCCCAGCATGTATAGTGACAAAGCACTACAATCTCCAGCATGTATAGTGACAAAGCACTACATTCCCCAATATGCAAAGGGACAAGGAACTACAATTGTTGTAGTGCTTTGTTCCTTTGAATACTGAAGGTCACACATAAGAAAACCACTAAATTAAAACTATTACCGGGGCAGGCAGGGCAGAGGGCAGACAGATCACCGGAGACACTTCAGGAATGCAGAGGGAAACAGGAGCGCGGACTCCTCTGCTGTAATGACGCTGCTGGGGTCACGTGACCTAGCAGACGTGCGCACGTCATTTACCCAGGCAGCCCCTGCGCTCTAATGTACGGATCCTGAGAGTAAGAGGACTCCTGGGAGCCTCAGGATAGGTTCAGGGGGCATGTTGCGCTGGCCAGACTGGAAAGAGAGAGTGAGCAGACCAAAGGGGGATGGGAAGGAGGGGGGCTCGGGGTTGGTGGGTTATGTGAATCAGGAGTTTTGCTGACAACCTGCCCGGACTTGAGCAGTGCTGTAGATGTACAAAAAAAAAGGGCATTAACCCCTTAAGGACTCAGCCCATTTTGGCCTTAAGGACTCAGACAATTTAATTTTTATGTTTTCATTTTTTCCTCCTCGCCTTCTAAAAATCATAACTCTTTTATATTTTCATCCACAGACTAGTATGAGGGCTTGTTTTTTGCGCGACCAGTTGTCCTTTGTAATGACATCACTCATTATATCATAAAATGTATGGCGCAACCAAAAAACACTATTTTTGTGGGGAAATTAAAACGAAAAACGCAATTTTGCTAATTTTGGAAGGTTTTGTTTTCACGCCGTACAATTTATGGTAAAAATGACATGTGTTCTTTATTCTGAGGGTCAATACGATTAAAATGATACCCATTATTATATACTTTTATATTATTGTTGCGCTTAAAAAAAATCACAAACTTTTTAACCAAATTAGTACGTTTATAATCCCTTTATTTTGATGACCTCTAACTTTTTTATTTTTCCGTATAAGTGGCGCCATGATCTGTACTTTTTTTTGATACCACATTTGCATATAAAAAACTTTTAATACATTTTTTATAATTTTTTTTAAAATAAAATGTATTAAAAAAGTAGGAATTTTGGACTTTTTTTTATTTTTTTTCGTTCACGCCGTTCACCGTACGGGATCATTAACATTTTATTTTAATAGTTTGGACATTTACGCACGCGGCGATACCAAATATGTCTATAAAAAATGTTTTTTACGCTTTTTGGGGGTAAAATAGGAAAAAACGGACGTTTTACTTTTTTATTGGGGGAGGGGATTTTTCACTTTTTTTTTACTTTTACATTTTTTTACATTTTTTTTTTACACTTGAATAGTCCCCATAGGGGACTATTCATAGCAATACCATGATTGCTAATACTGATCTGTTCTATGTATAGGACATAGAACAGATCAGTATTATCGGTCATCTCCTGCTCTGGTCTGCTCGATCACAGACCAGAGCAGGAGACGCCGGGAGCCGCATGGAGGAAGGAGAGGGGACCTCCGTGCGGCGTTATGAATGATCGGATCCCCGCAGCAGCGCTGCGGGCGATCCGATCGTTCATTTAAATGGCGAACTGCCGCAGATGCCGGGATCTGTATTGATCCCGGCACCTGAGGGGTTAATGGCGGACGCCCGCGAGATTGCGGGCGTCGGCCATTGCCGGCGGGTCCCTGGCTGCGATCAGCAGCCGGGATCAGCCGCGCATGACACGGGCATCGCTCCGATGCCCGCGGTTATGCTTAGGACGTAAATGTACGTCCTGGTGCGTTAAGTACCACCTCACCAGGACGTACATTTACGTCCTGCGTCCTTAAGGGGTTAAAGGGGCAGCTGCAAAAAAGGCCAGGGGCTAGAGCCCCCTTTGAAGCCTATGTGTGCACGTCCCTGAGCCAACATAAACTGAAATGTTTATGGCTGCAACAGTTTCTAGATGTGCCAGTCATATTGATTCAGGAGATAGCATGTCTGAATACTGGTTTGTTTGTAGGATCTCAACATAAAGATTAATGAGGGTGTCAGCAGGTCAGTTATATTAAGTTGGAGATTATAGTAATCTACAGACAGTTTATCAATGTTGTCATCATTCCTGAATCCCATTTACCTGTGAGATAAAATCAGCACACAAACTATGACACAGCCCTTTGTAGAACATTATACTCCCACACCTACATTAAACTGATCTAATAAACATCAGCCATGCTTTTAAAAAGTGGCTTGTTAGAAGGTCCCTTGCACTATTATGGCATTATTTACATTGCGTTGTATTAAGTGAAGCCGGCGTGGGGGATGGTGCAGTGCTCATCCTTATTACATATTGTACTGGCCTGATCAGATATTGTAGGTAATCTGTAAAAGGTCTGAACTGTCATATATGAAATATGTGGTGGCCCAGTATGAGAGGTTTTACCCAGTGCTCATGATGTCCTGTCAGGCAGCTTCCTTTAGTGTCCCCAAGGCCCCTGCACTTGTTTCCCCATTGTAAGTATGTTTTACCATGTACAGTGTTATAAAATGTATAAAATGCTTTAGGAGTTATAACATGTGGTATGCCATGTGATTGTTAACCATGAGGTACCAGTGACCAGGTGATCCCAAGAGTGACCTATGGGCTTCCTGCTAGTCTCCCCCATATAAGCCCAGGGTGTAGCTAGCTTCTCTCTTTTTAAGTTTTACTTTTGCTTCCTGCTGAGGTCCAGTGCAGTCGTGCGTAGTGTGTGTGTCCAGTCCTGCAGCCACCATTAAGTCAAGTAAGCTAAAGTCACAGCTTTATGAGTCAAGTCAAGTCAGTCCCTGTCATCTGTCAAGTCAGTGTGGTCTGCATTCAATTGTCCAGTCCTACTACAAGTCCCAACAAGCCCTTAAGGTCTCTGCGTAACTTGTCACCTCCTTGGGCCCTGGCTGAACTGAATAGACTTTAACAACTGTCTACCCTCTACCGTTGTACGTAACTTGGCGCCGGAGGCTTTATTGCCCCTGTACCTAGCCCAGGATTCAGCGGTATACCTTCGAGTGGTTATAGGCTAATAAACCACGCCCTGGCGTCACGAATACAAGGGATTAATGCCATCTGCCCCTAGGGTAACAACATCTGCCCTGCACCACCACACCCCGCCACCCCATATAAATAGTGACCCAATACTGTGGCTCTTTTATTGTTTTTTCCTTCACATTCATAAAGCCGTCTCCCTGACAAAGCAGGGAACTGCAGAAAGCCCTATTCACCCAAATTAAGCTGTGCTGCAGATATGGTGTATTCACACATACAGTATCCTGTGCATATTTGATGCTGCAGATTTGAAACTGTGTTCAGTAATTTAGTTTACATTGAACTCTACATCATAAAATCTGTGGCTTCAAATCCTGTGCATCAAACATGCGCGGTATACTGTACGTGCGACTATATAAATTTTGCTCAGAAAAGGAGACTATGGATTATTCAGTTTTGTGAAATATGAGCAGAATTCCAGAGAAATTTAAGAGGAATTTATGTGCTTTTAAAACAGATTCCACTCAAATTCAGAGTCTCCTTAACTTCATTGGGGCTTTGAATGGAATTCAGCAAAATGTAAAGACATATCTTTAAATGTCTGCCGTGGAAGTTAATGTGCAATAAAATTTGCAGACTTTTTGCCCTGTTAAAATGGCCTAAGGGTCAGTTAACATGATGAAGGGCAGGAAATCTGCAGCAAAAATAAGGTCATGTGAACTGACCCTCAAAGGGAAAGACTGTGGTACTACAGACCCTTAATTTTCACCATGGCTGGTAAGCCCAAAAGGGCTCGTTCACAAGAGCAGATTTATTTACAGGTTTCCAGCTGTGTGTTAGAAAGGGAGAGAGCTCTCCACGGCTGTCCACAGCAGAATTTCCGCTGCGGAAAATCCGCCACAGGCCCTATTGACTTCAATGGGGCTTGCGGCAGATTTTCTGCATCGGAAATTCCACAGATGAAAATCTCCTGCGGACAGTCGCAGCGGGAAACCCGTATATAAATCTGCTCGTATGAACAAACCCAAGGTCAGATCTGAAGCAATCATAAAGTAATGACATCCTAGAAATATGCTGTCACATTATGATATAGGAAAACTCCTTTTATTTGTGCATATTCAAGAACTGTGTCTCTGAAAGGTAAACTTTAGTTTAGACCAGGCATAATATTGTCAAAGCTCTAACTGACACAAAGATGCCTTAGGCTGCATTCACATCACAATTTTGGCATATAGTTTTGAATCACTTTGTTTATTTTGAAAATTAATGCCTCAAAAACTGTCACTTAAATTACACTGCATACAGTTTTAAAGGGGTACTCCGGTGAAAACCTTTTTTCTTTTAAATCAACTGGTGGCATAAAGTTAAACATATTTGTAAATTACTTCTATTAAAAAATCTTAATCCTTCCAGCACTTATTAGCTGCTGAATGCTAAAGAGGAAATTCCTTTCTTTTTGGAACACTGATGACATCATGAGCACAGTGCTCTCTGCTGACATCTCTGTCCATTTTAGCAACCGTGCATAGCAGATGCATAGCAGATGTATGCTAAGGGCAGCATGGTGGCTCAGTAGTTAGCACTGCTGTCTTGCAGTGTTGGGGACTTGGGTTCAAATCTGACTAAGGACAACAATAAATAAAGCATTATTATTATATTAATGTCAGCAGAGAGAACTGTGCTCGTGATGTCATCAGAGAGCATTCCAAAAAGAAAAGAATTTCCTCTGTAGTATTCAGCAGCTAATAAGTACAGGAAGGATTAAGATTTTTTTTATAGAAGTAATTTACAAATATTGTCCGTGAAGAAAAATGAAAAATCGGCACTCACCGGTGTGGCTGCAGGATCTTCTTTATTGAGACATACTCACATCAGGGGTACAGAAGAGAGGGGTGGTGGGGGGACAAATGGTGGCGACCGAGCTCTAGTATCGCACACTTGGTGTGCTTCGTCCGGCCATGGCCCATAATGCCTATGACTGCCTTATATACAAGTGAACCTAGTGCTTCACCTATCACGTACCTGAACATCTCTCACATGATCAAGTGACGTGGTAGGAGGGGAGGTGTGTTAAAAGCAAAAGGTAATTAGAAGCAGGCTGAAAGCTCCGTTCTATCGTTTAACCCTATGTTGTCTGTGGCATTAGTTTTAATGATCCATAGTGTCTCTACTTGTAGTAATTTTGACTCAATTCGTTCATATTTATTACATGACACTTTTTCTAAGCCTACGAAGCGCAGTACATCTGGGTTATTGTTGTGGGCTTCCCTTACGTGGGCCCGCATACGAGATGCTCCTGGCTTTCCAGCGCGTATGGTATAAAAATGTTCCCTAATACACATCTGGAGCTGGCGTTTCGTCTGACCCACGTAATAAAAGTCACAAGGACATATTATTGCATAAACTACATTTTTCGTTCGGCAGGTAATTTAATTCTTTAATAGTATGAAAGACTGCTCTCAGCCTTATGTGTTTAGTTTCCCAGCAGTATTTGCATTGATTGCAATTTTTACATTGGTATGTGCCTTTAGGTGTAATGTCACTAAGCCATGTTTCTTTTTTAGCTGATTTAGTGCTACTCTTGGGTTTATTTCTTAGCTTATCACCTATGGTGACATTTTTTCTGTATGTTATATGTGGTTTGTTTTCTGCTCTTTTTTTCAGGTCCTCATCGGCTTCCAATAGGGACCAGTTTCTATGTATAGCTCGCTCAATCACTGGATTCATAAGAGTATTCTGGAATACAAAGGTAAATCTTTCTTTTAAGTTTTCTGAATTATTAAGTGGTTGTTTTTTATCTTTCAGTAAATCTTCCCTGTTGGCTCTATCTGCTTTTTTTTCTTCCGTAATTTATTACTTCATCTGGATAGTTGCGTTCTTTCATCCTTATCGCTAGTTCATTAGCTTGTTTTACAAAAGTGTTATGTTTACTATTGTTTCTTTTAAGGCGGATAAATTGTCCGTATGGGATGTTCTTTTTTGTCACAAATCTATGGGAGCTATTAAAGTGTAGCAATGTGTTCTTGGTTACCGTTTTTCTGTAATTTTCAGTAGTTATGTGATTCCCTTAAATCCGGAGTTTCAAATCCAGAAACTCCAAAGTCTCACCTCCATAGTTATTGGTGAAATGCATATTTTCGCTATTGTTATTTAAATATGTTGTAAATTCGTTAAATAAAGCTTCTGTACCCGTCCATATTAGGATAATATCGTCTACATAGTGATAATACATTCTTATATAGGGAAGATATGGATTGGTGGTGCTGTATATGAACCGATTTTCAAAACTACTCAAGAATAAATTTGCATAGGCACAGGAGACCGGTGTCCCCATAGGGGTCCCGGTCTCCTGTTTGTACCATTGTTCACCATACATGAAGGTGTTGTTGTGGAGTACAAAATTAAGGCCCTCTGTGACAAATTCGATCATATTATCAGAAACATTGGTTTGTGTGAGGGACTCTTTCACTGCCTGTACACCCGCCTTGTGAGGAATATGGGTGTACAGGCTAGTGACGTCAATCGAGCACAGACTACTCCCTCCTTCTACATAGACATCCTTTAGAGTTTGGAGGAGGTGCTTGGTGTCCTTTATGTGTGACAATATAGATGTTTGTAATGGGGTAAGTATCCAGTCTAGGTATTGAGATAGGAATTCTGTCGCTGAGCCGATCCCGGCTACAATTGGTCTGCCTGGGGGTCGGCTCAGCGACTTATGGACTTTAGGCAAGTGATACCATCGTGCTGGTTTTGCAATGTCAGGTAGTAATTTTTCAACGTTTTTCTCTGATATAACCTTTTTTGTGACATATTTATGTAAAAATGATTTGAGATTGTCAAGAATCTTAGGGGTTGGGTCGGCCGACAAAGGGGTATATGTTGCAATGTCCGCCAGCTGTCTACCAGCTTCCTCTACATAGTCTGTAGTGTATTGTACAACAACACTCCCTCCTTTGTCGGCACGGATTACTGTAATATCTTCCCTTTTTTCTAATATTTTGAGTGCCTGAAGTTCTTGACTGGAGAGATTCATAGTGGGGCTCGGATATATCATAGCTTTTTCGTCTCTCGTGACTGCTTTGACGAAGGAGTCTATACTGCTGCCTTGTGTAACTGGCGGATTAAATTGAGATTTTTTCCCTTTGTTGAAAAAACTATTCTCCTTACTAAGGCTATCAGTAGACTTCCTATCCTGTTTGAATCCTGTGGCTAACATCGCTATGCATTCTCTATCCATCTCGTCAATATCAGGAGGGAAGAACCCCAAGGGACCTATACATATACGGTTGTCACTCTCACATATCTGCTCATTAGATTTAGGTTTATTAGAAAAAAAACTTATGTAGGCTGATATCTCGAGTGGCCCTTGCCAAGTCTATTTCAAAGTAGTCCGTAGTTGAGTCCTTTCGTGAGGAGGGATATGCTGGCTGGATCCAATGGGTCGTTTGTAAGATTGATGACGTTCGAGTTTAGGTTTTGTTCCTCCATGTTGCGTTTCTTTTCTTCTTTGGTTCCTGCATTGGTGGGTCTTGATCGGTTTCTCTTTGTCCTTTGTCTTCCTCGTCTAATCCTTTTTCTTTCTTTTTCTAAAGGGACGGCTTCGTTTTTATTAGTGGATGTACGTTCAGATAGCGGTTGCATTTCTTTAGACGTTTTATTCTCTATTATGTTGTGGTGGCTTAGGGTTAGATTGCTGTGATATTTATCTGTTTTGGGTTTGCAATTTCTGACTTTTTTATTTTCTGCTTTATTCGCAGGAATTTTATTCTGCCAGATAAACTCCTGATTATTATCATAGTTCCTTTTATCTCTGACAAATTTATCATGCTTCTTGATTTTCAGGTCTTCCTGTAGTGGTAGCAATCTATCTTTCAATTTCTCTGAGAATGAATTAGCTAGATCGGGTGGTGATCTTTTGATGAATTCCAGTTTTGCTTCCTGTAGATGTTCAGTGATTTTATCGTGCTCTATGCGGTTGCGCGTGAGGACTATGTGGAGCAGCTTCATGGCATGCTCATGATGAGCTTGAATCCACGTTTGAGTGAAGATGGCATCATCCTGGAAGATTGCCGGTTGCTTTATACATACGTAAGCCTCTGGGAGCTCTATCGCATTGTTCATAGGATTGCAATGAATGGATGGTCCAGAAGGATGCAATTTCCTTCTTTGAAAGGGTAGTGATACAATGTTCTAGGGTTTTCAGACTGATAACTTCCATATCTTCCTTGAGATTGCAGTCAAGGAAAAATCCTCCCACGTCCTCTCTCCCTGTGAGTATCGCTGCATCCAATTGCTCCAACATAGTATGCTCGTCCGTTTCCATGCTGTCCAGATGTATTACACTCTTGCTGACTGGCAAGTCTGCTGTGCCTGCTCTGCACTAGTAGAAATATAGGCAGTAACAATTCAGATAGAAGGTGGTGCGGCACTGCGTGAGTGTACTGGATGCAGGATGGCAGGTAGGAGTTGGTGTAGCTGGATTGCCTCAGGTGGTGCTCAGATTATATTACTGAACATCTACAGGAAGCAAAACTGGAATTCATCAAAAGATCACCACCCGATCTAGCTAATTCATTCTCAGAGAAATTGAAAGATAGATTGCTTTCACTACAGGAAGACCTGAAAATCAAGAAGCGTGATTTGTCAGAGATAAAAGGGACTATGATAATAATCAGGAGTTTATCTGGCAGAATAAAATTCCTGCGAATAAAGCAGGAAATAAAAAAGTCAGAAATTACAAACCCAAAACAGATAAATATCACAGCAATCTAACCCCAAGCCACCACAACATAATAGAGAATAAAACGTCTAAAGAAATGCAACCGCTTTCTGAACGTACATCCACTAATAAAAACGAAGCCGTCCCTTTAGAAAAAGAAAGAAAAAGGATTAGACGAGGAAGACAAAGGACAAAGAGAAACCGATCAAGACCCACCAATGCAGGAACCAAAGAAGAAAAGAAACGCAACATGGAGGAACAAAACCTAAACTCGAATGTCATCAATCTTACAAACGACCCATTGGATCCAGCCAGCATATCCCTCCTCATGAAAGGACTCAACTACGGACTCTCAGAATGTTTTAATGAGACTACCGTTGAAATAGACTTGGCAAGGGCCACTCGAGATATCAGCCTACATAAGTTTTTTTCTAATAAACCTAAATCTAATGAGCAGATATGTGAGAGTGACAACCGTATATGTATAGGTCCCTTGAGGTGATATTGACGAGATGGATAGAGAATGCATAGCGATGTTAGCCACAGGATTCGAACAGGATAGGAAGTCTGCTGATAGCCTTAGTAAGGAGAATAGTTTTTTCAACAAAGGGAAAAAATCTCAATTTAATCCGCCAGTTACACAAGGCAGCAGTATAGACTCCTTCATCAAAGCAGTCACGAGAGACGAAAAAGCTATGATATATCCGAGCCCCACTATGAATCTCTCCAGTCAAGAACTTCAGGCACTTAAAATATTTGAAAAAAGGGAAGATATTACAGTAATCCATGCCGACAAAGGAGGGAGTGTTGTAGTACAATACACTACAGACTATGTAGAGGAAGCTGGTAGACAGCTGGCGGACACTGCAACATATACCCCTTTGTCGGCCGACCCAACCCCTAAGATTCTTGACAATCTCAAATCATTTTTACATAAATATGTCACAAAAAAGGTTATATCAGAGAAAAACGCTGAAAAATTACTACCTGACCTTGCAAAACCAGCACGATGGTATCACTTGCCTAAAGTCCATAAGTCGCTGAGCCGACCCCCAGGCAGACCAATTGTAGCCGGGATCGGCTCAGCGACAGAATTCTTATCTCAATGCCTAGAGTGGATACTTACCCCATTACAAACATTTACATTGTCACACATAAAGGACACCAAGCACCTCCTCCAAACTCTAAAGGATGTCTATGTAGAAGGAGGGAGTAGTCTGTGCTCGATTGACGTCACTAGTGAAAGAGTCCCTCAGACAAACCAATGTTTCTGATAATATGATCGAATTTGTTACAGAGGGCCTTAATTTTGTACTCCACAACAACACCTTCATGTATGGTGAACAATGGTACAAACAGGAGACCGGGACCCCTATGGGGACACCGGTCTCCTGTGCCTATGCAAATTTATTCTTGAGTAGTTTTGAAAATCGGTTCATATACAGCACCACCAATCCATATCTTCCCTATAGAAGAATGTATTATCGCTATGTAGACGATATTATCCTAATATGGACGGGTACAGAAGCTTTATTTAACGAATTTACAACATATTTAAATAACAATAGCGAAAATATGCATTTCACCAATAACTATGGAGGTGAGACTTTGGAGTTTCTGGATTTGAAACTCCGGATAGAAGGGAATCACATAACTACTGAAAATTACAGAAAAACGGTAACCAAGAACACATTGCTACACTTTAATAGCTCCCATAGATTTGTGACAAAAAAGAACATCCCATACGGACAATTTATCCGCCTTAAAAGAAACAATAGTAAACATAACACTTTTGTAAAACAAGCTAATGAGCTAGCGATAAGGTTGAAAGAACACAACTATCCAGATGAAGTAATAAATTACGGAAGAAAAAAGCAGATAGAGCCAACAGGGAAGATTTACTGAAAGATAAAAAAAACAACCACTTAATAATTCAGAAAACTTAAAAGAAAGATTTACCTTTGTATTCCAGAATACTCTTATGAATCCAGTGATTGAGCGAACTATACATAGAAACTGGTCCCTATTGGAAGCCGATGAGGACCTGAAAAAAAGAGCAGAAAACAAACCACATATAACATACAGAAAAAATGTCACCAGAGGTGATAAGCTAAGAAATAAACCCAAGAGTAGCACTAAATCAGCTAAAAAAGAAACATGGCTTAGTGACATTACACCTAAAGGCACATACCAATGTAAAAATTGCAGCCAATGCAAATACTGCTGGGAAACTAAACACATAAGGCTGGGAGCAGTCTTTCATACTATTAAAGAATTAAATTACCGCAAAATGTAGTTTATGCAATAATATGTCCTTGTGGCTTTTATTACGTGGGTCAGACGAAACGCCAGCTCCAGATGTGTATTAGGGAACATTTTTATACCATACGCGCTGGAAAGCCAGGAGCATCTCGTATGCGGGCCCACGTAAGGGAAGCCCACAACAATAACCCAGATGTACTGCGCTTCGTAGGCTTAGAAAAAGTGTCATGTAATAAATATGAACGAATTGAGTCAAAATTACTACAAGTAGAGACACTATGGATCATTAAAACTAATTCCACAGGCAACATAGGGTTAAACGATAGAACGGAGCTTTCAGCATGATTCTAATTACCTTTGCTTTTAACACACCTCCCCTCCTACCACATCACTTGATCATGTGAGAGATGTTCAGGTACGTGATAGGTGAAGCACTAGGTTCACTTGTATATAAGGCAGTCATAGGCATTATGGGCCATGGCCGGACGAAGCACACCAAGTGTGCGAAACTAGAGCTCGGACGCCACCACTTGTCCCCCCACCACCCCTCTCTTCTGTACCCCTGATGTGAGTATGTCTCAATAAAGAAGACCCTGCAGCCACACCGGTGAGTGCCGATTTTTCATTTTTCTTCACAGACACTATGAACTTCGCTTGTATAATCTGAGCACCACCTGAGGCAATACAGCTACACCAACTCCTACCTGCCATCCCGCATCCAGGACACTCACGCAGTGCCGCACCACCTTCTATCTGAACTAATTTACAAATATGTTTGACTTTCTGCCACCAGTTGATTTAAAAGAAAAAAGGTTTTCACCGAAGTACCCCTTTAAGCAGTGTGTGTTTTGATGTCCGGTTTTGTTGCTGGACTGAAAATCGTTGTCTGCCACTGTTTTTAGTCCGGCAATGAAACTGATACAGTTCACAAATGAGCTGCCATATCCCTAAAAACGTGATGTAAATGCACCCAAAAAAAAATCGTAATGCAAAAACGTATCCATCTGCCGTATGCCAAAATCTCGATGTGAATTCACTATCAGTTTTCCCTCTCAGGTGTAAATCACATCTTACTGTTTTTACACAAGGAGCTGGTGAGTGCTGCTATTCTTTTTATGCACTTCGGATATAGATAAGAGACTACTACTCCCAGCAGAGAGCCATTTGTGATCATTTGCTGTAGTGCCAGCTCTTTCTTTTTCCTTTTTCATAATATTTCCATTCTCAGCCATGAGACACAGTCCTGCAAATTGATAGGTAGTGTTACATTTCTATCTACCATGGAAGCTTATTTACCAGGTTGCTCATTTAACCAAGGATTTGAATTATTGTCCCCTTGAATTTTCTAGAAATAGTAAAGAACCTGAAGCACAGGTACATCAACGAATAATACAATAAGTTTAGGCTAGCTGTACATTCTTTAGTTCAAAATCGAAAGTTTAACATTATATTTAGAAAACAAATCTCCTTTTTTGACAGCCTGACATGGTGTTTGGGGACAATGCAGTCAGTCCTGTTAGTTACTAGACCAACTTCTGGGATATTTTAATCCTGCTATTTACAGGGCTTCTCTGCAAAGCAAGTTTTTCTGCCCTACACTGTCACTGTCATCCTCATCTGACAAACAATCAGTCTCTTTCTTAAACCCTTTAGGGCACAGCGGGTTTTTGTTTTTGTGTCTTGTTTTATTTCTTTTTTTTTTCCATTATATTTTATTTTTTTATAACAAGTTATTTTTTTATAACAAGTAATTTTTTAAAACAGTAATTACAAAATATAACAACAGTGGGTGTATGTAAGACAGCTTCTTGTATCAAAAATATACAAAAAGGAGTTGACATTTTGTCCATCAGTCCTTTAACATAAGATAAAATAAATAAAAGGAAATATATATATATATATATATATATATATATATATATATATATAAATAACATTAAATGAACATAGCACTTATACAGGATATGTACATAAAAAAAAATGATTAAAAAAAAACAAAGGAATGATAATTAGAAGGATAGGAGCAACTTACAAAAGGAAAGAGCTACCTAGGACAGAGATGACACATTGTCCATCAGACCGTTAAGTTTTCATAGTTGAACAGTATTGTGGGGGCTATGTAACCACAAAGCAATCTGTTTTGCCCTGTTTTACATCCATTTAGCATATCCCCTTTTTTTTTTCAACTTGTTAAAATGTTGCATTACTCTCTCTCTCTCTCTCTCTCTCTCTCTCTCTCTCTCTCTCTCTCTCTCTCTCTCTCTCTCTCTAACTCTCTCTCTCTTTCTCAGTATCTAACTACAATTCTGCCTAACCCTCACTAGTTCCCTAACTGGTTTGGCCTTAAAGGGGTACTCTGGGGAAGTTAAGAAAAATAAAAATGCCCCAAAGCCACCACAATTCCTGTTCTATGTCCTCTGTAGTAATTTGTGTGGTTTTTGCAGCTCCTTTGGCCCCTGATGTTTCCTAAATACTTTGTTCTTGTTTGCAGCACAGACTACAACTCCCAGAAGTCAATGCATATCTTTGTAATGGCTGCCAGCCAACTGCTTTCACTATCTGTGTGCATGCTTACACTGCAGCTCACACACACTGTACATGTCTTTTCTTTCAGACTTGCTATGCTCTGAATAGCAGAAGTCAGTGATTAGATATTCAGCAGAAAACAGCAGCTATGTGCTCAGATGTGACTAAGAATCTTCACTGCTTTTCTCTCACAGCTCACAAGCTCTCACAGAGGGAGGGGAGGGGGGAGTGGAGGTGTGGCTGTACAGCCAGAGCTCTAGACCAAACAGAAATCAGACAGAAGTCAGGTGGTTTTGTCCTGAAGGGTGGGGGCTAGTCTCAGTGAGGGGTTTACACCAAGACAAGGTGGATTTGAGAATTACATTTTTCTCTCATTACCTGCCTGTAAGTGACAGCTGAAAAAGGAAAGCTGCTGTATATAGCTAATGAATGATATTTTTTTTAAACTGTAAATTTAAAGCCGACTATGGAGAAGGGATTCCCCCTGTCAGTGAATAACCAATGAACATATAAGGGCAAGAACAAGCATAGTCTAAAAGACAATACATATCAAGTAAACAATCAGATACATATAGTGGGAGTGCCACAAGGGGAGGGAGGGGGGGGGCGAGGAAAGACCGACAAATCAACAGACAGCAGAGACAAAAAAGGGAGGGAGGAGGGGGGCAAAGGGAGACCACACAAAAAAGAGAAAAAAGGTAGAAAAGAGGAAGAAGGAGGAAGGTCCAGATAGGAGAAAGAAAAGGGAGGGGGGAACCCCACTCCATATTATGGTGGCTGTCTATCCGTAAATCTATCCCACGGGTCCCACACAGCCAGAAACAGGGGGATGGTGTTGTTCAAGGAGGCTGTGAGGCATTCAAGAGAATGGATCTCCCGTATCCTAGCTAAGAGCTCAGTTTCTGTCGGGGGGGGGGGGGGGGGGGGAGTCTGCTTCCAATGCTTAGCAATAAGGGTTTTCGCTGCAAGGACAACGTGAGAAAAGAGCTTGAACGTTTTTTTGGTCAAACCCCGGAAGGAGAGGTGTAGCAGGAAGACCAGGGAATCAAGAGGAACAACAGTTCCCAGGACTGTAGAGATCAATTTTTGCACCTGAACCCAAAAGGGGACTATCAGAGGGCAAGCCCAGAAGATATCAAAAACAGTACCCAAACCCACTCCACAACGCCAGCACTGGGGGGGGGATAGCAGGGTTCAGTCTATTAAGAAGGGCCGGGGTATGGTACCAACCCATAAGCATCTTAAATTGCATTTCCTTGTAGGCCGTACAGACAGAAGCTTCAGAAGCCCGTTCCCAAATTAACTGCCATTGAGGGAGGGTAATGGTAGTGCCAAGAGCCTCCTCCCAACGGGTCATATAGCGATAAGAGGGAGGGGGACTGTCCGCTGGGGACAGTAGGAGGGAGTATATACTAGAGAGCAACCCCCTCGTCTGAGGACCACCCCTACATAGCTGCTCAAAGGCAGTGGGAAGGGAGATGGTCAACGAGGTCCGTCCAGAGGAGAAGTAATGGCGTATTTGCCTATAGTGGTGGTCCTCAGAGGCAGGGAGGTCCCAGCGAGCAGCCAGTTGGGCAAAGGATAGGAGTGTGCGGGTACGGGGATCAACCACATCAGCCCAACAGAAGAGACCTCGAGAGCTCCATTCCCTAACCATACAGGAAGATAGGCCAGGAGGGAAAGCAGGGTGGTAAAGAAAGGACTGCAGGGGGGAAAAGGAAGAAAGAAGACAAAATTGGTGAAAGCAGTAAGCCCAAACATAACGGGAAAAAAGACATCGGTCCTAGGAGGGGGAGATCAGGGGAGGTGGGCGGGAGTGTCCACAGGAGGGAGTTAGAGTGGACAGGTGCAAGCCATAGTTTCTCCAATTCCATCCACTTACTGTAAGCATGATAGGAAGACCAAGCCGCTAGGTGGCGGAGATGGGCCGCCTAGTAGTATTTAGTAACGTCCGGGACCCCCAGACCCCCACGGGACCGACTAGCCAACATTACGGCCATTGGGAGGCGGTGATGCTTGGCATATCAAATCAACCAAAAATTCGCAGACTGAAAAGAATGCAGCACAGTCAGGGGGACCCGCACTGGTAGCGTTTAAAAAAAGTAGAGCAGTTTAGGGAGGATAGTCATTTTGACCGCCGCAATGCGCTCAAAGAAAGAAATATATTGTGATCTCCACTTTTCCAGCAGAGCACGCAACTCGCTGAAAAGCCGAGGGTAGTTGGCACAGTACAGGGAGGAGTAACGGGGGGAGAGCGACAAACCCAAGTAAGTAATAGCGGAGGGAGACCAAGCTAATGAATGATATTTAGACAAATAAATAGGTTGGTGAGAGGGAAAGGATGGGCTATGGGTTTAGTTTCCCGGAGAACCCCTTTAACTGTATGGTGGCACTATATTGCCCGTGCTTTCTGAATGTAAGGGTTATGGGCTTTCCCACCCTACCTCATAAAAGCAAATCAAGAAAAGAGACCTGAGAACACTTAAAGGGGTATTCCAGGAATTTTTTTTATTTGACTATGCTACAGGGGCTGTAAAGTTAGTGTAGTTCATAATATAGTGTCTGTACCTGTGTGTGATGGTTTTCTCACAATTCATATGTGATTTTCACCCCAATAATTATCTTTAACAGCATACAAAATGACTGTTGTTTCCCAGGTTGCAATGCGGCCGAGACCTGACTCACTAGTCAGCTGATGACAGGGAGTCTGTCTGCTTCAGTGGGTGGAGGGATCACTTGGTGGGATAGAGATCAATCTGCAACTAATGCAACAGCTGTAGGCACCCTGATTGAAAGCCACAGGTCTTTTGAAATGATGCAGCTCATTTATGTTTCAATGGGTGGGGTGGCTGATGTGTGGGAGGGAGGAAAATGGAATTATGGGATTTGTAGGCAAAAGAAAACTCAAAAAGGAAATACCAGTTCACAAAAATCTAGCCACATTGTTATGGTAATCTCATGACATAGCCATTTAGCCCGAAGACAAGCACATATCCTTCCTAAGCATGTCCATTACTGTCTGCCAGGTACATACTAAAATCACCTTATGGTGGATAACCCCTTTAATCTGGTGATTAAAGCTCAAATTGAAGTCATTATTATTGTATTCTGCATACAGTAGTACAGAGAATGGCCCTCATTTACTAAGAGTGGAGTGTAGGTTTCTTTGTGGGTTTTAATTCCCTACAATTTATTTTCCACGGTATTTACTAAGGTTTCCCTACATTTTCCACTTTCCCTACATTTTGCTTTTTTTTTACACATGCTCTGATCTGTCTGGTTTTCCTCAGTTCAAATCCACCACATTTTATGTGGAAACCTTAGTAAATATGTTGTTTTTATGTGAAAATGTCGGGAACACACCCCTTTTCAGACACGACGCCCCTTTACCGTGTGGCCACGCCCCCTTTTTCAGGTTTTCTAAGCAAAATGGAGAGTTAGTCTGGGTTTTTTCAATTCTGGCGCAAATTCTGGCGCAGATCGAATTTCTGGCGCACAACCTGACAAAACATGTGGGGTTTGCAATAGTAAATGAGGGCCAATATCTTGCTTCTCCAAATGATGAGGTCCTCAATATACTTTCTGTACCACTGTATGCAGTTCAAAAATGGGTTGTCAACACAAACAAATATTTGGCCTCCCAAAAAGACATGATCAGGTTTATGAGGGACAGACAATGAGTACTTTGCCCCCATAGACAAACCTGAAACCTGAAGAAGGAATTTCTTGTCAAACATGAAATAGTTATGGTTCGTGAGGAACCATACTACCTGCTTAAGAAACACCTTGTAGGTCTTGATTTCAGTCACTATATATATGAGTTTCTAAATGATTTGAAAGCACCTCCATCACTACACAATGGAGAATACTCGTGTATAGTGCAACTATATCACACGTGATCCACATATCATTTTGACACCCCCTTTTGTCTTTCATAGCAGAAAGAATGTACTTTTTGTATCGGGCTGCAGTAGGTGATCCACCCATGCAAAGTGAGACACATAGTGCACATAGTGAGACATTTATCAAAATCTGTGCAGAGGAAAAGAACAATTGCCCATAGCAACCAATCAGATTGGGCCTTTAAAAGGCCCCTGAAAAATAAAAGAAGTGATCTGATTGGTTGCTATGGGCTCCACTTTTCCTCTACACAGATTGGAGGTAACAGTTTTGTGGAACAACAGAATCTGATGTATACAGTAAATTATTCTCTCTCTCGTAGGGATAGAACACCCAATGCAGCCCCATCTGAAAAGATATTTACCTATTTATTGTGCCCGTGTCTGGGACCTTGTAAACATTTGTGGATTTATTTTTGTACATCATGCGCCCCCTTTCCTGTAAAACTGGATTTTTTATAATAAGAAGGTGCAGGAACATCTTGCTTCAGATCAGTCACCCGGGGCCTCTGAAGACTTAGCTTCTGCTGAACTGAATATAACTCACGGTTTGGAGGGACTGTGATTGCTCCTGGGCTTTTCCTTTTTGAGAATGGATTTTGGGGCCCAAGGGGGTTTCTTCTACCTGCCCAAATCATAAACCTGATTTAGATTGCTGGAGCTTATATATCCTGTCCTGCATTTTTTTTTATTGCTGCTTATACTCTGATAGATCTTTAAAGCGCAATAGTGATTCTTAATATCCTCAATGCTGGTTTTCACCTGTTTTAGTTTTCGGATCCTGAAATTCAATGAACAAGTCTATTAACTCAAACAAGCTTTTGGACAACATAGCATTCCATCTATTGACAAAATGATCAAAAAAAACTATTTGCTTGGAACTTTTTTTGAGGAGACCTCACAGAACTCCAGGGGTGACATTTATCATTATGTAATATTAATAAATAAGTGGGCTCAACCACAAAGACTCTTTTTAGTAATGGGTGCTTATCCCTGCTTCAAAGCAAACTGTACAACCAAAAATAGAAAAGAAAAAGCAGAAAGTGATAGCACACCAAAAATATATATATATCAAAATAATTCTTTATTGTACAAAAAATAGCCATATATTATTAAAAACATTTAAAAAGGAGGTTCACAAAACATCTCGGACCAACCTAAAGCCATAGGGAAGGATCTCAGACTTAATCTGTACTCCCCCCACAAACAAAGACACCCGTCTAATATCTATATGTCTAAAGAGTAAGGTGCAATAGTCCCCCTGTTACTTCTGGCCCCAACACAATATAATCTAGGGTACACAAATGGCAGCTCTTATGGGTAAAAAATGTATACAGTCTTGCTGCAAAAAGTGCAGTTTCTACATCAACAAAGCTTAACAATCCATACACTGCTGCTGCAACAATAAATAAATCAAATAACCAAGTCACATGATATGATCAAGGGAGCAAATACATATACATCACACTGTCATGTAGAGAGCGGGTGTCTCACAAAATCCCCGTCTTGGTGACTTCCTCAGGGGCGCATGGCTGTCATATCACAAACATGTCTTTATATAACACAAGTATTTAATACCTCAGTGCCGACAGGTGCGAACGCAATCCATTCATGCACACACACTCCATGCAACTAGTTCCGATGTCACAGGCTATGAATAGTTCCGGTAGCCTGCCTCACTCCCATAGCAGGCGCATGCACATACTGTCGGTCGGATATGTTACTTACAGCCTATTTCCCCGCGCATGCGCAGGTTCCATAGTTTTTCCTCTGTATCGCGTAGTTGAATTCGCGCATGCGTGGTGAATCACTTAATAGGTCCGAAGCCATGGCGCACGCGCAGTAAGTGTCAGAGCCAAAATAACTGGCCTCAACAATCAATATTATAAGACTCAAGCATTTTAAATAATGTAATAAACAATAATCCTGGTATCATATGGCGCATAGATCACTCACATAAATAAGGTGTGTCTCAATATTCCTAAAGTATCTCTCTATCGTCAACTGTGCATGCGCCAAAGCCAACCAAATAACTTATGAAAAACAAAGCTTGTATATCTATCTTATATACCTTAATGGCACCAACATGTGTAAAAAATCATATAAATAAAAAAAAATAATAATAATTTATGTCGGCACTGAGGTATTAAATACTTGTGTTATATAAAGACATGTTTGTGATATGACAGCCATGCGCCCCTGAGGAAGTCACCAAGAGTGACGGAACACGTGGGGATTTTGTGAGACACCCGCTCTCTACATGACAGTGTGATGTATATGTATTTGCTCCCTTGATCATATCATGTGACTTGGTTATTTGATTTATTTATTGTTGCAGCAGCAGTGTATGGATTGTTAAGCTTTGTTGATGTAGAAACTGCACTTTTTGCAGCAAGACTGTATAAATTTTTTACCCATAAGAGCTGCCATTTGTGTACCCTAGATTATATTGTGTTGGGGCCAGAAGTCACAGGGGGACTATTGCACCTTACTCTTTAGACATATAGATATTAGACGGGTGTCTTTGTTTGTGGGGGGAGTACAGATTAAGTCTGGGATCCTTCCCTATGGCTTTAGGTTGGTCCGAGATGTTTTGTGGACCTCCTTTTTAAATGTTTTTAATAATATATGACTATTTTTTGTACAATAAAGAATTATTTTGATATATATATATATATATATATATATATATATATATATATATATATTTGGTGTGCTATCACTTTCTGCTTTTTCTTTTCTATTTTTGGTTGTACATTTATCATTATGTGTCTTTAGAAAATGTATTCTAAAGTAATTTATTTTTACTTTGCAAACATACATGCTTACATGCAACATATTCATCATACTATGACAGGGGCGCCGATGAAGAGCCGAAGGAGCCCCCTCCCTCTTTCACCGATAGATAGTACCCACTCTGCAATAATAGGATTGGACAGGCAAAGCCAGTGCGCATGATTGCATATTCCCCATCGAAAGACGTGATTGGTCATTCATTCCTGATCAATCATGGCTCCCAGCAGGGAATATATATGATATCACAGTGCCGTGAATTCATATTCCCCGCCGGCAACGTAATTGGTCTGTTAGTCTGGACCAATCATAGCTCCCGATTGGGAATATAAACTAATGGGAGGTGGACACGAGCTCCAGGGTGAATGGTGCTGTTTCTGACAGCACAAACTGGCGGTCAGATTGGCCCAGAAGTGCCATGATTCGCGAGTTAGAATCGGGGGGGGGGGGGGGGGCTTCTGTTAGGGGTCAGCTAATGTCTATCACAGTCTGTTTACATGCTTTGACAGTTTAGCTCCAGGACAAGATATAAGCGAGAAAAAGGCTCTAAAGACAATAATACATGGATCCAGGTCTTTGGCTGTAGCTTGTAAAAAGACTTGTTCAGCCATATCATTTCATATGTTATTTAAATTTGAAGTGCACTAGTTAGTGTCCAATTCACACACATTAAAGTTTATGCCATGAGTAAAGTTGTGCTGGAATATATGCATCTACAAGTGCCAAATGCTGGTGTCTCCCACTGTACATTGTAAAACAGAGAGGTCATACTGTACATTGTAACATAGAGAAATGTTATACTATACATTGTAAGGCGCCTTTCACACTACATAATTACTCCCTTTTCAAAGTTCTGTGAGAAAGAACGGCAGTAAAACGGCAGTTACAAAATCCTATACGGCCGATAGAAAATCTCATTATAGTCTATGGGATTTTTCTAATAGCCGTTTTAACCCGTTATAGCCCGTTATTAATAACAGCCGTTATTCTGTGACAGAAGATAGTAACGGGAGAAATAGTTCATGAACTATTTCTCCCGTTACTATCTTCTGTCACAAAATAATAGACTATAATGGGATTTTCTAACAGCCGTATAGGATTTTGTAACTGCCGTTTTACTGCCGATTTTCTGACGGAACTTTGAAAACGGAGTAATTATGTAGTGTGAAAGGGGCCAAACGTATAGAGATGTCATACTGTACATTGTAGCATATAGAGATGTCATAATGTACATTGTAGCATATAGAGATGGCATAATGTACATTGTAGCATATAGAGATGTCATACTGTACATTGTAACATAGAGATGTCATAATGTACATTGTAGCATATAGAGATGTCATACTGTACATTGTAGCATATAGAGATGTCATACTGTACATTGTAACATAGAGATGTCATAATGTACATTGTAGCATATAGAGATGTCATACTGTACATTGTAACATAGAGATGTCATACTGTACATTGTAGCATATAGAGATGTCATACTGTACATTGTAACATATAGAGATGTCATAATGTACATTGTAGCATATAGAGATGTCATACTGTACATTGTAACATAGAGATGTCATAATGTACATTGTAGCATATAGAGATGTCATACTGTACATTGTAGCATATAGAGATGGCATAATGTACATTGTAGCATATAGAGATGGCATAATGTACATTGTAGCATATAGAGATGTCATACTGTACATTGTAGCATATAGAAATGTCATAATGTACATTGTAGCATATAGAGATGGCATAATGTACATTGTAACATATAGAGATGTCATACTGTACATTGTAGCATATAGAGATGTCATACTGTACATTGTAACATATAGAGATGTCATACTGTACATTGTAACATATAGAGATGGCATAATGTACATTGTAGCACATAGAGATGTCATACTGTACATTGTAACATATAGAGATGTCATACTGTACATTGTAGCATATAGAGATGGCATCATGTACATTGTAACATATAGAGATGTCATACTGTACATTATAACATATAGAGATGGCATAATGTACATTGTAGCATATAGAGATGGCATCATGTACATTGTAACATATAGAGATGTCATACTGTACATTGTAACATATAGAGATGGCATCATGTACATTGTAACATATAGAGATGTCATACTGTACATTGTAACATATAGAGATGTCATACTGTACATTGTAACATATAGAGATGGCATCATGTACATTGTAGCATGTAGAGATGTCATACTGTACATTGTAACATATAGAGATGGCATCATGTACATTGTAGCATATAGAGATGTCATACTGTACATTGTAACATATAGAGATGTCATACTGTACATTGTAACATATAGAGATGGCATACTGTACATTGTAACATATAGAGATGTCATACTGTACATTGTAACATATAGAGATGTCATACTGTACATTGTAACATATAGATATGTCATACTGTACATTTTACATATAGAGATGTCATACTGTACATTGTAGCATATAGAGATGTCATACTGTACATTGTAACATATAGAGATGTCATAATGTACATTGTAGCATATAGAGATGTCATACTGTACATTGTAGCATATAGAGATGTCATACTGTACATTGTAACATATAGAGATGTCATACTACACATTATTTGTCTGGAGTTATATGTAACAGTTTCTACACTTCCATTCAGGAAAAAACCCTTTTTAACAGGACATGTGACGTGTAGGCCCTCTTGTGGTGATGTAGCTGAATGACACTTTGAACACACTGCGCCTGCGCATGAGAGCAGGGATCCAGGACACCACTGTGCAGTGACTCCTACTTCCTTGTTTGCTCTGACGTTGTACCAGTGAGTGTTATCCCTGTGTCAGCCTAGATATGTCCAGATACTGTGAATGATTGGCTGGACACAGCAGATTACTGGTCCCACCCCTCCCAGTATAAAGTCTGTGTTGGCACTATGTTGGCACAGTGGGTGTAACTTTATCTCCATGTTCTTTGTTGGTCTTCTCCTATGACAGGTATGTTTGTTATATTCTAAGAAGTCTATAGTATAGTATCATTTATGGGCTAAAGTTAATTGTTGCATCTTATCCATGGAACTGATTAATAGCCGGGAAATGACAGATTCTTCTACTAAGCAAAGTTTTTATAGTGTAGAGAAACTTACCTTACAACTACTTAAAGGCTTCTCCCCGCCATTAGCTTGTACTGGCACTGACATTTTGCGCAACACAGGTACTAGTAGTGTGCCAAAGCTCTGCAGACTTGTGCCTCCTGTAGAAGGATAGTCCTATTATTGGGCACTGTTTCATTGTGGTACTATTACAGGGACATTGTTGATAGGGGAAGTATCGCATGCGGGCATTGTTAAAGGGAGTTGTTGATAGGGGCGCTGTTATAGGGACATGCTGGCATTGTTACATGGACATTGTTGATAGGGCACTGTTATAGGGACATGCTGGCATTGTTACATGGACATTGTTGATAGGGGAACTATTATAGGGACATGCTGGCATTGTTACATGGACATTGTTGATAGGGCACTGTTATAGGGACATGCTGGCATTGTTACATGGACATTGTTGATAGGGGAACTATTATAGGGACATGCTGGCATTGTTACATGGACATTGTTGATAGGGCACTGTTATAGGGACATGCTGGCATTGTTACATGGACATTGTTGATAGGGCACTGTTATAGGGACATGCTGGCATTGTTACATGGACATTGTTGATAGGGCACTGTTATAGGGACATGCTGGCATTGTTACATGGACATTGTTGATAGGGGAACTATTATAGGGACATGCTGGCATTGTTACATGGACATTGTTGATAGGGGAACTATTATAGGGACATGCTGGCATTGTTACATGGACATTGTTGATAGGGGAACTATTATAGGGACATGCTGGCATTGTTACATGGACATTGTTGATAGGGCACTGTTATAGGGACATGCTGGCATTGTTACATGGACATTGTTGATAGGGCACTGTTATAGGGACATGCTGGCATTGTTACATGGACATTGTTGATAGGGCACTGTTATAGGGACATGCTGGCATTGTTACATGGACATTGTTGATAGGGGAACTATTATAGGGACATGCTGGCATTGTTACATGGACATTGTTGATAGGGCACTGTTATAGGGACATGCTGGCATTGTTACATGGACATTGTTGATAGGGGAACTATTATAGGGACATGCTGGCATTGTTACATGGACATTGTTGATAGGGCACTGTTATAGGGACATGCTGGCATTGTTACATGGACATTGTTGATAGGGGAACTATTATAGGGACATGCTGGCATTGTTACATGGACATTGTTGATAGGGCACTGTTATAGGGACATGCTGGCATTGTTACATGGACATTGTTGATAGGGCACTGTTATAGGGACATGCTGGCATTGTTACATGGACATTGTTGATAGGGCACTGTTATAGGGACATGCTGGCATTGTTACATGGACATTGTTGATAGGGGAACTATTATAGGGACATGCTGGCATTGTTACATGGACATTGTTGATAGGGGAACTATTATAGGGACATGCTGGCATTGTTACATGGACATTGTTGATAGGGGAACTATTATAGGGACATGCTGGCATTGTTACATGGACATTGTTGATAGGGCACTGTTATAGGGACATGCTGGCATTGTTACATGGACATTGTTGATAGGGCACTGTTATAGGGACATGCTGGCATTGTTACATGGACATTGTTGATAGGGCACTGTTATAGGGACATGCTGGCATTGTTACATGGACATTGTTGATAGGGCACTGTTATAGGGACATGCTGGCATTGTTACATGGACATTGTTGATAGGGCACTGTTATAGGGACATGCTGGCATTGTTACATGGACATTGTTGATAGGGCACTGTTATAGGGACATGCTGGCATTGTTACATGGACATTGTTGATAGCGCACTGTTATAGGGACATGCTGGCATTGTTACATGGACATTGTTGATAGGGCACTGTTATAGGGACATGCTGGCATTGTTACATGGACATTGTTGATAGGGCACTGTTATAGGGACATGCTGGCATTGTTACATGGGCATTGTTGATAGGGGAACTATTATAGGGACATGCTGGCATTGTTACATGGACATTGTTGATAGGGCACTGTTATAGGGACATGCTGGCATTGTTACATGGACATTGTTGATAGGGCACTGTTATAGGGACATGCTGGCATTGTTACATGGACATTGTTGATAGGGGAACTATTATAGGGACATGCTGGCATTGTTACATGGACATTGTTGATAGGGCACTGTTATAGGGACATGCTGGCATTGTTACATGGACATTGTTGATAGGGGAACTATTATAGGGACATGCTGGCATTGTTACATGGACATTGTTGATAGGGCACTGTTATAGGGACATGCTGGCATTGTTACATGGACATTGTTGATAGGGCGCTGTTATAGGGACATGCTGGCATTGTTACATGGACATTGTTGATAGGGCACTGTTATAGGGACATGCTGGCATTGTTACATGGACATTGTTGATAGGGCACTGTTATAGGGACATGCTGGCATTGTTACATGGACATTGTTGATAGGGCACTGTTATAGGGACATGCTGGCATTGTTACATGGACATTGTTGATAGGGGAACTATTATAGGGACATGCTGGCATTGTTACATGGACATTGTTGATAGGGCACTGTTATAGGGACATGCTGGCATTGTTACATGGACATTGTTGATAGGGCACTGTTATAGGGACATGCTGGCATTGTTACATGGACATTGTTGATAGGGGAACTATTATAGGGACATGCTGGCATTGTTACATGGACATTGTTGATAGGGCACTGTTATAGGGACATGCTGGCATTGTTACATGGACATTGTTGATAGGGGAACTATTATAGGGACATGCTGGCATTGTTACATGGACATTGTTGATAGGGCACTGTTATAGGGACATGCTGGCATTGTTACATGGACATTGTTGATAGGGCGCTGTTATAGGGACATGCTGGCATTGTTACATGGACATTGTTGATAGGGCACTGTTATAGGGACATGCTGGCATTGTTACATGGACATTGTTGATAGGGCACTGTTATAGGGACATGCTGGCATTGTTACATGGACATTGTTGATAGGGCACTGTTATAGGGACATGCTGGCATTGTTACATGGACATTGTTGATAGGGCACTGTTATAGGGACATGCTGGCATTGTTACATGGACATTGTTGATAGCGCACTGTTATAGGGACATGCTGGCATTGTTACATGGACATTGTTGATAGGGCACTGTTATAGGGACATGCTGGCATTGTTACATGGACATTGTTGATAGGGCACTGTTATAGGGACATGCTGGCATTGTTACATGGACATTGTTGATAGGGGAACTGTTATAGGGACATGCTGGCATTGTTACATGGGCATTGTTGATAGGGGAACTGTTATAGGGACATGCTGGCATTGTTACATGGGCATTGTTGATAGGGCACTGTTATAGGGACATGCTGGCATTGTTACATGGACATTGTTGATAGCGCACTGTTATAGGGACATGCTGGCATTGTTACATGGACATTGTTGATAGGGCACTGTTATAGGGACATGCTGGCATTGTTACATGGACATTGTTGATAGGGCACTGTTATAGGGACACGCTGGCATTGTTACATGGACATTGTTGATAGGGCACTGTTATAGGGACATGCTGGCATTGTTACATGGACATTGTTGATAGGGGAACTATTATAGGGACATGCTGGCATTGTTACATGGACATTGTTGATAGGGGAACTGTTATAGGGACATGCTGGCATTGTTACATGGACATTGTTGATAGGGCACTGTTATAGGGACATGCTGGCATTGTTACATGGACATTGTTGATAGGGCACTGTTATAGGGACATGCTGGCATTGTTACATGGACATTGTTGATAGGGGAACTGTTATAGGGACATGCTGGCATTGTTACATGGGCATTGTTGATAGGGCACTGTTATAGGGACATGCTGGCATTGTTACATGGACATTGTTGATAGCGCACTGTTATAGGGACATGCTGGCATTGTTACATGGACATTGTTGATAGGGCACTGTTATAGGGACATGCTGGCATTGTTACATGGACATTGTTGATAGGGCACTGTTATAGGGTCATGCTGGCATTGTTACATGGACATTGTTGATAGGGCACTGTTATAGGGACATGCTGGCATTGTTACATGGACATTGTTGATAGGGGAACTATTATAGGGACATGCTGGCATTGTTACATGGACATTGTTGATAGGGTAACTGTTATAGGGACATGCTGGCATTGTTACATGGGCATTGTTGATAGGGTAACTGTTATAGGGACATGCTGGCATTGTTACATGGGCATTGTTGATAGGGCACTGTTATAGGGACATGCTGGCATTGTTACATGGACATTGTTGATAGCGCACTGTTATAGGGACATGCTGGCATTGTTACATGGACATTGTTGATAGGGCACTGTTATAGGGACATGCTGGCATTGTTACATGGACATTGTTGATAGGGCACTGTTATAGGGACATGCTGGCATTGTTACATGGACATTGTTGATAGGGCACTGTTATAGGGACATGCTGGCATTGTTACATGGACATTGTTGATAGGGGAACTATTATAGGGACATGCTGGCATTGTTACAGGGAGTTGTTGATAGGGGCACTGTTATAGGGACATGCTGGCATTGTTACATGGGCATTATTGATAGGGGAACTATTATAGGGACATGCTGGCATTGTTACATGGACATTGTTGATAGGGGAACTGTTATAGGGACATGCTGGCATTGCTACATGGGCATTGTTGACAGGGGCACTGTCGCATGCTGGTACTGTTACAGTGGCATTGTTTCCAGCTCTGTAATAGAAAAATCTGGCAAGGGATGTACATATTTATATCCTTCTTTCCCATGTCCAAAAGATAGTAAGAAATACATGTATACCCACATACCATAATGATATCACTGTCTCAAATGGCATGTAATTGGCACAAGTATAATAGCCACAGATTTATCAATCGGCCTGAAACCCAAACTGTCTGGTTTTGCCATAACTACCATTTACAGCTTAACGTTTATTTTATCAGAGTTTGGTAAGATATAAAAGCGGAGCTGTGAATGCTTGTTGTGGCAAAACCAGACAGTTTCGGTTTAATGCAGATTGAGAAATCTGGGCCATGCCAATCCTGTAGGGAAACCTTAAAGGGGTACTCTGGGGAACTGAACTTATCAGACACTTACCCCCTACCCACAGGATAGGGCATAAGTGTCTGATTGCGGGGGGGGGGGGGGGGGGGGTCAGTCCGACCACTAGCCCCCCACCTCCCGTTTGGCTGATTGGCTGAGCAGGCCGTCAGCCGTCACCTGGCCACGTCCTGGAAGGTGGGGGCTGGAGCACACTGAGGACAGGCCCCCTACAGGAGAACGCGGGGGGGGGGGGGGGGGGCAGTGGTTGGACACAATCCTCCCCCGTGATCAGACAATTATGGATCCGGGAGAAGTGTCTGAACAGTTCAGCTCCCCGTTAAACCAATTGTACAGTTTCTTATGGAGAACATGATCCACTACCAAGTAAATCGTCACTAGAACAAACCTGTAGGGTTTCCCTCACAATACTCTTTTTCATACCTTTTTTTCTGCCCTCATAGAACGCCAACAAAAGATACACTTCTTTTTTGTCCCCCATGATGAAGTTTTTGTGGCGCTTATTTTAAATTTTTCAAAATAGTGTCCCTGACTTATCACAATGTTTGAGACAAAAAAAACTAAAGATATTTTCCCACAGCAACCAATCACAGCTTAGCTTTCACTTTACAGTACTTCTTATGAAAGCAGAAAAGTGATTGGCTGTGGGAAAATCTCTTGTTTTTCTCTCACACGTTTGGATCAACTAGGGCCTATGTATTAGTACATGCACTTTTTGTGACTTTTTTTTAACTGCATTTTTCTCATTACAAGTCATGCGGTTCATTAATTCATGGTTCATGCTCTTGGTATGATGCTGTCTCTGCCATTTTTCCCACAGGCTTCTCTGTAGAAGTTGAAGGGAGTCTTAAAGGGTTAAACCCCACAGATTATTAGAGAAAGTAACGAGGAGCATGTGGCTTTGCACTTTACTCCATGGCCCATCCGATCTCCGTTAGATGGGCTCCATAGACCTAAGATAGAACCCGTATAGTCCAACTAAACACAGGTCATGGTGAGCCAGCGAGTGAAGCGCTCAGCCGCGCGCTTCTCCCTACTTGTTCAAACAATCGCTCAGAGTTTGAACATTGGAACACGACCTAGCAAACCTTTTTACATGTCTCTAGGACTATTTAAGTGTTACTAAGTAAAAAAAATCCCATAAAAAGGCATTTGAAAAGCTTAAAGGGGTACTCCAGTGGAAAAAAAAATTCTAATCAAATGGTGCCAGAAAGTTAAACAGATTTGTAAATTACTTCAATAAAAAAAATCTTAATCCCTCCAGTACTTATCAGCTGCTGTATGCTCCAGAGGAAGTTGAGTTGCTCTTTTCTGTCTGACCAAAGTGCTCTCTGCTGACATCTCTGTCCATGTCAGAAACTGTCCAGAGCAGGAGAGGTTTGCTATGGGGATTTGTTCCTGCTCTGGACAGTTTCTAACATAGACAGAGATGTCAGCACTGTGGTCAGACAGAAAAAAAACTACAAAGATTCCTCTGGAGCACACAGCAGCTGATAAGTACTGGAAGGATTAAGATTTTTAAATAGAAGTAATTTACAAATCTGTTTAACTTTCTGGAGCCAGTTGATATGAATTTTTTTTTTCCACCGGAGTACCCCTTTAAGAGGTAAACTTTTTGGCACCAGTTGATTTTAAATACACAAAGCATTTATGAACAAGTATTAGGTTAGATAATGCAACTATTTGTGTTCACACCCACATGTATTGAAACCTTTATATCAGTCAACACATTTACTTTAGGATTAATAATGAAATAATGATTCTATTATTGCAAAATCTAAATTGCTTTAATAATTGTTATATTTATAGCATACACATACATTCCTATAATGAGGATTATGGTGACACATGTAATGGGATCATAGAAACATTTGCTCACACCCAAATCTAGATGCAAATGAGGTTATAAATATTGATCCAGGATGAAATTCTGCAGCTAGTTTAGGATCATCTTCAAGAAATGTTCAGAAGTAGGTCAGATTTTACCTTTCATTTCTTTTCTGCTCTCTAGCTAGGACCACCCATAGGTAGTTTGACCCCTGTAGATAGGACAACACTGAAGGTAGTATTCACCCTGTAGGTAGGGCAACACTGAAGGTAGTTTTCACCCTGTAGGTAGGACAACACTGAAGGTAGTTTTCACCCTGTAGGTAGGGCAACACTGAAGGTACTTTTCACCCTGTAGGTAGGGCAACACTGAAGGTAGTTTTCACCCTGTAGGTAGGGCAACACTGAAGGTAGTATTCACCCTGTAGGTAGGACAACACTGAAGGTAGTTTTCACCCTGTAGGTAGGGCAACACTGAAGGTAGTTTTCACCCTGTAGGTAGGGCAACACTGAAGGTAGTATTCACCCTGTAGGTAGGACAACACTGAAGGTAGTTTTCACCCTGTAGGTAGGGCAACACTGAAGGTAGTTTTCACCCTGTAGGTAGGGCAACACTGAAGGTAGTATTCACCCTGTAGGTAGAGCAACACTGAAGGTAGTTTTCACCCTGTAGGTAGGACAACACTGAAGGTAGTTTTCACCCTGTAGGTAGGATAACACTGAAGATACTTTTCACCCTGTAGGTAGGGAAACACTGAAGGTAGTTTTCACCCTGTAGGTAGGGCAACACTGAAGGTAGTATTCACCCTGTAGGTAGGGCAACATTGAAGGTAGTATTCACCCTGTAGGTAGGGCAACACTAAAGGTACTTTTCACCCTGTAGGTAGAGCAACACTGAAGGTACTTTTCACCCTGTAGATAGGACAACACTGAAGGTACTTTTCACCCTGTAGGTAGGACAACACTGAAGGTACTTTTCACCCTGTAGATAGGACAACACTGAAGGTAGTATTCACCCTGTAGGTAGGGCAACACTGAAGGTAGTATTCACCCTGTAGGTAGGGCAACACTGAAGATACTTTTCACCCTGTAGGTAGGATAACACTGAAGGTACTTTTCACCCTGTAGGTAGGATAACACTCAAGGTACTTTTCACCCTGTAGCTAGGATCACCCATAGGTAGTTTTCACCCTGTAGGTAGGACAACACTGAAGGTAGTTTTCACCCTGTAGGTAGGACAACACTGAAGGTAGTTTTCACCCTGTAGGTAGGACAACACTGAAGGTAGTATTCACCCTGTAGGTAGGGCAACACTGAAGGTACTTTTCACCTTGTAGGTAGGACAACACTGAAGGTACTTTTCAGCCTGTAGGTAGGACAACACTGAAGGTACTTTTCACCCTGTAGATAGGACAACACTGAAGGTAGTATTCACCCTGTAGGTAGGGCAACACTGAAGGTAGTATTCACCCTGTAGGTAGGATAACACTGAAGATACTTTTCACCCTGTAGGTAGGATAACACTGAAGGTACTTTTCACCCTGTAGGTAGGATAACACTCAAGGTACTTTTCACCCTGTAGCTAGGATCACCCATAGGTAGTTTTCACCCTGTAGGTAGGACAACACTGAAGGTAGTTTTCACCCTGTAGGTAGGACAACACTGAAGGTAGTTTTCACCCTGTAGGTAGGGCCCCATGCTTGCTGGAACACCCCTTTAAAGGGGTTGCCCACCTTGTTTCTTCTGGGTTTTTCAGCTCCTCCAATATATTTACAGCAGCCAGAGGTGGACAGAAAAAGCAAAAGTGGCTGAAGCAGGGACATTACGGGATTTGTGGAACTCCCTTTGACTTTAATGGGAGCTACACAAACATTATAGCCCCGCGAGCTACACTGTTTAGGTAACTTCCGCAGTTAGGTAAACAGGGTAGCCTGCAGGCTATGCCATTTGTGCAGCTCTAATTAAAGGGATACTTTGGTGGAAAAAAAATGTTTTCAAATACACTGGTGCTGGAAAGTTAAGCACATTTTTAAATGACTTTTATTTATAAATTGTAATCCTTCCAGTACTTATCAGCTGCTGTATACTACAAAGAAAGATGTGTAGTTCTTTTTAGTCGGACCACACTGCTCTCTGCTGCGACCTGTGTCCGTGTCAGGAACTGTCTGGAGCAGGAGAGGTTTACTATGGGGATTTGCCCCTACTCTGGACAGTTCCTGACACGGACAGAGGTGTCAGCAGAGAGCACTGTGGTCAAACTGGAAAGAACTACACAACTTCCTCTGTAGTATACAGCAGCTGATAAGTTCTGCAAGATTTTTCAATTCTGTTTACCTTTCTAGCAGCAGTTGATTTGAAAACATATGTTTTCTACCACAGTACCGATTTAAAGTCAGTGGGAGTTACGCAAATTACGTAACTTCTCTGCTTTGTCCCCTTTCGGCTTTTCCGACCATCTCCAGCCGCTGCAAACGGAATCATGTGTGGTACTTACTGCAGTGATGTGGATGCTTCCTGCCGGTGTACGGTTGCTCCTCTCTGGAGGGGAGGGTCAATAATTGTGGGTAGAACTTTGAGTGTTGCTGACAGTTACCACCAGGCATCTACTGATAAAGGGAATAAAGTGGGAAAACATTTACGCCCTCTTGCCCACCAAAGTGCCAGGGCAGCCCTGGCAGGTTTTTGTGGCCCCCTAGATGAGAATCACTGCTCTACAAGGTGATATATCTTACAGCACACATTCTTTCAACCTACCAGTACTGTAAATATATGCCATAGACAATAGGTTAGACTGCAGCCAGACTATTAATTAAAATTAGTTAAAGGGGTACTCCACTGGAAAACATTTTTTTTTTTATCAGCTGGTGCCAGAAAGTTAAACAGATTTATAAATTACTTCTATTAAAAAATCTTAATCCTTCCAGTACATATCAGCTGCTGTATGTTCCACAGGAAGTTCTTTTCTTTTTGAATGTCCTTTCTGTCTGACCACAGTGCTCTCTGCTGACACCTCTGGAGATTTGCTATGGGGATTTTCTCCTTCTCTGAAACTTTCCTGACATGGACAGAGGTGTCAGCAGAGAGCACTGTGGTCAGACAGAAAGGAAATTCAAAAACAAAAGAACTTCGTCTGTAACACACAGCAGCTGATAAGTACTGGAAGGATTAAGATTTTTAAATAGAAATAATTTACAAATCTATTTAACTTTGGCACCAGTTGATTAAAAAAAAATGTTTTCTACTGGAGTACCCCTTTAAAGAGTTGTTAGTATGCCCCTGACGTACTGAAGGCTGGAACATCTCCTCTCTCCCTTTCCCATTCCTGCACCTGCTCGATTTACCATGACTTGTGCAAAACCCAAAAAAATTTTTTATGTAGTTTACTTTAATTTCTGCAGGACATTTGGTGACATCATAGTCATATTGGTGAGAGAACAAAAGTAAGGAGAACAACTTCAGTCACAAAAGACTTTTACCTAGAGTCACTAGATGGAATACTTACGTATTCTGTGACTGCTTACAATCAGGTTTGGTTTGAGACCGGCCCATCATAGCTGTGGTATAGACACAGTTTCGGGTGTTTTTTCAAGTTTTTGTTTTTATTGAATTCAAATAGTTTCCCATAAAATTTAGATTACTTAATATATATATACCCTAATATATGTTTGCTTTATGGCCACAAGAACCAAGCCTTGTACCAAAACAAATAATGTTAATTAAACTGCAAAACATTAATGGAAATGTAAAAAGGTATGGCTTTTAGAGTGCAGACCCCCCCCCCCCCCCCCCACCACCACCACCACATGTCAAACATACTTTTAATGTTGCTATTATATTGTATTGCTACTATAATATAAAATTAAAGGGGTATTCCAGGAAAAAACTTTTTTTTTAATATATCAACTGGCTCCAGAAAGTTAAACAGATTTGTAAATTACTTCTATAAAAAAAATCTTAATCCTTTCAGTACTTATGAGCTTATGAAGTTGAGTTGTTCTTTTCTGTCTAAGTCCTCTCTGAAGACACGTGTCTCGGGAACCACCCAGTTTAGAAGAGGTTTTCTATGGGGATTTACTTTTAAAATGGGCGGTTCCCGAGACAGGTGTCAGGAGAGCACTTAGACAGAAAAGAACAACTCAACTTCAGAAGCTCATAAGTACTGAGAGGATTAAGATTTTTTTATAGAAGTAATTTACAAATCTGTTTAACTATCTGGAGCCAGTTGATATTTAAAAAAAAGTTTTTTCCTGGATAACCCCTTTAACTATGTATATTTGGTGACATTACAACTGAAATAATCTGTGAACTGGAGTTAAAGGGGTACTCCACCCCTAGACATCTTATCTCCTATCCAAAGGATAGGGGATAAGATGTCTAATCGCGGGGGTCCTGACGCTGGGGACCCCTGCAATATAGCATGCAGCAACCACCGTATCTGCTTCCAGAACCGCTGGAGGTTCTGGCTCCCGACCACAGGGACGTAAGATCGTGATGTCACGACTCTGCCCCCGTGTGATGTCACGCCCCGCCCCCTCAATGCAAGTCTATGGGAGGGGGCATGACGGCTGTCACGCCCCCTCCCATACACTTGCATTGAGGGGGCGGGGTGTGATGTCACACAGGGGCGGAATCGTGACGTAACGATCTTCCGTAGACTTGCATTGAGGGGGCGGGGCGTGACATCACATGGGGACGTCACGATCTTCCGTCCCCGTGGTCGGGAGCCAGAACCTCCAGCGGTTCCGGAAGCAGATACAGTGGGTGATGCATGCTATATTGTGGGGGTCCCTAGCAGCGGGACCCCCGCAATCAGATATCTTTTCCCCTATCCTTTGGATAGGGGATAAGATGTCTAGGAGTGGAGTACCCCTTTAAAATGTTATTTATACTGCATGATGTATGCAATTGAAGCAAAAGAATAAAAGTGATTCAATAAAGTTTATAAACTGTACAAGCAATGTCAATGAAAAATAAAAAGGTTATGGTTCTTAAAAGACATGTGAAGAAGAACCAGAAACTACTATTACTAGTAGGAAGGTTACTACTCCCCTTTGCTCACCATTGTGGGAACATAGCCTAAAACTGCTAAGCAAAGGGGAGTAGTAAGTGCACAGTACAGCAGAATCCTATTGAAATCAATGGGACTCTGCTGCAGTGAACTGTCCATGCGGTTCAGGAAATATTCCGCTGCAGCAGAGTCCCATTGATTTACATTGGATTCTGCTGCACTGTGCACAGTTCCCAGAGTTTGCAGAATAGACATGTCTGCTGAGTCCGCACAGAAATGCATTGTTATCTATGAGATGGAGCATTTCTGAGTGGTCCTAGTGGCGGCTTGTTCTGCCGACGCTCTGCTGTCGGGGGAATGTCCACACGGATATACATCTATATATATAAAAAGAGAAGGCCTGACTCACTCACTCATCAATTCCCAGCCTAAACCCTTGGACCTAGAAAGCTGAATTTTTTCACAGGTGTTTTTAAGACGTAGACGAGGAATAAGAAAGGATTTTTCAAAATTCAACCCTTAAGGAGGTGAAAAAGGGGTTTGTGTTTAAAGTCCTATACAAGTCTATGTAAAATATATGTTACTGCATAACTTCCAAACGGCTGGAGATATTTCGATAATACATGGTCACATGTTACTTATATGTCCACTTAAAATATAGGATAGTTAAGTTAACCCTTAACTACCCCCATTTGTAAGGGTTGGGGTTCTTGTTTAAATTCCCATGCAAATCAATGGGAAATGTATGTTCCCACATAACTTCTGTACGGCTGGAGATATTTCAATAATACCTGGTACACATATTACTTAAATGTCAAATAAAAAGATATGATAGTTAAATTAACCCTTACCTGCACCCTTATATAAAAGATTGTTTTTTGTTTTAAGTCACATGCAAGTATATGGGACTTCCAGTACCTTACTCCACAAGCTCCACTCTGCATCTCCTGGTGAATGTGTCAGTCCGGCTTGCAAGCCACACCCCATGTCACAAAGATGATACAGGATATGGGGTCAGGCTTTGAGGTTGGGATATGAGGTCGGGATATGAGGTCGAGATATGAGAACGGGATATGAGGTCGGCATATGAGGATGGGATATGAGGTTGAGATATGAGGACGGAATATGAGGACAAGATATGAGGACAGGATATGAGGTCAGCATATGAGGACGGGATATGAGGATGGGATATGAGGTTGAGATATGAGGACAGGATATGAGGATGGGATATGAGGACAGGATATGAGGTTGAGATAGGGGAAAGGAGGTTGGGATATGAGGACGGGATATGAGGTCGAGATAGGGGAAAGGAGGTCGGGATAGGAGGTCGAGATAGGAGGTCGAGATAGGAGGTCGGGATATGAGGATGGGATATGAGGAAGGGATTTGAGGTCGAGATATGAGGACAGGATAGGAGGTCAGAATATGAGGTCCAGATATGATGACGGGATATTAAGTGGGATATGGGGACGGGATATGACAACGATATATGAGGATGGGATATGATGTCAAAAGTTTCCTCCTTTGTTGACGATTTTCCTCCACAACAAGGATTAGGAAGGAAAAATGGTGCAACGCCGGATACTCAGCTAGTTCCACATATGAACATACCTGTGACCATAGCCTTATAGTGACTTACACATACTATAATAAATGGACTGTAATATATATTTGAGGAGTGACATAAAATGTTAATTTCATGTTTTACAGAACATAGACAATGGCTGTTAATGAAGATTACCACGCACTGGTCCAAGGCATCGGTAGTGTGAATTTCTCTGGTAACAGTATACCATGCAAACTTCTCCTGACTGGTGACAGTGCTTTTCCCGTTTTGGCAAGTCCTGGAAAACATGTTCTCATTGCTGCTTCCAAGTATGGGAAAGGCCGAGTCGTGGTCTTGGGCCACGAGGCATTCTTGAATCTGCCACAAATTATGGATTTCTTAAAAAAGGCAATATCTTGGCTGAAACCTTCCCCAGAAGCCATAATAGGTGTAGAAAACAACCTGGGTCATTTGGAACAGACTCTTATTGCCTCTGGACACAAGGTTGAAAAGGTCTCTGGTGTGAAGAAGGATCTAGGCGTTCTGTGTATGAGTGGATATAATGACAGTCAGGCTAAAGAAGTAGTCTCCTTTGTAAAAGAAGGAGGAGGTCTTCTCATTGGAGCTCAAGCCTGGCACTGGGCACAGTCCAACAAGCAAGACAATGTTTTGTGTCATTTTCCTGGGAACAAAATAACGTCTGTCTCTGGGATATATTTTACTGGTCAGGTTGGAGAAATAGGGAATTTTAATGTGAGTGAAAAAATACCCTGGTGCCCCTTTGATAAAGAGTAAGTACCATTGATTCTTTTCCACTATACAATCATCTAGAACAGTGGTCTTCAACCTGCGGACCTCCAGATGTTGCAAAACTACAACTCCCAGCATGCCCGGACAGCCGTTGGCTGTCCGGGCATGCTGGGAGTTGTAGTTTTGCAACACCTGGAGGTCCATAGGTTGGAGACCACTGATCTAGAAGATAATACTGTCATTTAAAGGAATACTCCAGTGGAAAACTTTTTTCTTTAAATCAACTGGTGCCATAAAATTAAACAGATTTGTAAATTACTTCTATTAAAAAAATCTTAAAGGGGTTATCCAGGAAAAACTTTTATATATATATATATATATATATATATATATAAAATCTCAACTGGCTCCAGAAAGTTAAACAAATTTGTAAATGACTTCTATGAAAAAATCGTAATCCTTTCAGTACTTATGAGCTGCGGAAGTTGAATTGTTCTTTTCTGTCTAAGTGCTCTCTGATGACACGTGTCTCGGGAGCTGTCCAGAGTAGAAGCAAATTCCCATAGGAACTGCACAGAGCAGAATAGGTTTGCTATGGGAATTTGCGTCTACTCTGGACAGCTCCCGAGACAGGTGTCATCAGAGAGCACTTAGACAGAAAAGAACAACTCAACTTCAGTAACTGATAATTATTGGAAGGATTAAGATTTTTTTTTTAATAGAACTAATTTACAAATCTGTGTAACTTTCTGGAGCCAGTTGATCTAAAAATAAAAAATATATTTTTTTTTTTTTCTGGAATACCCCTTTAATCCTTCCAGTACTTATGAGCTGCTGAATACTTTTCTTTTCTTTTTGGAACACAGAGCTCTCTGCTGACATCCTGACCACAGTGCTCTCTGCTGACACCTCTGTCCATTTTAAGAACAGTCCAGAGTAGGAGAAAATACCCATAGCAAACAAATGCTGCTCTGGACAGTTCCTAAAATGGACAGAGATGTCAGCAGAGAGCACTGTGTTCCAAAAAGAAAATAATTTCCTCTGTAGTATTCAGCAGCTAATACGTACTGGAAGGATTAAGAATTTTTAATAGAAGTAATTTACAAATCTGTTTAACTTTCTGGCACCGGTTGATTTAAAAGAAAAAGGTTTTTCACCGGAGTACCCCTTTGCATGTCTCAATCATATTATCAGATAAAACCTTCTCATACTTTTCTTATTTCTTTTATTTTATTGTTTCACAGTGTGAACTTTTCAGCAGATTTAAAGCATCTGATGCAAGGTGTTAGCAATGTGGATATTAGCGGAGGCAGTGTCCCCTCAGAACTGCTTCTTCATGGGCCTCTGACCTTTCCAATTGGTCTAACCAAGAGTAACCAGTGCTTTTTTGCCGCAGCATATTACGGCAGAGGTCGTGTGGTTGTGGGGACACATGAAGGCTATCTATGCAAACCACAGCTTAAACCCTTCTGGCTCAATGCCGTCTCTTGGCTGGATATGGGAAGACAAGGAAAGATTGGTGTTGTCAGTCAACTGAAGAGTTTTGCCAACATCCTACAGACTGAAGGCTTTCAGTGTGCGGTGTCGAACTTAGTTCCGGATCTCAGTGTGTACTGCTGTACATCATACAGTGACGCCGAGGCCGAAAAAATCCAACAGTTTGTGGCAGAGGGTGGAGGCCTGCTTATTGTTGGACATGCCTGGTACTGGTCTTACTCTCATCCAAATGTGCTTTCCCAATATCCAGGAAACAAAGTCCTCAATAAGCTTGGAATCAGCATTTTGGGCGCAACAGTTCCTCAGGGCATTTATCCAGTTTTGGATCCTCAAGCAGAAGCTACTACCTACCATTTTCCAAGAGCAATCTGTCAACTTTTATGTGACTTAAAGAGTGGGGTTGAGCTGAAACCACCACTGAGCAACTGGCTGTCTAAACTCCGGCAAGATGTTTCTACTTTCATGAGATTGCCAGCCAGCCCTCTTATTTTATCTCTACAGGAAGAACTTGTACACCTAGTCCATAATTGTAGTGTCCCCTCTGTCAGCAAACAGCATCCAGCAAAAAGCTGTTCCAAGGAGGCCTTCATGATGTGTCTGGCCCAAGAAGTTACCTGTCTAGATAAACTAGAATGTGACTGCGGTCCGTGCAAACCCCCGGTCACAGTGCAGATTGATGCCACGAACCCCGGTAAAGCATTTTTCTCATATCTGAGTATATATAGTAGAAAAACCATTGGCGCAGCACTCAAAAAGATTCAAAAAAGTGTAAAAATGTATTCCATCATGTCAGTACAAGCGACATTTCAGCCCCTCAATGGAGCTTTTTTCAAGCTCCATTGAGGGGCTGAAACGTCGCTTGTACTGACATGATGGAATACATTTTACACTTTTTTGAATCTTTTGGAGTGCTGCGCCAATGGTTTTTCTATTGAATGGACTTTAATCAAGTTGGGGCGCCGGCACCGGACACAGTATTGATAAGTAGTGCTGCATTGTTCTTGAGTATATGAGTATATATAGTAGGTATGCATAGCTGTGACTGCATCTTAAAGGGGTTGTGCGCTGCCCTGAATTTCTGAGCTCCGCTCACAGCGTCCGGAAGTTCATTACTCCGAACGCTGTGTGCGGGCTTCCGTGTTCGCGGCCGCCGGGCGTGACGTCACGCCCGGCCCCTCGTGACGTCTCACCCGCCCCCTCGTGACGTCACGCCCACCCCCCTCTACCAAAGTCTATGGGAAGGGGGCGTGACAGCGGTTGTGCCACCTTCCCATAGACTTTCGTTGAGGGGGGGGCGGGGGGGGGGGGCGAGGCGTCACGAGGGGCCGGGAGTGACGTCACGCCCGGAGGCCGCGAACACGGAAGCCCACACACAGCGTTCAGAGTAATGAACTTCCGGACGCTGTGAGCGGAGCTCAGAAAGTCAGGGCAGCGCACAACCCTTTTAATGCCATTATCGTGCAGCCATTTCTTTCTTCCAAACATATATTTGCCTTGCATAAAAGTTTTTTCTTAGATTCAGGAAATTACTGCGATCGTCCAGCACCCAGTTAAAGAGGTTGTCTCATAGTACATAACTTTCTAGGACCCCCTGCAATCTCTAGAATGAGGACCCGAGTCTCCCATCAGAATGGAGTGTCGGGATGCGCATATGCTTTACGGCTCTATTCATTTTCTTTGGAAGCCATGTACTCAGCTATTTATGGGAGCTCCAATAGAAAAAAAGGAGCAGTGATGCGTGTGTGCGTCCCAACACTCCATTGTGATATAAACGCTATTTAATCTATAGGAAAGGTTTAGTTTTGAAGGTTTCCTATAACTACTAGGTTAGTTATAGAGTCTTCTCAACAGCTATTTTTAATATGGATTATATAAAGTTAACATATTTTTTAGCCGGTGCTGGACAACAACAGCAATCCCCTAGACCAGTGGTCTTCAACCTGCGGACCTCCAGATGTTGCAAAACTACAACTCCCAGCATGCCCGGACAGCCATTGGCTGTCCGGGCATGCTGGGAGTTGTAGTTTTGAAACATCTGGAGGTCCGCAGGTTGAAGGCCACTGCCCTAGACCTTCCATGCTGTTGTCCAATACAGCATTCATGCACCTGGTGTTCGCATTTCAGAATTATAGGGATTCTCTGGTGGTAAATAATTTTTTTTAATCAACTGGTACCAGAAAGTTAAACAGATTTGTAAATTACTTCTATTTAAAAATCTTAGTCCTTCCAGTACTTATCAGTTGCTGTATACTACAGAGGAATTTATTTTCTATTTCAATTTCCTTTCTGTATTTCCTTTCCTTTCCTTTCAGTGCTCTCTGCTGACACCTCTGTCCGTTTCAGGAACTGTCCAGAGCAGGAGAGGTTTGCTATGGGGATTTGCTCCTGCTCTGGACAGTTCCTGACTTGGACAGAGGTGTCAGCAGGGAGCACTGTGGTCAGACAGAAAAGAAATTAAAAATTAAAAGAATTTCCTCTGTAGTATACAGCAGCTGATAAGTACTGGAAGGATTAAGATTTTTAAATAGAAGTAATTTACAAATCTGTTCAACTTTCTGGCACCAGTTGATTAAAAAAAAAAAAAAAATTTCCATCGGAGTACCCCTTTACATATTTGGATTTACTTTACTGTTTTTGTGTGGTATTCTTCTTTTCTATATGGCAAAACTTTGGACTTAGGGTAGCATTTAATGGAACACAGCATGGATCATGTTATCAGGCTGAATGGCAGACATGTTTTCCTGTAAATTATTCAATTGAAAACAATAGAATCCATATGCCTACTTCCCAGCGTGTGTACAAATGGCTTATACTTTAGAATTGTACATAATTAGCAATGTTTCTAGAAAAATTGCCTGCATTATGGGGCCAAAAAAACTGATACCTAGATATTATGTCCCCAGGTCCTGATGCCTGGAGAAGTCTTGGACTCTATTTACCTCCTCGGAAAACTGCAACACTTGTGTTTCCAGCCTCAGCTGTGGGTAAAGGTCTCCAGGTAACTTCCAAAATTGTTGCTGTGTACTATAAGTGATAATTAGGTATTAAAGGGGTATTCCAGGATTTTTTTTTATTTGACTATGCTACAGGGGCTGTAAAGTTAGTGTAGTTCATAATATAGTGTCTGTACCTGTGTGTGATGGTTTTCTCACAATTCTTATGTTATTTTCACCCCACTATTTATTTTTACCAGCATACAAAATGACTGTTGTCTCAGATTTTTCCCAGGTTGCAATGCGGCCAAGACCTGACTCACTGGTCAGCTGATGACAGGAAACCTGTCTGCCTCAATGGGTGGAGGGATCACTTGGTGGGAGAGAGATCAATCTGCAACTAATGCAACAGCTGTAGGCACCCTGATTGAAAACCACAGGTCTTTTGTTTCAATGGGTGGGGTGGCTGATGTGTGGGAGGGAGGAAAATGGCATTATGGGATTTGTAGTCAAAAAAACATAAGTCAAACAGGAAATATGAGTTCAAAAAAAGCTAGCCACAGTGTTATGGTAATCTCACGACATAGCCATTTAGCCCCAAGACAAGCACAGGTCCTTCCTAAGCATGTCCATTACTGTCTGCCAGGTACATACTAAAATCACCTTATGCTGGATAACCCCTTTAATCCTGTTTTACCACAGCATCTGTAGGTTTAAAATGCACCTCTAGTTTTGTATTACCAAGTATCATTTTGTGCAATAGTAGTTGTGGCAGTTGTAGTAAATGTCTTCTATTTATTACAGGTACAGATCGGCTGTCACTCAGATAATCTTAGCGGTGCAAATGAGTACTGTCGTGCGCCAGTGGTGGTGCACAGGAAGGGTGTGGTTAATGAGAAGGTTTCAATATCTTGTGCCTGGGGTGGACTTCTATATGTTATTGTCAAAGGCAAGAGTCAACTGGGTAATGTTCGGATTTCAGTACAAGGAGTGGAACTAGCGCCTATGTTTATAAAGGGTAAGTATGGATTGTCCTTATTTTCACTAAAATGTCCGATGGTTAAGAAAACACAATAAACAGCAGAGAAGTGCTTTTTAGTCATAATATATACATTAAGGAACATGTCAATAATTTGTTATGAATGATGCTGCTTTATGGTAGGCTCATGTCTGCCGTATTTTGTTGTGTATTTGCTGCTGCATATTTTTACCCATTGAATTCAATCGGTTACAAAATCAATAGCAAAATATGGCACACATGACCCTACCCTTAGGGGTTCCTTTATCTCACAGCTATACAGTTTGTTTGACATCATAGATGAGTAGAGCCACTTTATGAATTGGTGGGGGCTGTCAAACTTGGCATAAATGATCTAGAAATACAGTATATAGAGAAGAACTGCAAAATTATAAAATTAAATTCTATTATTTATTTATTTTTTTCTTTGAAGGAAAGATAAGTCGCTCATCTTGGGTGGACAAAAATCGTCATCATCCAGCTCCTTGGGCTGAACTCATCACAGAAAACATTATCCTTACTGTCCCCTCCGATGTGATCCGCTCACTGGATGATCCAGATGCTTTAATGTCTCAGTGGGATAAGATCATGGAAGCAATAGCTGATCTTGCATCAACTCCAAAGAAGTTTCTACGCCCAGAAAGATTTGTAACCGATGTCCAAATATCAGCAGGTAAGCAGGTTGCTCATGGTTTTCTGGAAATCGATGGGTGGCATTTTGTTTTTGGTTATAGCACAGCAGATCACTGATTCTTCCCTGGTGGCTCGCGTGCATTCAATCTAGGGGCTCCATATTCCCCAGCCAAAGTCCAACAAATACACAAATAAATGAAAGCACAGCAAACGGGGATTGCGTTTATCCAACCTCTTTATCCACAATTCTTCAGCTGTTATACAAACAGATATGGATGGACAAAATAAAGGATAATCACCCAGTGCCAAGTAGCAGTAGTTTGTCGATCAGGTACTCTTAGAATTCATCTGCCTCCATCTAGGTCTCCTGTTCCTGGCCGTGGTCTGTAGCATCTCCTGCAGGCTGGAAGTCCGGCTGTTCCGTGCGTTCCGAGCACTGACCATCACTGGGGGATTATCCTTTATTTTGTCCATACATATCTGTTTGTATAACAGCTGAAGAATTGTGGATAAAGACATTGGATAAATGCAATCCCTGTTTGCTGTGCTTTCATTTATTTGTGTATTTGTTGGCATTTTGTTTTTGTCAATAGTTTATGGCTTTGATCAAGAGTTTCAAAGAGCAAATTTTACAATTCTGCTATTGATAGCTCCACATATGAATAGAACATTTATTAAACATTTATAAAAGCATAAGAATACATTTTCTCTATGTAAAAAGCTATCATGTATTGGTTAAAAGGGGTATTCCACTGGCTAGCGTTCAGAAAGTGTTTTCAAGCTGCGGGGGTTGGCCACGCCCCCTCAATGCAAGTCTATGGGAGGGGGCGTCACACCCCCTCCCATAGACTTGCATTGAGGGGGCATGGCTGTGATGTCACGAGGGGCGTGGCCGACCCCTGCAGCGCAAAAACAGCATTCGGAACATTTACTTCTGAATGCTGGTCAGTGGAGTACCCCTTTAAATAACTTCATCAGATTATCAATACCTATGTATAACCACCTCTCCAGTGAAAATTAAGGGCACAACCCCCTTGTCCTTGACACTGGCAGGGTACCAACTGCTAATATCACCAGTATTGTTGTGACTTTTATAATGCCTAGTTAATAGTATCACAGAATTGTTACTTTGAGAAACCCAATGAATACACTCATAATACACTACATTGTATTATAAAAATAATGCACCCTGATGGAAATGTTGGATTGCTGCAGAACTCAGAATGCAGTTATGATATGTAAATAATTATAGGTGTGGTCTGATTAGATTCTGGATCTTGCCACATGAGGGCGTAAAAATGCTTCCCCTGCTGCCCTATAAAAAGGCCATCAGAGGCTACTTATTGGTAGTGTCCCTCTTGGAGAGAGATCATTTACTGCTAGACATGCCTCTATGATACATTCAAAGACATTTTGCCTAGAGGACAGACTTTGAGAGGAGGTGCATCATTGGGCTGAGAGAAGCAGGATGGTTGGTTTGAAGAACTGCTCACCATCTAAGCCATTCTGATCAAGCTGTTAGGAGGTGTTGGGAGCAGTGGTAACAAGAGTACACGCACACATGACAAACAGGTTCTAGGTGGCCCAAGCAGACTACCAATAGAGAGGATTGCATCTGCTGCTGACAAGCACAAGCAGCTCCCAAAGTTTCCTTGCCCACCAGCTAGACACCTTTATAACACATACGTCTCTGCTTGGACAATTTACAGGTGTTTGCAGAAGGAAATTTGGACTGATATGGACTGGAACCATACCTCTTTAGCAATATTTCCAGATACTGTTTAGGATCAAACAATAGTCAGGTTTGAGTATGGAGGCCTTGTGGTGAACCCTTCAGTTATGGCTTCTGGAGTAACACAGTACCCCATATGCTGATGTGATGATCTGGGGAGCAATTGCATACGACAGTCGGTCACCCCTAGTATTGAGGGACACTAGCAGCTCAGCGATATGTACAGGACTCATGCGACTCATGTTTCATTCGATTCCAACAACTCCTTCTTGGTGCTTTATTTTTTTTGTCAATGAGCGTACCCTGACTTATTTATTTATTACTACAGGTTGGATGCATGCTGGATACCCAATAATGTGTCATTTGCCATCAGCAACTGCATTAGTAAGCCTTGAGAATATAAAGAAAGGTCTGTGGGGGCCTGTACATGAACTTGGCCACAACCAGCAGAGAGGAGCTTGGGAATTCCCTCCTCACACCACAGAAGCCACCTGTAACCTGTGGTCAGTATATGTGCATGAAACAGTGCTAGGAATCCCAAGGGATAAAGCTCATCCAAATCTAAAGCCAGAAGCAAGAGAAAACAGAGTCAAGCAGTATGTCAAAAATGGAGCCAATCTAGCACAATGGAGTGTATGGATAGCACTTGAGACTTATCTTCAGGTACTTTACCATAAATCATTAACATCTTAAAAATATTAGTATTAATGGTGGGATTAATCTCTTAATGACATTGGATTTAAATGTATGTTCAGTTGCCCTGGTACTAAAAGGGGTACTCCACCCCTAGACATCTTATCCCCTATCCAAAGGATTGGGGATAAGATGTATGATCGTGGGGGTCCTGCCACTGGCATGCGGCACCCACCTGTTTCTGGTCCAGAAGCGCTGGAGGGTTTGGGTCCTGACCACGGGATCTGAAGTTTGTGACGTCACGACTCTTCCCCCGTGTGACGTCACGCCCCGTCCCCTCAATGCAAGTCTATGGGAGGGGGCGTGACGCCCCCTCCCATAGACTTGCATTGAGGGGACGGGGCGTGACATCACATAGGGGTGGAGTTGTGACGTCACAAACTTCCGTTCCCGTGCATTTTGCTCGTAAAGCAAGCACTGGAGTTGTGCTTGCTTCTTATACTGTAAGTGTCAGCTGATATCAGCCACTGTGCACTTACAGCCAATGACGGACATCGTCGATAACGCCGGTGTTCGCCATAAACCCCTTAAGTGCCATGATCAATAGCAATAATGCCACTTAGGTGCCTGAATGACAGCTCTTCTGACCACCTATGACAGCACCTCCCCGGGTACGGAGTGTGTCAACCTGGCACCATGTATCTCTATGGTAGAGCCAGAGATAGCTGAACAGCTCTCCCATAAGCAATTTAGCAAACTGTGTTTTTTTTTATGCTTTTTAACGTGTAGTGACACTAACATGTTATCTTGATACTTTAGGTCAGCCTGAATACAGCAATACCAAATTTGTATAGTTTCCATCATGTTTTACAAATGTTGAAATTTTTTGCGGTTTTCAGACCCCATAAATTTTTAACATTTTTTTGTATACCGGACTGTATGAGGGCTCATTTTATGCACCGTATTCTGTTTATTTTATCGGTACCATTGTGGTATTGATCGGAATTTTTCATAATATGACGTTTATGCCATTTATCATTAATAATGTAAAATTGAATAGTATATTTTTATTAGGTTTACATGTTTTTTATGTGGAAAATAAAAAAGCGGGGTGGAAGGGGTTATTGAGCCATGGGAGGGACAGGAGGAGAGGTAAGCCCTCCAGCTACCTTTACAGTGGATTGTCCCCCCTTCCCTCTGCAATTGATAGTGTTTTTTTTTTTTTTGGGGGGGGGGGGGGGGGAGGTGAATTAAATTATGGTTTTTAAAGGGGTTATTTTAAAGGGGTTATCCAGGAAAAAACTTTTTTTTATATATCAACTGGCTCCAGAAAGTTAAGCAGATTTGTAAATTACTTCTATTAAAAAAATCAGTACTTTCAGTACTTAACCCCTTAAGGACACATGACGTTCTCATACGTCTCCATTTCAGAGTCCTTAAGGACTCATGACGTATGAGAACGTCATGAGCTTTCCCGGCCCCCCGCTGCCAGCTGGAGCGGAGCCGGTGGCCGATGCCTGCTAAAATCGTTCAGCAGGCATGGCGGCATATCGCCCAGGGGGGTCATGATGACCCCCCATGTCGGTGATGGCCACAGATCGCTGTACAATTCAGCCCATGCAGCGGATTCCGGGTCAATCGGGTCTCCAGTGACCCGGTGACCCGGAATTACTGGCTGATCGGGGCCGTCTCTGACAGCCCCGAACAGCCATAGCCAACAGGGGTGAGGTGGCACTGGTGCCACCTCACGATCGCCCTGATTCATCGGCCGGTTTACCGGCCGACCAATCAGGGCTCCTGCTGCAGGTGTCACTCCCGCAACCCGCTCCACCCCTCTTCCGGAGGAAGTTTCCCGAGACACGTGTCATCAGAGATTACTTAGCTAGAAAAGAACAACCTAAACTTCAGAAGCTCATAAGTACTGAAAGGATTAAGATTTTTTAATAGAAGTAATTTACAAATCTGTTTAACTTTCTGGAGCCAGTTGATATATATATATATATATATATATATATATATATATAAAGTTTTTTCCAGGATAACCCCTTTAAGGTGAAAAAGGGGTTAAGAGCTTCTGAAGTTAAGGTTGTTGTTTTCTGTTTTCTGATGACATGTGTCTCGGGAACCGCCCAGTTAAGAAGAGGTTTGCTATGGGGATTTGCTTCTAAACTGGGCGGTTCCCGAGACACATGTCATCAGAGAGCACTTAGACAGAAAAGAACAACCTTAACTTCAGAAGCTCATAAGTACTGAAGGGATTAAGATTTTTTAATAGACGTAATTTACAAATCTGCTTAACTTTCTGAAGCCAGTTGATATATAAAAAAAAGTTTTTTTCTGGATAACCCCTTTAAGCTTGGTGTTGTGTAGGAAACCGTTTTAACAAAATGATATAGGCTACCAAATTGTACCCTAAATTACCTATTTTATTCTCTAACTAGTAACTATAGATCATAATACATCTTCCAGAATCCATGTTTTGTTCTGTCTTGGGTGTTTTTTGTTTACATGGGTGTTTTATGTTTTTTTTTTAATTATATATAGTCTTATGATGAATATAGTGTAATAGTCTTGATAACAGTCTATGCTGTTTCTCCTTTTCAGCTACAAGAGGGCTTTGGTTGGGACCCATTTAAACAAGTTTTTGCAGAGTACCAAACATTGACAAATGTCAGCAAAAACAAGAATGTTAAGATGAATCTTTGGGCGGAGAAGTTTTCTCATGCAGTCAATAAAAACCTGGTACCATTCTTCAAGGCCTGGGGATGGCCTATTGATGATGCCACTAACAATAAACTGTCCACGTTGCCAGAATGGGACAAAGATCCTATGAAATCTTATGTCAGTTCAAAGTAAAATTGAAAAATGAGAACATCTGAAATTGAATGTATACTGCCATTTTTTTACATATTAGTTCAGGAACCTGGAATGTGCAATATACTATATAACTATTGTGTCATACACCATGCTCCTTTAGCAGTGTGGATACTTCATAGTATGGGTATAAATCAGATTTTTTGTTGTGATTAATTGCAATCTGCTATGGGTCTCCTTGGATATCAGCACTGTAGAAACTACTAGTATAGTGCACTGTAGTTCATGGTCACAATAGGGCCACATCTACTGTTTTATACTTGTACAATGTATGACATTCCAAGTTGAAATAAAAAAAAAATTGCATTACCGAGGGCTTGGTGATATGGTCAAAAAGTGTAATCTTTTATTTTTCATATTTAAACAATTTAAATTTTTAATCCTTTGTTTCAAGGGTCAGCTAATCGATAAGATATATATATATATATATATATATATAGATAGATAGATAGATAGATAGATAGATATATATATATATATATATATATATATAAATAATTCTTATCAGAATTGCCCCTTAGGTTTTACAGTGCCTTGCAAAAGTATTCACCCCCATGACTTTTTTCGTATTTTGGTGCCTCACAACCTGGAATTAACATGGATAGTTTGAGGATTTTGATGATTTAATTTACAGAACATACCCACAACTTTGAAGATGTTTTTTGTGTTTATTGTGAAGCACACAACAAATAGGACAAAATAATAGAAAAAGTCAATGTGCATAACTATTCACCCCCCTAAAGTCAATACTTTGTAGAGCCAACTTTTGCGGCAATCACAGCTCCAAGTCGCTTTGGATAAGTCTCTATGGAGCTGCCACATCTTACCACTGGGATTTTTGCCCATCGCTCCTTGCAAAACTCCTCCAGCTCCTTCAAGTTGGATGGTTTGCGCTTGTGAACACAATCTTTAAGTCTGACTACAGATTGAGATCTGTGCTGTGACTATGCCATTCCAACACATTTACATGTTTCCCCTTAAACCACTCAAGTGTTGCTTTAGCAGTATGTTTGTGGTAATTTTCCTGCTGGAAGTTGAACCTCCGTCCTATCATCAAATCATGCACAGAGTGGTACAGGTTTTGCTGAAGAATATTCCTGAATTTAGCACCATTCAATTTTCCACCAAAACTGACCAGTTTCCCAGTCCCGGCTGTTGGAAAACATCCCCACAGCATGATGGTGTTCTTTGGGTGATGTGATGTGTTGGGTTTGCGCCAGACATAGTTTTTCTTTGATGGCCGAAAAGTTCAATTTTAGTCTCATCAGACCAGAGCACCTTCCTTTATACATTTTGGGAGTTTCCCACATACCTTTTCGCAAACTAAAAACTTGCCTTTTTGTTTTTAGCTGAAAGTAATGGCTTTCTTCTGACCACTCTGCCATAAAGCCCAACTCTATAAAGCGTACGGCTTATTGTCTTCTGTTGGATATTTTTTTTTTAACCTAACCCTGACTTGTACTTCTCAACAACATTGTCCCTTACATGTTTGGAGAGTTCCTTGGTCTTCATGGCAGTGTTTGGTTACTGATGCCTCTTGCTTAGGTGTTGCAGTCTCTGGGGCCTTTCAAAAAAGGTGTGTATATGTAATGACAGAAAGTGTAAAAATGGCCCTTCCCATAAGACATTAACATATTTGCTACCACCATGTGTGAAAATTTCAATTCTATTAAAATACATTATTATTGATTCTGCATGGTGAACGTTGATGTCACCTTAAAGGAGTACTTCAGGATTGGAAAACATATCTCCAATCCTTAGGATAGGGGATAAGTTTAAGATTGTGCGGGGTCCGACAGCTGGGATACCCCGCGATCTCCCGTATGGGCAGTTTGCTGGCAGGGGACGTGTTGACCACCGCACGAAGCGGTGGCTGACACGTCCCCTCAATACAACTCTATGGGAGAGCCCGGAGCGCTGCGTTCAGCATTGTCCGGCTCTGCCATAGCGCTGTATTGAGGGGGCATGTCACCTCTTCATATGGTGGTCGACACGCGCTATCTGGCCGGAGAGCCAGGACCCGTACGGGTGATCGCGGGGGGGTGGGGGGGTGCATTTTCCCAGCAGTCGGACCCCTCGTAATCTGAAACTTATCCTTAGGATAGGGGATAAGTTTTCCAATCCTGGATATCTCCTTTAGCATAGTAGCGATAAAAAGGACAGAACATATGGCAGAAAGGAGGGTCACACGGCTCCATGAATAAGAATAAAAAAGGTTATTGGGGTCAGAATATGGTGATGCAAATCAATTTCTTTTCATTTTATTTTTTAACTAGTAAACCATAACATTCTTATACATTTGGTGTTGTTGTAATCATACTGTCTTGAAGATTACCGTTATCTTGTCATTTTTACTGCACAGTGAACACAAAAAATATTAATGCACCACAATAATATGGAAATGTGTGTTTTTATTTTATTTCACCCCACAAATATTTTTTGGGGGGTTCGCCTTACACTATATGATGAAATGAGAGATGGCATTAAAACTGCAACTTCACTTCACATACAGCTGTTGATGGAAAAATTAAGATAGCCACACCCTCCCGGGGTCTCCTTTTGAGCCTTAAAAAAGAATCCTGCACTTAGGTGTCCATGACCCTAGGATTGGTCCTGGGGAGACACAAGTCACTTATTTTTGCAGACTAAATCAGTGTTGGGCCCGTAGAACTGGCTCTGGGGGCCTACTTTACCTTTATACACAAATACTGCCTGCAAATTTTTGGGCTTCATACACACATTATGCAAAACTGTATTCTACTGCACTTAAAATGTCATATATGACAGTGAGTTCTACCTGAAAGGATTTATAGGAATATATCATCAATATAAGTATTTGATTGTTGGGGTTTTGCTATGACCCCTTTGTTGTTACACAAGTACAGTACAGTCTGTACAGTACAAGTAGAATTCAAAAGACTAAAACTGAGTTGAAGTACCAAGTACAGCCAAAACCATATGCTTCCAGTGCATAATAGGAACAAAATCGGGGCTACCACAGAAGCCCTTAACAAACGATTGGCACCCTGTGATTGAGTCACAGGGGTTTATTGGAATTCATAAGTGACTGTATGTGACATTTAACCACTTAGATGCCACCTTTGATCGCAGTATCTAGGCGATTTACAGTTGTACTCAATACACAAATTACCTCTTCTCCGAGTCCTCTGAGCTTCTCAAATTCATTGTAGGGGGTGTGAAATATGTGAAATGGTGAAGGAGAACCTGAATATTACAGTAGCCAGTGCAGCCAAAAAGACTCCAGATCGATGGCTTTTGTGGAACAATTGTATCTTAATAGTTTCAAGCTTTAATATTGGTTATTTTGCAAAAAAACAACACATAGGACGGCTTTACTCATGATGACTCAGGATGGCTTAGTCCATGTCTGTAGGTTATTAACTGTAATACATGTCTTCACAAATCAACAATATGCTGAATAAAGGTGAACAATGTTGTGCATTTCATTACAGATGCTTTTATATGTGAAACTTAATGCACTGATAGCTGTGGTTCTGTATAGGGCAACTCCCCTGAGTGACTTGTCTGATGTTCCAAGAACTTAGAATAGTCCCTGAAGTTTTTCCCACATGCCATGCATTTAAAATATTTAACGTTGTGAATCCTCATGTGTCGGACCATAGAAGACTTCAGTCCAAACCTCTTGCCACATTCTGTGCACATGAAGAGCTTCTCCCCTGTGTGTATTCTCTGGTGCACAATAAGGGACGACTTCCGAGTGAAGTTTTTTCCACACTCTGAACACAAAAAGCGCTCTTCCTTTGACTGAGTTCTCCATAGCCTTTTATCAGATCCATTCTGGATGCTTTCTCCTAAATTATGATTATTCAGCACATTTAATATAGGTTGCTCTGAATGATTTCCAGTTTGATCAGTTTTCTCTGTACATCCTTTAATGAAAGATTCTAAAATGTTAAGTTCATTTCCACTGTAAAGAGTGCATGGATGTGTGCATACGTCTTTCTTCTTTTGGCTCTTATTAGGCTCTCCATCTACAAAACAAAAAACTCATGTTAACTCTGAAACCAAACTTTTCGGGAATTTACATGTGAAGTCCTTAAAAAGTAAAAAATAGACAAATCACCAGATACGGGTGGCATTTACTCCCATGTTTTAAGGCAGTTAAGTAACATATTTGACAGACCCTTGTTTCTAAAATGGAAGGATTATATATTAACAGGGACTATTCCGTGGAATTGGTGCATTGCAGATATTATGCCAATATTAAAAAACGGGTAACTATAGGTCTGTTAACCTGTTGGGGACGAAGGGCGTATGCATACGCCCTGGTACTTAAGGACAAAACGCGTACCAATGTCGGTAATCGCCGCAAATCGCCGGTCAATCCAGACCGGAGATTTGCGGCAATTCTGGCCTCATCGGGTCACTGGTGAACCAATCACCTGGAAAATAACAGTGATTGGAGCTGTAAGGACAGCTCTGACCTGCCATTGGTCGATCAGGCTGACGACCAATGGCAGTTGGGGGCGGGAGAGTTAAAGTTAATTTCCCCCACTCTGCCCACCGATTAATGTTCGGGCAGAGCTGGGAGAAACAATGGGGGGTGGGGGGGGGGGGGGTGGTAGAGAACCGGCTTACCGGAGCAGCGGCGGCGGCGGAGACATCAGGAGTTTGGCCAGAAAGTGCGGCGGAGGTGGGTGCAGTTAAGATCGCCGGTAAGTGATCTTCACTGTGGCCTTCTAAAAGTCAAAGGCTGTCTGGGCATCCTGGGAGTTGTAGTTTTGCAACATCTGGAGGGCCACAGTCTGGAGACCACTGTGTAGTGGTCTCCAAACTGTGGTCCTCCAGATGTTGCAAAACTACAACTTTCAGCATGCACAGACTGTCTAGGCATGCTGGGAGTTGTAGTTTTGCACCATCTAAAGTGGCACAGTTTGGAGACCACTATATGGTGGTCTCCAAACTGTAGCCCCCAGATGTTGCAAAACTACAATTCCCAGCATGCCCAAACAGTCAGGGATGCTGGGCAGTGTAGTTCTGCAATATCTGGCCCTTCATATGTTGCAAAACTACAACTCCCAGCATGCCTGGACAGTCTGGGCATGCTTGGAGTTGTAGTTTTGCAACATCTGGAGGGCTACAGTTTGGACACCACTACTTAGCGGTCTCCAAACTGTTCTTCACCAGTTGTTGCATAACTACAACTCCTAGTATGCCCAGACTGTCCAGGCATGCTGGGAGTTGTAGTTATGCAACATCTGAAGGGCCAGATATTGCAGAACTACACCACCCAGCATTCCTGACTGTCTGCGCATGCTGGGAATTGTAGTTTTGCAACAGCTGTAGGCATACTGGTTGGGAAACACTGATCTAGAGTCTGTTTCCTAACTCGGTGATTCCAACCCGTGTGCCTCCAGGTGTTGCAAAACTACAACTCCCAGAATGCACTGACAGACCGTACATGCTGGGAGTTGTCATTTTGCAACAGCTGGAGGCTCACGAGTTGGAATCACTGAGCTACAGTCTGTTTCCTAACTCAGTGGTTCCCCACCAGTGTGCCTACAGCTGTTGCAAAACTACAACTCCCAGCATGTACGGTCTCTCTTTGTGCATTCTGGGAGTTGTAGTTTTGCAACAGCTGAAGGTTTGGGGTGCCCCCCCTCCCCCCATGTGAATGTACAGGGTACATTCATACGGGCGGGTTTACAGTGGGTTTCCTTCTACAAGTTTGAGCTGGGGCAAATTTTCCGCCACAGCTTAAACTCCCAGCGGAAAATTCATTGTGAACCCCGCCTCTGTGAATGAACCCAAAAAACACTACACTGACACAAAATAAAAAGTAAAACACTACATATACACATACTCCTACACCGTTACCCCCTCTCATATGGCTGTGTTTCTAAAACGGAGCCTCCAGCTGTTGCAAAACAACAACTCCCAGTATTGCCGGACAGCCATTGACTGTGCAGGCATGCTGGGAGTTTTGCAACAGCTGGAGGCACCCTGTTTGGGAAACACTGGCCATCCTTCTATCTGGGTCCGCCTCTATTGCAAAGTCCTAATTTAGGCCTCAAATGTGCATGGCGCTCTCTCACTTTAGAGCCCTGTCGTATTTCAAGACAACAGTTTAGGGCCACATAAGGGGTATTTCCGTACTCGGGAGAAATTGTGTTACAAATTTTGGGGAGATTTTTCTCCTTTTACCCCTTATGAAAAGGAAAAGTTAGGGGCTACACCAGCATGTTAGTGTAAAAAATACAAGTTTTTACACTAACATGCTAATGTTGCCCCATACTTTTCATTTCCACAGAGGTAAATACCCCACATGTGGGTGTAAAATTGTCTGCGGGCGCACAACAAGGCTCAGGAGTGTGAGTACCATGTACATTTGAGGCCTAAATTGGTCATTTGCACAGGGGTAGCTGATAGTTACAGCAGTTCTGACAAAAAAAAAAAAAAAAAAAACACGTGTGACCCCATTTTGGAAACTACACCCCTCACAGAATGTAACAAGGGGTATAGTGAGCCTTGACACCCCACAGGTCTTTGATGAATTTTCATTAAAGTTGGACTTGAAAATTAAAAATGTGTTTTTTTTTTCCCTGAAATGCTGGTGTTACCCCAAATTTTTCATTTTCACAAGGGGTAATAGGGAAAAAAGCCTCCCAAAATTTGTAACCCCATTTCTTCTGAGTATTGAAATACCCCATATGTGGATGTAAAGTGCTCTCCAGGCAAACTACAGGGCTCAGAAGAGAAGGAACGCCATTGGGCTTTTGGAGAGAGAATTAGGCTGGAATTGAAGGCCATGTGTGTTTACAAAGCCCCCATAGTGCCAGAACAGTGGACCCTCCTCACATGTGACCTCATTTTGGAAACTACATCCCTCATGTACGGTAATAAGGGGTGCAGTGAGCATTTACACCCCACAGGTGTCTGACAGATTTTTGGAACAGTGGTCCGTGAAAATGAAAAATTAAATTTTTCATTTGCACAGCCCATTGTTCCAAAGACCTGTCAAACGCCAGTGGGGTGTAAATGCTCACTGCACCCCTTGATAGAGGTCAGATTTGAAAAAAATGCTCCCGTCTTTAGGGTCATAATGGGTTCCGTCCCCAAGGGGTTACGTGACTGTAGATAAGTGTCCAGTTTCTTCAAACCTTGCACCATATTAACACTTGCTTACCTGCAGAGATATTTTCAGATTTCTCTTGTTTTACATTAAGTGACCCTTCTTTTAATTTTTCTTTACAAAGTGGATCGAAAAACGTTTTTACAGTAGAGGCATTAGGTAGTACTTCTCCAGAACCATAAGGTCTCTGGTTCTTTTCTTGTATGCCTGACTCTTGTTTCTTCATTAGAGGCACTGTCACATCATCTTTATTTGCATTCAGAGGCTGCTGCATGGTAAGCTGGCATTGCTGATCGTTTGCCTCTAGTTTTGACAAAGCATTGCAAGTAGACTGCAACTGCCCTAAATAATATTAAAAGCATATTAACTCATGTACATCATAACTTACATGTTAACAAAGCAAATAAAAAATACATAGAACCATTTAATTTAACCTATCATGCAGTATTCTCTTCCAGAGGAAAACAAAACATGAGGCAGTATCCAAATACTTTAATGGAGTATCATTAAGAGTATGGCATAAAAGCAGAGTAGGACAAGGAATTAAAAAGCCTCAATGTCTGTCGGGCTTTGCTAATGCTTTATATTATCTGGGTATACAGTATCTCACATAAGTTAAGAACACCCCCCATATTTCTGTAAAAAAAAATTATATTATATAAAAAAAAAGTGTTTAATGTTACTGTCCCCTCAAAAGTAAGTATACCCCTAAGTGGAAATGTCCAAATTGGGCCCAATTAGCCATTTTACCTCCCTGGTGTCATCTGACTTGTTAGTTAGGCTGGGTTCATACCATGTTTTTGCAATACAGTTCCCGTATACGTTTTCAATTTGAAAACCATACGGAACCATATTGAAAACCGTATGCATTGACTCTCCATTGAAAACCGTATGCATTGACTCTCCATTGAAAACCGTATGCATTGACTCTCCATTGAAAACCGTATGCCAAAAGATGCATCAGGTTGTGTCCGTTATGCATCCTGTAAAAGGTTTTGTTCGTTTTTTTCCTGTACCCAAAACCGTAGCCTACCGCGGTTTTTGGTCCGGGTGTAAAACCGTATTGAAACTTAACTTTTCTTTTTAACATGGGAGTCAATGTGAGCCATACAGAACCGTATGTGCGTACGGTTCCATCCAGTTTTCACCACACGGTTTTTGACTTTGCACAGTTTTTTTCTTGGAATTTCAATCAAACAAGTGAAACTTTATTCAGAATGGAATGAAAAGTTAAAAATGTTTAAGTTTTTTTCTTAAAAAAACGGATGCAACCAGACATCATTTTTCAAACCATGTACAGTCATGGCCATAAATGTTGGCACTCCTGAAAATTTTCAAGCAAATTAAGGATTTCTCACAGAAAAGAATTGCAGTAACACGTTTTGCTATACACATGTTTATTCCCTTTGTGTGTATTGGAACTAAACTAAAAAAAGGAGGAAAAAAGCAAATTGGACATAATGTCACACGAAACTCCAAAAATGGGCTGGACAAAATTATTGGCACCCTTTCAAAATTGTGGACAGATAAGATTGTTTCAAGCATGTGATGCTCCTTTAAACTCACGTGGGGCAAGTAACAGGTGTGGGCAATATAAAAATCACACCTGAAAGCAGATAAAAAGGAGAGAAGTTCACTTAGTCTTTGCATTGTGTGCCTGTGTGTGCAACACTAAGCATGGACAACAGAAAGAGGAGAAAAGAACTGTTTGAGGACTTGAGAACCAAAATTGTGGAAAAATATCAACAATCTCAAAGTTACAAGTCCATCTCCAGAGATCTAGATTTGCCTTGTCCACAGTGCGCAACATTATCAAGAAGTTTGCAACCCATGGCACTGTAGCTAATCTCCCTGGGCGTGGACGGAAGAGAAAAATTGATGAAAGGTGTCAACAAACAAGTTCCAAAGATATTCAAGCTGTCCTGCAGGCTCAGGGAGCATCAGTGTCAGCGTGAACTGTCGACATTTAAATGAAATGAAACGCTATGGCAGGAGACCCAGGAGGACCCCACTGCTGACACAGAGACATGAGAAAGAAAGACTACATTCTGCCAAAAGGAACTTGAGTAAGCCAAAATCCTTCTGGGAAAACGTCTTGTGGACAGATGAGACCAAGATAGAGCCGTTTGGTAAAGCCCATCATTCCACTGTTTACCGAAAACGGAATGAGGCCTACAAAGAAAAGAACACAGTACCTACAGTGAAATATGGTGGAGGTTCAATGATGTTTTGGGGTTGTCTTGCTGTCTTTAGCACTGGATGCCTTGAATGTGTGCAAGGCATCATGAAATCTGAGGATTACCAATGGATTTTGGGTCGCACTGTACAGCCCAGTGTCAGAAAGCTGGGTTTGCGTCCGAGATCTTGGGTCTTCCAGCAGGACAATGACCCCAAACATACATCAAAAAGCACCCAGAAATGGATGGCAACAAGCACTGGAGAGTTCTGAAGTGGCCAGCAATGAGTCCAGATCTAAATCCCATTGAACACCTGTGGAGAGATCTTAAAATTGCTGTTGGGAAAAGACGTCCTTCCAATAAGAGAGACCTGGAGCAGTTTGCAAAGGAAGAGTGGTCCAACATTCCGGCTGAGAGGTGTAAGAAGCTTATTGATGGTTATAGGGAGCGAATGATTTCAATTTTTTTTTCCAAAGGGTGTGCAACCAGATATTAAGTTGAGGGTGCCAATAATTTTGTCCAGACCATTTTTGGAGTTTCTTGTGACATTATGTACAATTAGCTTTTTTTCCTCCCTTTTTTTGGTTTAGTTCCAATACATACAAAGGGAATAAACATGTGTAAAGCAAAACATGTGTTACTGCAACCCTTTTCTGTGAGAAATACTTCATTTTCTAGAAAAATTTCAGGGGTGCCAACATTTACGCCCCTGACTGTACGGTTTTCAACTGTATACAGATTAAAATTTGTACACGTTTTGATACAGTTTAGTCAGGTTTTGAAGAATCCGTTTTTTATCAAAAACCTGATACAGGAACTGTATTGCAAAAACGCTGTGTGAACCCAGCCTTACAAGGTCTCAGGTGTAAAGGGGGAGCAGGTGTATGAAATTTGATGTTATCACTCTTACACTCTCTAATACTAGTCACTGGAAAGTCAATGGCACCTCATGGCAAATAACTCTCCAAGAATCTGAATAAAAGAATTGTTGATCTACATAAAAGATAGTCTAGGCTATAAGATTTCAAAGACCATGAAACTTAGCAGCAGCATGGTGGAATAATACATAAATTTAGGTGCACTACTGTGGTGGATGTAAAAATAACATATGACTAACCCTCAAAATGATGTTAAAATTGAGACATTAGCCACTTAGTGTTAGGTCCCGTGCCACTTGAGAAACCTCGGCGTTGGTGTGCGAGGTCAGGTATGTCCCTCATATAAGGATATACTGACTATTGTCTCAATGTTAACATAATTTTGAGGGTTAGTCATATGTTATTGTTTACATCTACCACAGTAGTGCACCTGTATGTATTATTTTATATGTTACACATCCACACTTTTCATCGGGTGTAGGATGCCATTGTGGCACTTGTAGTCTGCTGCAGGCTTCCCCCATTGTATGCATTTTATACTGGGGATTGCCCTTAGCAACGAACCACAAGTGCAGGATCTGCTCCAACAGCAAAAATGCACAACTGCATATGGGGTTGAGCATTTCCTGCCATTTGAAACCATATTTTTTTCTTGTTGCAGCAGTATGGTGGGCAAGATAATACAGCGGTTTCACTTAGAACAGGCCCCGCCATATTCAACCAAAAAAGTTCACTCGCTTGGCTTTATATCCATAGGTGGTTGTCTTTGGGAGATAGACGTCTAAGTGCTGTCAGCATTGCTGCAGAGGTTAAAGGTGTGTGTGTGTGTGTTGGGGGGGGGGGGGGGTCAGCCTGCCAGTGCTCAGACCATACCTTGCAAACAGCATCAAATGTTTCTGCATGCCTGTCACCCCAGAAGGAAGCCTTTTCTAAAGATGAAGCACACACACAGTTTGCTGAAGACAAGCAGACTAAGGACATGGATTACTGAAGCAATGTCCTGTGATTCAATGAGACCAATATAAACTCATTTGGTTCAGATGGTGTCAATCGCATGACAACAACCAGGTGAGGAGTACAAAGACAAATGTGTCTTACCAGTCAAGCATGGTGGAAGGAGTGTCATGGTCTGGGGCTGCATTAGTGCTGCTGGCACTGGGGGGCTGCAGTTTATTTAGAGACCCCCCCCCCCGCCAAGGTTTAGACATTATTGGCTGTGTGTTGAGTGGGACAGCAACATTAAACACATTGCTGAAACTGTCTGCTCATTGCTAGATCTAAATCCAGTCCTGTTTTGTGACCATGATAAGTCTTGGCTCACATTAACTGTATCCAATCTGTGATTCTAGACACATTTTAATTCTTGCTGCTATTTCGTCTCTTTTCATTCGTCTGCTACTTGCTGTCACCTGCTTGTTTTAGCTGATATTTGGACTCTTATCCAATGGGTATTACGCCAAGGGTAAATGCACATTTAGAAGGAAATGCTGGTGATTTTCTGTGCAGATTTCAACCAGAAAATTCAGTGCAGATTACAAGGCCATGCATACGAATGAGATTCTCCCACGTGCTGTCAACCTTTCCACTGTTGCAGATCAGATATGAGGTAAAATCTACAGCACATTGACCAGATGAGGTAAATGATGAGGTAAAATCTGAGGTAAATGATGAGGTAAAATCTACAGCACATTTTACCCATGGGAATTTTACCACAGATGTGCCATAAAATACTTAGATGTACAATGGAAAAAATAGCTACATGTATAACTAAATACCTGAACGCTCACAAAGTACTTCACTCACCACCTGTCACCGATGTTGTCTTAAATAGCAAGAAACCAAATGTGAATAGTCTTAATCATTTCAACGCATCTTAAAAAAGGAAATATCATAAAACTCCTGTAGCATGCATTCATACCCACTGGATTCGCTGCAGATTTGATGTTACGCTTTGGCAGCTGTAAAATTTGCAGTTGTGCATCTGCAACTGTGGATTTTACAAGGCAATTCTTCACTAATAAACACACATCTGGGTGGGTGGGCTTGAGAAAACCAAATTATTCTAGGAGCAATAGGTTATCCCAAGCCAATCCCTTCATCGCTCCTTTCTTTCCTCATTCAAATGTCCACCACTCCAAGATGAAAGATACACCTTTTATTTTTCAAACATAATTTACCGAATAAAGTCACTTACCCATATGATTTTCTAAGTGTAATAACAAATCGCAGTATCGACTGAAATATATACCACATTTCGAGCAGACATTAAACATCTGGCCAGTGTGGGTTCTTAGATGTCTGACCAGAGAGGACTTAAATCCAAATCTCTTCCCACAGTCTGTGCATTTAAAATGTTTCTCTCCGGTGTGTATTCTCTGATGGACAATAAGAGAAGATTTTCGAGTAAAACTTTTCCCACACTGGATACATTGATAGGCCTTTTTGCTACTGGACAATCGTGGCTTACAAATGGAGTTATCTATGGCACAGTCAAAGTTCACCACTTTCTCAGTCTCAATTACTTTTGACAATGCATTACAAATAATATTTTGTGACTTCAAGTTTTTCAAGTTGATTTCTGATGGTTTGCAATTGATTTCAAGACCTAAATGTGGAATTTCAGAATTTGCATTGTGCTCCTGATCTGTATAACTGCAGTATTCACTGTTACCTGAAAAGCAAATAGAAAATTCTTAGCTAAATTTTTTTCCTGATGGAAAAATAGACAACTATGCAGACACACACCTACAATTTCACTACTACGCTGACATGTCTCTTTGTCTAGAGATCAGCTGATCACCAGGCCAGTTCATTTTCCAGAAGTTTCAGAAGCAAGACCCACTTCTAAAACCCCATGTGAACAGCGAATACTGCTTGCACAGTTGCAGTTGACCACATATTTGCAGTATTACGTCCTGGTCAATCATATGAATGGCCGACCATGATGATCATGCTTAGTCTGCCAGAACAAGGAACTAGTGTCATCTGCACTAACCTGTCAGTACCAACAGGTAGTGGAGGTGACACTGGTGACAATGGTACTTACATTGTCCCATTCCGTGGCAGGATCTCCTGTAATCTTCTCCGTTAGCTTCACTCCGGGAACCTGGCTTGAGGCACTGGCGAAGCATAATGACATTACCGCTGCTGTTCTCTCACAGCAGGACCCAGCAGGGAGAGGCAGCGGCTTGGTGCATGGGCGGAGGTTAGTGACATCACCACTGCTGCTCCCTGCTGGGTCCCGCTGTGAGAGAACAGTAAGCTCCGCCTATGCCCCAAGCTGGGTTCCCAGAGCGAAGCTTAAGGAGAAGATTACAGGAGATCCCCATCACGGAACGGACCGTTGTCACCAGTGTCACCTCCACTACCTGCCGGTACCGACAGGTTAGTGCAGGTGACACTGGTGACAGATTTAGGTTTACTTAACACTAAATGATAACTATTTTATATAAAATTCTATTTTAACAATCACCTATGTGTGCACTCAACAGACTTTCTTCCATGAAGTGTTTCCTGTCTTCCAGGCATACATGAGGCTCGTCTGCACAGTTGTCTCTTACATAACAGTTCAGTTTGTCCTGAACATCAGAATCTTCTCCAGTCTCTGAATTTAGATGGGCCTTCTCTACTTTGTGTGTCCTCTGATGAAACAGAAGTTGTGAAGCTTGAGAAAAGTTCTTTTCACAATGAGGACATTTATAGGATTTCTCTCTCCTGTGGACTTTCTGGTGCTGGAAGAGGCTGGAGTAGCGTGTAAAGCACTTGCCACAATCTGAACAGATATTGAGGATTTTTGGAGAGTGCGTTCTCATGTGTCTGACCAATGAGGATTTTAGGCTAAACCTCTTTCCACAATCTGTGCACATAAAAAGCTTCTCTCCTGTGTGTGTTCTCTGATGTACAATAAGGGATGACTTCCGTGTGAAACATTTTCCACAGTCAATACACAAGAAGCTTTTTGCCTCCTTGCTGGTTTTCGAATCTGTGTTAGCTCCATACTTAATCACAATATAACTTTTTTTATCTAGGCATAGACTGGAATTCTCTGTAACAATAGACTTTTCTTGCTTGGGTGCTTCCAGGTCATCTTTATTTACTGACTGGGAATTACTATGTTTTCCATTGTAGGGAGTATATAGGTAACTATTACCTAATGGCACAAAAAAAAAAAAAAAGAAAAGTAAATGAATGCCAATGTATATTTACATACTAACACAGTGTGACATGACTATTTTCTGAAAAATTTAATGTGCCATTACAGTTGTGCTGAACACTGTATATATTGCTTGGCATGAGCAACATTTAATTACCCCCTCCCTTCCACACACACAAAAATCACAGCCTTCAAAACTTTTTTGCTGCCATTTTTCTGCCACAAAAAAAAAAAGAAAATGTATGCAAAATGTGTGGAACCCAAGCAATCTCAGATTCTAAATGCAGGAACACTTGTGTGGAAACTATCCGCGCATCAACTTTTTCAGCAAGGTGTGGTCACATTGTTATCCGACGGTGGTAATAGAGTGAAAGGGAGTTAGAGGAAATCTGTCACCAGTGTCACCTGACCTAACTTGTCGATACCGACAGGTAGTGCAGGTGACACTGACAACAACGGTACTCACCTTGTCCCAGACCGTGGCGGGGATCTCCTGTAATCCTCTCTGGTATCTTCGCTCTGGGAACCAGTTTGGGGCACAGGCGGAGCTTAATAATGTAACCGCTGCTGTTCCCAGCAGAGAGCAGCAGCGGTGACGTCACTAAACTCCGCACATGCCCCAAGCCGCTGCTGCTTTCTGCAGGGTCCCGGGTAGCAGCCGTTATGCCATTAAGTTCCGCCTGTGCCCCAAGCCAGTGCCTCGAGCGAAGATACCGGAGAAGATTACAGGAGATCCCTGCCACGGACCGGGACAAGGTAAGTACCGTTGTCATCAGTGTCACCTGTACTACCTGTGTACCGACAGGTTAGTGCAGGTGACACTGGTGACAGATTTCCTTTAAGAAAAGTCCGGAGGCAGGTCAAAAGGGTCTTAAAAGGCTGGAAACTTGCAAGCCAAACTTCTTCCTTCCTTTGCTCTCCCGACTTCTCAACACAAATGGGGAAGCCGTTAATGCACATTAGAGCTCACTAGACTACTGAGCTTCTAGACAGAGATACTCAGCCACAAAAATCATAAAAAGTTTGAGCTTCTTCACTGAAGTTATATTACAAAACCGTATAGGACTGCTATAGTTTTAGGGGAAAAAAACCTGTAATACCCCTTTAAGCTCAGGGGGTGTAACCCACACCAACTGAGACTAAGATTCTCACCGCTCATTTAACCATTGAGGGAAATGTGCAGCTCTGCAACCACATACATTCCTATATTTTTAAAAAGGATGAGTATGATGAAAATCAAATTTATAGATCTTAAATATCTCACTTAGTAGAATATATCTAATATATTAGATTATAAAATATTTAACCTTTATGTATTCTCTGATGTCTTATAAATGCACTTTGCCTTCTGAAGGACTTTCCACATTCAAGACATATATGGGATTCTTCCAAACTTGAATCTTTGAACAGATCAGTCTCACTGTTTCGGAGGCTAGGGCCTGCAGATTTGGACCTTGAATAACATACTTTTACTTTGTGGCTTCTCTCGTGAGCTATTAGTTGTGAAGCTCTAGAGAAGCTCTTCTCACACTGAGGACATTTATGGAGTTTCTCCCTTCTGTGGACCTTCTGCTGCTGGAGATGTATTGTTGAAGAGTGAGTTTTTAAGTGTCTGACCATAGAAGACTTAAGACCAAATCGTTTGCCACATTCTGAGCACATAAACAGCTTCTCTCCAGTGTGTATTCTCTGATGTACAATAAGGGATGATTTCCGTGTGAAGCATTTCCCGCAGTCAATACACAAAAAACGTTTTTCTACTTCAAGAGTTTTCTTCTCGGCACAAAATGGCCCAACTGTTATTTGTTCTACAACATTTACTGTTTGAGAGGATTGTGATGCATTATAATGTTCATTTGCATAAAAGGACATGTCACATGCAAATCCTTCAGTTCTGTCAGTGGAGACAGTAGAAGTAGATTTTACTGCAAAAAAAAAAAAAAAAGGAAATAAGTAAAATCATCTAGACAAAATATAAGGCAACAAAAAGTCTATACAACTTCAGTAGGAGTTTACAAGCAATACATGACCTAAAACTGGATTGGAAATGGGCTTTACCTTTGTATTTCTGCATTGATCATGTTTGCTTTGCTCTACAGTCTAGGCTGACATGCTCCATTTCTTACTAGCCATATTGTATTCTTCCTTACCTTTATGTAATTGCTTATGTCTCATGAGAGATTGGTACTCTTGAAAACTTTTCCCACACTCTAGGCATACAACATTCTTCTGGGTGCGGAGTCTGTCCATGTTATGTATGTTTTCCTCACAGTCGGCTCTTTCAGACAGTGGCCTCCGTTTGTGAATTCTTTGATGAACTAATAATTGTGATGCTCGCATGAAGCTTTTCTCACAGTATGAACACCTATAGAGTCTTTCCCTTCTGTGAACTTTCTGATGCTGAAAAAGACTAGGATAGCGACTAAAAGATTTGCCACATTCAGGACAGATTTTTTGAACCTTTGGAGTGTGAGTCCTCATGTGTCGGACCATGGAAGACTTGAGGCCAAATCTCTTACCGCACTCTGAGCACATAAAAAGCTTCTCCCCTGTGTGTATTCTCTGGTGTACAATAAGGGACGACTTCCGTGTGAAGCTTTTTCCACAATCATTACACTGGCATTGTTTTTGTCCACTGTACTTTTTTTCTCTAGTTTGAGTAGTTTGCTTCCTAGTGTTGACTGCATTTTCACATGTCCCTTCTCTCTCATGTAGAGTATCAGCCTCTTCTTTAGCCATTTCCAGATCCCTGTGCTGGTTTTATCTACAGTAGAAAGCATATCAATTCCCATTTCCAATACTTTGCTTCTCCACTGATCATTTTTTTTTAGCTTTGCAGGTAGAATATTCTTCTGTGAAAAGAGTATGAAATAATAAATTGTTATGTTATTCTAATAAAAATTTCATCTGGTAATACAATACCACACACTAACAAAGAATCCATTTTAAGTGTAGATGAAAACAAAACCACAGCGTATGCTATATACTTGGTCAAACAAGCCTATTAATAGACTGTGTAGACAGTGGAAGAATGAAGACTGTGTCACATAGGGCAAGAGAAGAACAGCCCTAGGCTATCCATGACCACGGACCTTGTGTACTTGACGATCCGCTCTAAACAACAGACCCCCAACTTGGCGATGGTCCCTACTCTGAGTAGGTTGCAGGGCATAGCAATGTCAAAAACAATAAAACAAACATTGCAGAAGTCAGGGAGCAGGTAAAGACACAAGGAGTAATCACAAAACACAGGGCATGAAACAGACAGATAAAGAGATGCCAGACAGGCCAAATCTAAACCAAGATAGCAGCGAGGTAGAGTCAGAAAGCATGAGTGTAGTCAGGTCACAAGCCATGGTACACAGAAATACAGAGCCAGTAACAAGAAAGGACCTCTATCATAGGCAATGTTTAGATGACAGTTTGAAGTTTAAATAGGATAACTCAGGAGGGTTAGGACTCTTAACTCTTTAGATATGGCGATCAAAGTTGATCGCCACATCTAAAGTGAAAGTGAAAGCTTCCCGGCAGCTCAGTCAGGCTGATCAGGACCACTGCGCTGAAACCGCAGTGTCCCGATCAGGTAGGACGTACGAGGAGGATCCTTACCTGCCTCCTCAGCGTCCGATCGCAGAATGACTGCTCCGTGCCTGAGATCCAGGCAGGAGCAGTCAAGCGGCAATAACACTGATCAATGCTATGCAGTGGCATAGCATTGAACAGTGTAAGACATCAGTGTAATGCATGTTACAGTCCCCTGTGTGAACTTTTTTTTTTTTTTATAAAGCTGATTTAACCCCTCTCCTAATAGATGTTTGAATCCCCCCCTCTTCCCATTTAAAAAAAAAGAGTAAATAATAAACATATGTGGTATCGCTGCATGAGTAAATGTCTGAAATATAAAAAATATATCGCTAATAAAACCGCACAGTCAATGGCGTACGTGCAAAAAAATTACAAAATCCAAAATAGCGTATTTTTGGTCCGTTTTTGCACTTTCATTTTTTTCTCCTCACCTTTGAAAAATCATAACCCTTTCAATTTTGCACCTACAGACCCATATGATGCCTTTTTTTTTGTGTCAACAATTCTACTTTGACACAGTACATTTTTCGGGGGAAAAAAAAAAAAATCGATTAAAATGATACCCTACTTATATAGGTTTGATTTTGTCTTACTTCTGGAAAAAATCATAACTACATGCATGAAAATTAAAATGTTTAAAAATGGCCTGATCCCTATAACTTTTAAATTTTTCTGCATATGGGGATGAGTGAGGGCTATTTTTTTGCATCATCATTTGAAGTTTTTATTGGTACCATTTTTGTTTTGATCAGACTTTTGTATAGGTTTTTATTAATTTTTTTATGGTATAAAAAGTTACCAAAAATACGCTATTTTGGACTTTGGAAATTTTTTACCTGTACGCCATTGACAGTGTGGTTTAATTAACGATATATATTTTTACGCACTGCTCAAAAAAATAAAGGGAACACTAAGATAACACATCCTAGATCTGAATGAATGAACTAATCGTATGAAATACTTTTGTCTTTACATAGTTGAATGTCTTCACACATCAAATCAATCAAATTTATCAACCCATGGAGGTCTGGATATGGAGTCACTCAAAATCAAAGTGGCAAACCACACTACAGGCTGATCCAACTTTGATGTAATGTCCTTAAAGGGGTACTCCGGTGGTCAACGTGTTTTTCCATTTTTGACTTACCCTATTTGTTTTGTTTCATTTCTATTCTTGTTGTTTAGGCAACTCTATTTCCGTTCTTTGTTGTCTTTTTATCCCCCACTTTGTTTTCCTATCTTTGCTTCCATTTCCTGTTTCTTGCTGTGCTGAAAACTACAAATCCCAGCATGCCACATGCCTTGCTGGTTTGGGGCGGCTTCTTTTTTTTGTTTTGTTTGTTCCGCCTTTTACCCACCCTACTATTTTCCCGGGTCAGCCCCCTTATACACAGCACACTAATATTATCAACCCTGGTTGGGATACACTGTCATACACACACAAAAGGGACTACAACTCCCAGCATGTGTCATTCAGGAGTCTTCAGTCTGTGGTATAACACCAGCATGCTGCCTCTGTAGTCTCCTGGGGGTTGTAGTTCACCACACCTCTATAGGGCATACACCAGTGTTTCCCAACCAGGGTGCCTCTAGGTGTTGCAAAACTACTACTACCAGCATGCCCGGCCAGCCAAAAGCTGTCTGGGCATGCTGGGAGTTGTAGTTTTGATACAGCTGAAGACACCTTGGGAATCAATGCACTTTGTTTGTAATATACTGAATAGGCTAGGCCAGTGTTTCCCAATCAGTGTGCCTCCAGCTGTTGCTGCAAAACTACAACTCCCAGCATGCTCAATGGCTGTCAGGGAATGCTGGGAGTTGTAGTTTTACAACAGCTGGAGGCACACTGGTTTGGAAACACTGGTGTAACATGATGTGTATGCTGAATAGGCTAGGACAGTGTTTCCCAACCAGTGTGCCTCCAGCTGTTGCAAAACTACAACTCCCAGCATGCCCAAAGTCTGTCCAGGCATGCTGGGAGTTGTAGATTTGATACAGCTGGAGGCAGACTGGTTTGTAAACACTAGCATACACACACATAACAGGGACTACAACTCCCAGCATGTGTCATTCAGGAGTCCACCCCCCCCCCCCCCACTTCACACATAGAAATCATCCCCAGTCGGAGATTTATTCCCCTGCAGTCTACACATCCCCAGCCCGTGCACCTTGTTATCCCTTCATATAACACTTCCTCCCCTTCACATACATCTTCTCTGTCTTCTTTCAGTGCAGACCTGCGTCCTCACAAGACAAAGCAGGGGGAGGGGAGATTAGGAGCTGTGTAGGAACTTCTTGCTCTCATGCACACCTGTGTCCTCCAGGAGGGGGAGATGAGGGGCGTGGCCTATCTCTATCATGCAGTTTTGAAAGAACAGAGAAAAAAAAAAGCAATGACATCTTGTCCACAGCCTAATCCTAAACTGTGGACAACAGTCAGAGATCCAACACAGAACTACAGAACTTCCTGGCCCACAAACAGGTAAGAAAAAAAGACACATGCTACACAAATATATAATACATGTCAATTGCAAAAAACCTGAACATTAAAAGAAGATGCAATATAGCCAAAAATCTTAACCACCGGAGTACCCCTTTACAACAAGTCAAAATGAGGCTCAGTAGGGTATGTGTGGCCTCCACGTGCCTGTATGACCTCCCTACAACGCCTGGGCATGCTCCTAATGAGGTGGTGGATGGTCTCCTGAGGGATGTCCTCCCAGACCTGGACTAAAGCATCCAACAACTCCTGGACAGTCTGTGGTGCATGGAGCGAGACATGATGGCCCAGATGTGCTCAATTGGATTTAGGTCTGGGGAACTGGCGGGCCAGTCTATAACATCAATGCCTTCCTCATGTAACTGCTGACCCACTCCAGCCACATGAGGTCTAGCATTGTCTTGCATTAGGAGGAACCCAGCATATGGTCTCACAAGGGGTCTGAGGATCTCATCTTGTTACCTAATGGCAGTCGGGCTACCTCTGGCAAGCACATGGAGCGCTGTGCGGCCCCCTGAAGAAATGCGACCCCACACCATTACTATCCCATCGCCAAACCGGTCATGCTGGAGGATGTTGCAGGCAGCAGAACGTTCTCCACAGCGTCTCCAGACTCTGTCACATGTGCTCAGTGTGAACCTGCTTTCATTTGTGAAGAGCACAGGGCGCCAGTGGCGAATTTGCCAATCTTGATGTTCTCTGGCAAGTGCCAAACGTCCTGCACGGGAGGGGCTGTAAGCACAACCCCCACCTGTGGACGTTGGGCCCTCAAACCACCCTAATGGAGTCTGTTTCTGACCGTTTGAGTGGACACATGCACATTTGTGGCATGCTGGAGGTCATTTTGCAGGGCTCTGGCAGTGCTCCTCCTTGCAGAAAGGCAGAGATAGCGGTCCTGCTGCTGGGTTGTTGCCCTCCTACAGCCTCCTCCACGTCTCCTGATGTACTGGCCTGGTAGCGCCTCCATGGTTTGCTGACACAGACACAGCAAACCTTCTAGCCACAACTCGCATTGATGTGCCATCCTAGATGAGCTGCACTACCTCAGCCACTTATGTGGGTTGTAGACTCAGTCTCATGCTACCACTAGAGTGAAAGCACCGCCAGCATTCAAAAGTGACCAAAACATCAGCCAGGAAGCATAGGAACTAAGAAGTTGTCTGTGGTCACCACCTGCAGAACCACTCCTTTATTGGGGGTGTCTTGCTAGTTGCCTATAATTTCAACCTGTTGTCTGTTCCATTTGCACAACAGCATGTGAAATTGATTGTCAATAATCAGTGTTGTTTCCTGAGTGGACAGTGTGATTTCACAGGAGTGTGATTGACTTGGTGTTACATTGTATTGTTTAAAGAGTAGCTATCACTGATATAAATTTCCCTATTCCCCCTCCCCATCTGTCCCTGACACTAACTACATCTATCCCTGTCTTTATTTTTCCCCAAATCCCCATAAAAATACCTTTTGTTGCACAGCTGCAGGAGCTCAGAGTTGAGCTCTCTGGTCAGGGCAGGAAGTGGGCGGCCCTGGCAGGCGCGACGTCATCTAAAGCCTGGCTGGGGCTCGCTTCCGCCCATCTCCTTTCTCTCCTGCAGCTCGCGTGCTGCAATGAATGAGGAGAGGGAGATGCACGCAAAATTTAAATATTATAGATTCTCCTATAATAGAGCTATAAACATGTCACCTCATCCTCACAGGATACCTATATACTGTCTGCAGATTCTCCTATAATAGAGCTATATACATGTCACCTCATCCTCACAGGATACCTATATACTGTCTGCAGATTCTCCTATAATAGAGCTATATACATGTCACCTCATCCTCACAGGATACCTATATACTGTCTGCAGATTCTCCTCCTATAGGAGCTATATACATGTCACCTCATCCTCACAGGATACCTATATACTGTCTGTAGATTATCCTCCTATAATAGAGCTATATACATGACACCTCATCCTCACAGGATACCTATATACTGTCTGCAGATTCTCCTCCTATAATAGAGCTATATACATGACACCTCATCCTCACAGGATACCTATATACTGTCTGCAGATTCTCCTCCTATAGTAGCTATATACATGTCACCTCATCCTCACAGGATACCTATATACTGTCTGCAGATTCTCCTCCTATAATAGAGCTATATACATGTCACCTCATCCTCACAGGATACCTATATACTGTCTGCAGATTCTCCTCCTATAATAGAGCTATATACATGACACCTCATCCTCACAGGATACCTATATACTGTCTGCAGATTCTCCTCCTATAGTAGCTATATACATGTCACCTCATCCTCACAGGATACCTATATACTGTCTGCAGATTCTGCTCCTATATTACAGCTATATACATGTCACCTCATCCTCACAGGATACCTATATACTGTCTGCAGATTCTCCCCCTATAATAGAGCTATATACATGTCTCCTCATCCTCACAGGATACCTATATACTGTCTGCAGATTCTCCTCCTATATTAGAGCTATATATATATATATATATATATATATATGTCACCTCATCCTCACAGGAGACCTATATACTGTCTGCAGATTCTCCTCCTATAATAGAGCTATATACATGTCACCTCATCCTCACAGGATACCTATATACTGTCTGCAGATTCTACTCCTATATTACAGCTATATACATGTCACCTCATCCTCACAGGATACCTATATACTGTCTGCAGAGTCTCCTCCTATAATAGAGCTATATACATGTCACCTCATCCTCACAGGATACCTATATACTGTCTGCAGATTCTACTCCTATATTACAGCTATATACATGTCACCTCATCCTCACAGGATACCTATATACTGTCTGCAGAGTCTCCTCCTATAATAGAGCTATATACATGTCACCTCATCCTCACAGGATACCTATATACTGTCTGCAGATCCCCCCCCCTATATTACAGCTATATACATGTCACCTCATCCTCACAGGATACCTATATACTGTCTGCAGATTCTACTCCTATATTACAGCTATATACATGTCCCCTCATCCTCACAGGATACCTATATACTGTCTGCAGATTCTCCTCCTATATTAGAGCTATATACATGTCAACTCATCCTCACAGGATACCTATATACTGTCTGCACCTTCTCCTCCTATATTAGAGATATATACATGTCACCTCATCCTCACAGGATACCTATATACTGTCTGCACCTTCTCCTCCTATATTAGAGATATATACATGTCACCTCATCCTCACAGGATACCTATATACTGTCTGCAGATTCTCCCCCTATATTACAGCTATATACATGTCACCTCATCCTCACAGGATACCTATATACTGTCTGCAGATTCTCCTCCTATAATAGAGCTATATACATGTCACCTCATCCTCACAGGATACCTATATACTGTCTGCAGATTCTCCTCCTATATTAGAGCTATATACATGTCACCTCATCCTCACAGGATACCTATATACTGTCTGCAGATTATCCTCCTATATTAGAGCTATATACATGTCACCTCATCCTCACAGGATAGCTATATACTGTCTGCAGATTCTCCTCCTATAATAGAGCTATATACATGACACCTCATCCTCACAGGATACCTATATACTGTCTGCAGATTCTCCTCCTATAGTAGCTATATACATGTCACCTCATCCTCACAGGATACCTATATACTGTCTGCAGATTCTCCTCCTATAGTAGCTATATACATGTCACCTCATCCTCACAGGATACCTATATACTGTCTGCACCTTCTCCTCCTATATTAGAGATATATACATGTCACCTCATCCTCACAGGATACCTATATACTGTCTGCAGATTCTCCCCCTATATTACAGCTATATACATGTCCCCTCATCCTCACAGGATACCTATATACTGTCTGCAGATTCTCCTCCTATAATAGAGCTATATACATGTCACCTCATCCTCACAGGATACCTATATACTGTCTGCAGATTCTCCTCCTATATTAGAGCTATATACATGTCACCTCATCCTCACAGGATAGCTATATACTGTCTGCAGATTCTCCTCCTATAATAGAGCTATATACATGACACCTCATCCTCACAGGATACCTATATACTGTCTGCAGATTCTCCTCCTATAGTAGCTATATACATGTCACCTCATCCTCACAGGATACCTATATACTGTCTGCAGATCCTACTCCTATATTACAGCTATATACATGTCACCTCATCCTCACAGGATACCTATATACTGTCTGCAGAGTCTCCTCCTATAATAGAGCTATATACATGTCACCTCATCCTCACAGGATACCTATATACTGTCTGCAGATCCCCCCCCCTATATTACAGCTATATACATGTCACCTCATCCTCACAGGATACCTATATACTGTCTGCAGATTCTCCTCCTATATTAGAGCTATATACATGTCACCTCATCCTCACAGGATACCTATATACTGTCTGCAGATTCTCCTCCTATAATAGAGCTATATACATGTCCCCTCATCCTCACAGGATACCTATATACTGTCTGCAGATTCTCCTCCTATATTAGAGCTATATACATGTCACCTCATTCTCACAGGATAGCTATATACTGTCTGCAGATTCTCCTCCTATATTAGAGCTATATACATGTGACCTCCTCCTCACAGGATACCTATATACTGTCTGCAGATTCTCCTCCTATATTACAGCTATATACATGTCACATCATCCTCACAGGATACCTATATACTGTCTGCAGATTCTCCTCCTATATTAGAGCTATATACATGTCACCTCATCCTCACAGGATACCTATATACTGTCTGCAGATTCTCCCCCTATAATAGAGCTATATACATGTCACCTCATCCTCACAGGATACCTATATACTGTCTGCAGATTCTCCTCCTATAATAGAGCTATATACATGACACCTCATCCTCACAGGATACCTATATACTGTCTGCAGATTCTCCTCCTATAATAGAGCTATATACATGTCCCCTCATCCTCACAGGATACCTATATACTGTCTGCAGATTCTCCTCCTATATTACAGCTATATACATGTCACCTCATCCTCACAGGATACCTATATACTGTCTGCAGATTCTCCCCCTATATTACAGCTATATACATGTCTCCTCATCCTCACAGGATACCTATATACTGTCTGCAGATTCTCCCCCTATATTACAGCTATATACATGTCTCCTCATCCTCACAGGATACCTATATACTGTCTGCAGATTCTCCTCCTATATTAGAGCTATATACATGTGACCTCCTCCTCACAGGATACCTATATACTGTCTGCAGATTCTCCACCTATATTACAGCTATATACATGTCACCTCATCCTCACAGGATACCTATATACTGTCTGCAGATTCTCCCCCTATATTACAGCTATATACATGTCCCCTCATCCTCACAGGATACCTACATACTGTCTGCAGATTCTCCTCCTATAATAGAGCTATATACATGTCCCCTCATCCTCACAGGATACCTATATACTGTCTGCAGATTCTCCTCCTATATTACAGCTATATACATGTCCCCTCATCCTCACAGGATACCTACATACTGTCTGCAGATTCTCCCCCTATAACAGATCTATGTCGCCTCACACACAGTTTCTCCCTCTATACAATGCAGTACTTCATGTTGTGCTCTATCACACAATGTCGGCAGCAGTAAGAAAACACCGCACTATCCCTATAGACAAAAGTAGATGTGCTCAGCTGTGTCCTGCCCTGCCGCTAGGTGTCAGTATCCGCAGCGCATACACACAGCTATAAAGCCTATAATAAAGCCGCATTTACCGCTGACCTGAATATCGTCTATTGCAGCAGCTGTGAACCCTCAGTTGCCGGATTTTTCTCTTCCGGATATTACAGTAAGGGTTGCTGGGAGTTGTAGTTTAGCTGTCATAAAACCTACAGGTAGCAGGAAGTAGAGGATTACAGCAGGCGCACGGCTTATGATTACTATACAGTAAGTACCTATAGGGGCCAGTAAAGAGTAAGCCAACTACAAGCCATAGAGTAGAGACTGTTAAGAGTTTTCCCTACACCCTTTGTCATCTAGACTGTATCAGTGTCTGGCATTAGTTCTGGCGCCACCTTGCGTCCTTCAGTAACAGCTCCCGCAGGACCGAACTTGCGTCAGCTAGTCATGTGACCGCCCCGTACCACGTGACGCTTTCCCAGATGAACTCTGTTGTGGAGGAGTCGGTGACGCGATATGTTAGCGGTGACTTCTAGGAGAGCGGTTCCCTGGGGTCTCGGTGCAGGCTGGGCCTCCGGGGCGGTGCTTCGACAGGTAGACACATAGCATGCTCTGCCATGCCCCCAATTTCTAATAAATGTAAAGAGGGGCAGCTCTAGGGGCGCAGTGTGCAGCGGGAAATAGGCACGCCTCTAGCCCCGCCCAGTTTCACACAGTCTACACTGTGAAGGGGATGCACTCTACAGAGAAGGGGATGCACAGAAGTGTAGTAGTGCGCCCCCTCCTGTTTGCCTAAGGTATAGAGAGAAACAATAATGGTATTTTATTACCTAAAGTTCAGGGTCACTACTATAAATGTCATCTTAGCCCTTTTCATTAGACCAGGGACACTGATTCTGCGCCATCCCCCAAAATAGGGAGGTCAGAGCCGCGAACTGTTGGACTGCACAATATAGACCAGTGTTTTCCAACTAGGGTGCCTCCAGCTGTTGCAAAACTACAACTCTCAGCATGCCCGGACAGCCAAAGGCTGTCCGGGCATGCTGAAAATTGTAGTTTTGTAACTGCTGGAGGCACCCCAGTTGGAAAACACTGGTCTGTATTGTTCATTCTGACAGTTTTCACCTCTGACCTCCCAGTTTTGGGAGAGTGTCAGTCATTTACCTTGTGGTTTGTGCCGTCGTCTCCTGCTACCCTAACCCTGGCGGGTCTGGATGATGGGACTTGTAGTCTCATAATATATAGTGTTAAGTGGCATAGGCCATATTCGAATTCGTGATATTTCGCGAATATATGGACAAATATTCGTCATATATTCGCTAAATTCACATATTCGTAATATTCACATTTTATTTTCGCATATGCAAAAATTTGCGTATGTGAAAATTAACATATAAAAAAAATTAGCATATGCGAATTCGCACGCCAGTCTCACACAGTAGTATTAGAGCCTTCTTTACACCACACAAGCTGGAAGCAGAGAGGGATGATCAATGTGATGTGTACTGTGAAAAAAAAAAAAAAAACAATATTCGGAATTACGAATATATAGTGCCATATTTGCGAATTCGCAAATAAAATTTGCATTGCGAATATTCGCGAGCAACACTAATAATATATAAAGAGAAAGACATTAATTAGCAAGACAAGTCCCAGGGTCCTAAGGCCAGGTTCACACTGTGTATTGTGTTTACGTTTTACCGTTTCATTACATTTATTTTTGCTTTATACACAGTGTAGTCAAGAGATACAGAAGATACAGTACCCCCTAGCCACCCTAGCACCTCCACTAAACAACACTACAAAATCCAGATAGGAAAGCACAGACTTGCTGTCATACTAGCCTGCAATACAAGGTGGAGACCCATCAGGGTCATCTTCATAGTGTCAGTCACTGCCCCTGAACAGCTTTCCTGGATGTGAGCAGAAAGGACACTGCGCCATTGTCATATTCACACACACCAGCTCTACTTACATGTCCTCAGCCAAGGGTCCTGTGGAGAGGGGATTACTAAACCACGGACATGTGACTTCAACCTGGGGGGGGGGGGGGTTCAAAAAAAAAGTGGTATAGTGGCTAAAGGAAGAGAAGGGGTGCAGCTGCTCATCCCCTCTGTCTCTTTACATCTATTATGGCCATTTCCTGAATATACATGTAAGGCTAGAGCTCCATGGCCACTTTTCGTAGGACAACTTCACAATTTTAACTTCAACTCCTAAAAAGGTTATGGAATCCCCACACCTAGGGGGTTGTCATCCAGCATTTATACTCCTTAAAGGAGTAGTCCAGTGGTGATTCAGTGGTGAGCAACTTATCCCCTATCCTAAGGATAGGGGATAAGTTGCAGATCGCGGGGGGTCCGACAGCTTGGGCCCCCTGCGATCTGTACGGAGCCCCGACAGCCCACGGGAAGGGGGCGTGTCGACCTCCGCACGAGGCGGCGGCCGACACGCCCCCTCAATACAACTCTATGGCAGAGCCGAAGCGCTGCGTTCGGCAATCTCCGGCTCTGCCATAGAGATGTATTGAGGGGGCGTGTCGGCCGCCGCCTCGTGCGGGGGTCGACACCCGCTATCTCGGCGGAGAACCGGGGCCCCGTACAGAGAGATCGCAGGGGGCCCCAGCGGTCGGACCCCCCGCGATCTCAAACTTATCCCCTATCCTTAGGATAGGGGATAAGTTTTTCACCACTGGACTACCCCTTTAAAAGGGACTCTGGCTGGTTTGGAAAAAGAAAATCACCTCCTGATCCCCCTTTGCTGCCTTTCAAGGTCTCTGCTAATCTCTACTTCTTTCTACGTCCTTGCTTAACCCCTTAAGGACCCGGGCTTTTTCCGTTTTTTCATTTTCAATTTTTCCTCCTTAACTTTAAAAAATCATAACTCTTTAAAATGTTCACCTAAAATTCTATATGATGGCTTATTTTTTGCGTCACTAATTCTAATTTGTAATGACATCAGTCATTTTACCCAAAAATCTACGGTGAAATGGGAAAAAAAATCAATGTGCGACAAAATTGATGAAAAAACACTATTTTGTAAGTTTTGGGGGCTTCCGTTTTTACGCAGTACATTTTTCAGCAAAAATGATACCTTCTCTTTATTCTGTAGGTCCATACAGTTAAAATGATACCCTACTTATATAGGTTTGATTTTGTATCACTTCAGAAAAAAATCATGAATACATGCAGGAAAATGTATATGTTTAAAATTGTCATGTTCTGACCCCTATAACTTTTTTATTTTTCTGTGTTCAGGGCGCTATGAGGGCTCATTTTTTGCACCGTGATCTGAAGTTTTTAGCGGTACCATTTTTGTTCTGATCAGACTTTTTGATCACTTTTTATTAACTTTTTAGTGGTATAAAAAGTGATCAAAAATGCGCTATTTTGGACTTTGGAATTTTTTCCGCGTACGCCATTGAACGTGCGGTTTAAAAAGCGGTATATTTTTATAATTCGGACATTTCCACACGCGGCGATACCACATATGTTTATTTTTATTATTATTTACATAATGTTTTTTTTATTCTTGGAAATGCCGGGTGATTCAAACTTTTATTAGGGCAAGGGATAATTGAAAGGGTTAATGATTTTTTTACACTTTTCTTATGCAATATTATAGCTCCTATAGGGGGCTATAACATTGCATTAACTGATCTTTTACACTGATTGATCCATCTCCATAGGAATGGATCAATCAGTGTTTTCGGCGTTTGAATGCTCAAGCCTGGATCTCAGGCATGAAGCATTCATTCGGTGATCGGACAGCGCAGGAGAAGGTAAGAAGACCTCCTCCTGTGCTACAGCTGTTCGGGATGCCGCGATTATACCGCGGCGATCCCGAACAGCTCCCTGAGCTAACGGCAACTTTCACTTTCGTTTTTAGCCGTGCGGCTCAGCTTTGAGCGCGGGGCTAAAGGGTTAATAGCGCGCGGCACTGCGATCAGTGCTGCGCGCTATTAGAGGCGGGTCCCGGCTTCACTATGACGCCGGACCCGCCGCGATATGATGCGGGGTCACCGTGTGACACCGCGTTATATCGCAGGACCGGGACCCAGGACGTACCCATGCGTCCTGGGTCCTTAAGGGGTTAAAGAGTACCTGTCACCAAATAAAACTTTTAATATAGTGTTCCTTGTGTAATTAGCAGTCACATTCACTTGCTTTTAATATTATCAACTGAAATATGTTTAAAATGTTATAGGAAAAACGGCCACTAGGTGGCTCTGTTCTGTTCCCTGCTACAATTGATACAGTGAGTTTGGTCTCTTCCCGGCCTGGCAGGAGACCGCACTCAGGAAGTGTTTCTCTGCACTGAGCTTGATTGACAGCTGCACAGAAAGTAAAAGCTCCACAGATTCTCATAGAAAGCAACACAGACTGACAGCTGAAAGAGATCCCAACTGATAGCAATACATGCACAGAGCTTGAGGTATTCTATACATCAGAATGCTGCAATGATGTGAGGGCAGAAGTGGTCCCCCAGCAGGCTTTAGTAATGTCATGCCTGTTGAGAAACGCCCACTTAATCCTGCTGGGAAATTGCACTAGAAGAAAGGTATGATACACAGCTTTTTAAAGCTCTGAAAGGGCTGGAGGGGTGTTAGGAGTAGTTAGGGAACATAGCCTGAGTTAGTTTAGAACAGTTTATTTGGTAACAGGTACTTATTAACACACAGGAGATGCCCCCTCTGCCACTAGTAGCACAGGTGGCCCAGCGTGAGGCAGTGGATGGCAAAGTGGCCATTTCAAGCCATATTTTGTGTCCAGACAGGGCTAGGAAGTGGAGATCAGTGAGCATCAGAACCACCGAAGGGGATGTGTGTATAACACGTTATTTCCTAACCCTTTCTGATGTATTGTAAAGAAGTAATATCCCGCCAGACTTCCCTTTTAATCACTGGGATATGTTTTTCAGTTCATGTAGAGGACAAAATTATAGAATCACTCAAAAATTTAGAAGAAATTATCCACAAAACAATTCCCAATAAGTATTTTGTTGCTTCTTATTTTATGATGCCCTAAATTCTTTGAGGCAGATAACAAATCAGGTTTGCAGGTTGAAGTTTTATCACGGGGCAATATTATTTTTTATTTCCAATTTCCAATTTCCATTTGGATTGAGATCCTGACTTGCTGCCATGCGAATGAGATAATATGACTTTCCTGAAAAAAAGCTTTAGCATTCTTTTCTTTGTGGCAATATGCATTATCCATCTCCTCTGGTCCTTTACCCAACATGCAAACCCACACCATAAATGAGGGGAGATGTATTAGTTTTAAACCTCATCTTTATATGTTTCATTAGAACGGCACCAGATAAAGGTTCCAGAATCCTCTCCTTGTCCAATGCTAATCACTTCTCTTTAGCCCACTCTAACCGTGTTCTGTTTGGGTGTCAGTTTTTTTTAATTTTTTTTTATTGATTTTCATACAGTTTACAAAAGAAGACATTAGCAGGGACAATCCCCGGCTTGTTGCATTGGAATTGCAGAGGAATAAACAGTTATGATAGGTTAGATTACGACCAGATACAAGGAATCCAGTCACTTAGTGTCCTATATGGACAGGCCAATCATGTCATAGTGTTCAGGAAACAACAAAACAAAACATCCCCCCCCCCCCCCCATCCTTAACAATACCCATTGTCCATTTTTTATCCTACAAATCAGACTTTTTTGTTTTCCTGTATGTTTTCCTTTTATAACCTTTCCTGACTGGGAACAACCAACATCTTTTGTCACACATTGTGCTAGATTTCTATTTTGAAGAAATGTTATAATCCTTTCCATTGTTACAACTTGACAATTTCTCCCACAATCTGATATTTACCCAACTTCACAATTTCGCCAGGAACATTTTCACCATATTCTTGCATACATTATAACTGTCATCCAGAGCTCATTTGTGTTAATCAAGACTACCCTTATGCCAGCCTACCAACAGGAGGGCAAGCCAAGAGTCTCCCTGGATGGTTTATAATACCATATCGATACGGGCAGATTTGTCCTAGCAGACATTCTTCAAATAGTGGAACTATTTGCTGACCATATACATCATTGGCCTCTAAAATGTTTGCTTTGTAGTGGGTATACAATACAATTGAGGTTGTAAGCTCTTGTTTACGGTGCATTTGCTTTGTTGTACATAAGAGAAATTCTACATTAGATTCTAGACCAACTGACTGCTAGAACTAATACATTAGTGGAGGAGGTGCTGGCAGATCCCTTTAATTCATTCTATTAGCAGACATGGTATGTGTGTATTATAATGAAGCAGTGAAGTGCCAGCATGTGTTTACTGTTGTAATTCATGTATTTGACAGGTCAGCTCTTTACCAAACTATTCTTTTCCTAAAGAGGTGAAAATTGTGGAAGTGGGACCTAGGGATGGCCTGCAGAATGAAAAGGTATGCACCATCTCTATGTATTCTTCCTCCAGGTGAGAATGATAAATATGTACAGACTTTTAATTTTACATTTAGCCAGGCACCAGTTAGGCAGTGATTTTTTACGAACATTTCTTAGGATTCTAATGTTTTAGTGCAGTGTTTCTCTAGCACAGTCGTCAATTACCCCCAACAGGTCATGGGTTGAGGATATCCCTACAGAGAACACTGACCATGTTTATATCTAGGGCTGCACGATTTGGGGAAAATGTGTGATAGCTATTGTAGAGGTAAATATTGCGATTGTGATATAATTAACAAACGGTGAAACCCCACCCAATTTTATATTTAATCTCCCCCATTTCATTTCAACCACCCATTTAATTTCAACCCCCCATTTTGTGTCCACACCCCATGTCACGTCACCCCTTGTGTCACGCCTCCCCCATGTCACGTCCCCCCTATATCACATCTCCCCCCATGTCACATCTCCCCCCATGTCACATCTTCCCTCTTGTCACACCCCGCCCCCCTTGTCACATCTTTTGGTACAGTCCTGTGTCCTATAGGACTTCTATCCCCCAGTTTCACATTCCCCCCATTTCACGTCTATTCCACCATTTTATGTCCATTTCACATTTCCCTCCCATTTCATTTCTATGTTATGTCCACACCCCCATTTAACATTCCCCATTTATTGTCAATCCCCCATATCTACCCCCATGTCACATCCCCCACCATTTCATGTCTGTCCACATTTTACATATCCCAATTCATCTCAATCCCCCATGTCATATCTCTCCTTTGTCACATCCCTCCCCCTATGTTTTGTCCCTCCCATGTCACATCCCCCATCACATCCTTACTCCATTATACCCCCTATGTCACATCCCCCCCAACCCCGTCATATCTCCCGGTGCAGTCCGGTGTCTTATGGGACTTACAGGACCTTCCTGCTCAGCTAATCACTGACCTGACACATGTTACCGCTGCAGCCATTGATTGGCTTAGCGGGAAAGGTCCTGAAACCAGTTGATTGTCGAGAGCACAGGGAAGATACAACTCGGAGGTAAAAGGGATATGAGGCAGGCCTACGGAGACAAAGGATAGGTGAGCATCATGTTTTTTATGTTTCCCCTGCACCCCTATTATTACTAAGGACAGTGTTTCCCAACAACGGCGCCTCCAGCTGTTGCAGAACACAACTCCCAACATGCCCAGACACCCAAAGGCTGTCTGGGCATGCTGGGACTTGTAGTTTTGCAACAGCTGGCGGCACCTTGGTTGGGAAACACCGACTTAGCATTTGAATTTTGCTAATTGCAAATTTTCCCAGAGGGCCATATTGACATATCACAATTATTAGGATGCGATTCTGATATATTGTGCAGCCCTAATTATATGACATTTAAAAGCCTAAGGAGATCCAGAAAACATGACCTGACTTCCTGCATGGGAAACTGTTTTGACAGATGTTTGTTTCTATTTTGCAGACTATTGTTCCAACTGAAGTTAAGGTCCAACTGATTAATATGTTATCTGAGTCTGGACTACAGGCAATAGAAGCAACAAGCTTTGTGTCTCCAAAATGGGTCCCACAGGTATGTGAAAAAGGTCACCAGGAAAACCTCTTAAAGGACATGTCCGGTGCTCACTTTTCTTATTTTATCCGTTCCTGGCTGAAAAATAAAAGAAAACAAATTTTCTCTTACCTGCCTAGGCTCCCCCGGTGCTTCAGTACAGGTGTTCGGTCCCCGGGCTGTATTCTTCTTACTTCCTGTTAGCCCGGCACGTCACACGGAGCTTCAGCCTATCTCTGGCCGAGGCGGCACATCGCTGCAGCCGGTGATAGGCTGAAGCTCCGTGTGACGTGCCGGGCTAACAGGAAGTAAGAAGAATACAGCCCGGGGACCGAACACCTGTACTGAAGCACCGGGGGAGCCTAGGCAGGTAAGAGAAAATTTGTTTTCTTTTATTTTTCAGCCAGGAACGGATAAAATAAGAAAAGTGAGCACCGGACATCTCCTTTAAAGGAGCTCTTCGTCCCCATCCTCTTCATTACCAGGGACAACTCTGAACGTTTTGTAGTGGCTTCTCCTGGTACTACATATAGCTCAGTCTCATACACTTGAATGGAAGTGAGCTCTGTCCAGTACGAGACACAGCCACAACAATGAAAAGCTATGAATGTGATGTTTATCGCTGATCACCTAGGGTTATGGCCTGTAGTTCAGCTTTTTCTGCGTGGTCATATATGCTCAGTTCTTGGAAGTAATGCGAGAGGCTCAGCAGTGGAGGAGCACAATAGGAACTGCTTAACCCCTTAAGGACATAGCGTTTTTCCATTTTTGCACTCTAGTTTTTTCTCCTTAATTTTTTAAAAATCGTAACCCTTTCAATTTTGCACCTAAAAATGCATGTGATGGCTTATTTTTTGCGCCACCAATTCTACTTTGTAATGACATCAGTCATTTTACCCAAAAATTTTGGGCAAAACCAAACAAAAAATCCTTGTGCGACAAAATTGAAGAAAAAAATGCAATTTTGTAATTTTGGGGGCTTCTGTTTCTACGCAGTGCATTTTTTGGTAAAAATTACACCTCTTTATTCTGTAGGCCCATACGATTAAAATGATACCCTACTTATATAGGTTGGATATTGTCGTACTTCTGAAAAAAATCATAACTACATGCACGAAAATTAATACGTTTAAAAGTGTCATCTTCTAACCCCTATAACTTTTTTATTTTTCCCCATACGGGGTAGTGTGAGGGCTCATTTTTTTGCGCCGTGATCTGAAGTTTTTATCGGTAACATTTTTGTTTTGATCTAACTTTTTGATCGCTGTTTATTCGATTTTTTTGGAGGGTATAAAAAGTGACCAAAAATACGCTATCTTGGACTTAGGAATGTACGCCATTGACTGTGCCGTTTAAATCTGTTCCTTATACGTTGTAAATTATCTGTTACTTTTATTCAATGAAATAAATATGACAATACAAAATATAACAACATTAGATATGTGTTGGTTAAGCTATGTAATTCCATAGTAATATGTGGCTAGTGGAGCTGCTGGTACTTGTGCTTGCCTGCATTACTCTGTCTTTGGTGCCTGCTATAGTGCTGCTCCTCTACATCTCATCTCCAGACTGTGTGAGCTGCTGGGACTTATAGTACTGTACTTACTGCTTCGGTTCCTGGGGCCTGCTGTGGTACCGCCCTTCTACATCTCATACACAGGCGGTGTACACTGCTGGAGCTTGTGGTGCTGTATCTCCTGGTGCCTGCGGGGTGCCGTTGCATTACTTCTCCTCTACTGCCTGTCTCCTGCTGGGACTTGTGGTGCGGTGCTTATACTTACTGGACTGTTCCACTTACCAAGCATTGCAACTTTGGGTGGTCCGCGGGGCAGGTCCAAGAAGTCTAAACATGCTGCTGAGGCTGCCAGACAATCCTCGGAGGATGAGGCCTCTTTTGATGAGGCGCACTCTCAGGCAAGGGGGCACTCAAGAAGGGACTACTGTCTTGCCACGCCTTTGGCTTCCAAGGTCTCTGCTCACGCTGCCAAGGCCCTTAGCCAATTCTCTATACCTTCGGAGGAGATGGCACGGGAGTCACCTGAACTGACTCCTTCGCTGTTTGCTGGCTCTCCTAGCCCCGAGCGGTGCTGCTCCCGCACCATGCTACATGTACTGCTGCATTGGTGGATCAGAAGTTTACGGAGTTGCTTGCAGCCTTTACCACTTGCCAGACTCCTATGATCGCTAAGGAGCATGAGTTGTTACAGGAGTTCGTGGTCCTTCGTCATGAGACACAAAAACTGCGCAAACATAGGGAGGAGGTGGAATGCTGGGATTCTATAGTTGAAAACTGTCCTGGACCGTGCTGATGACATGGAAAATCTCTTAGGCGCAATATTATTTGCCTGGTGAGACTTCCGGAGAAGGCAGAGGGGTCAGACCCTGTGGCGTTTCTGGAGTTGTGGTTGAAGGAGATCCTGCCGGTTGACACTTTCTCACCATACTTCACTGTGGAGAGGGGGCATAGGGTGCCGGGCAGACCCTCATGGAGCTCCTCATAGACCGTTTCTTGCAAAATTGCTACACTTCAGAGATCAGGATGCAATCCTGCGAGCTGTACGCATAAAAGGGGATGTGCACTATAATGACAGTAGAGTTGCCTTTTACCCAGACTTCTCAGTGGAGTTACGTAAACAAAGTATCAAGTTCACTGAGGTGCGCCTTCGACTCCGCACTACGGGATATCGCTATGCCATGCTGTTCCCTGACCAGATGGGCTTTATGCCAGGGAGAGCCACAGATATTAACCCCTTAAGGACAATGGACCTACTCCTACGCCCCCGTTTCAGAGTCCTTAAGGACCGAGGACGTAGGAGTACGTCCTGTCCATTCCCGGCCCCCCGCCGCTAGCCGGAGGGGAGCCGGTGCCCGATGCCTGCTGAAATTGATCAGCAGGCATCGCGGCATATCGCCCAGGGGGGTCATGATGACCCGCCATGTCGGCGATGGCCGTAGATCGCTGAACAATTCAGCCCAGCGATCTGTGGCGGATTCCGGGTCAATCGGGTCTCCAGTGACCCGGAATTACTGGCTGATCGGGGCCGTCTCTGAAGGCCCAGAACAGCCATAGCCAGCAGGGGTGAGATCGCCCTGATTCGTCTGCCGGTTTACCGGCCGACCAATCAGGACACCTGCTGCAGGTGTCACTCCCGCAACCCGCTCCGCCCCTCTTCCGAAGGACGTGATCGGGTGCAGGAAGAAGACCTCGGGAGCTGGGGACCCCAATCCCCGGCGTCAGTGTTGGGATCGGGGCCCCAGGAGTGGCGGCGGCGAGGGACTGACCTGCAGCAGAGCAGCAGTTGAAGGTAATTGACAGCCTCCTGCTGTTGCTTAGCAACAGCTCCCAGCATGCAAAAAGGAGCATGCTGGGACTTATAGTTTTGCAACAGCTGGACGCACATTTTTCTATGGAAAAGTGTACCTTCAGCTGTTGTATAACTACAACTCCCAGCTTGCACAATCAGCTAAAGTGCATGCTGGGAGTTGTAGTGGTGCATCTGCTGGTTGCATAACTACTCCCAGCATGTACGTTGGCTGTCTGTGACTGCTGAGAGTTGTAGTTTTGCAACAGCTGAAGGCACACTGGTTGTGAAACACTGAGTTAAGTAGCAAACCAGTGTGTCTCCAGCTGTTGCATAACTACAATCCCCAGCCAAAGTAGAATGCCTCCAGCTGTTGCATAACTACAAGTTCCAGCATGCCCTTCCGCTGTCCGTACATGCTGGGGGTTGTAGCTTTTGCAACAGCTGAAGGCACACTGGTTGCAAAACACTGAGTTTGTTACCAAACTCGGTGTTTCACAACCAGTGTGCCTCCAGCTGTTGCAAAACTACAGCTCCCAGCATGCACTGATAGACCATACATGCTGGGAGTTGTAGTTTTGCAATAGCTGGATGTTTCTCCCCCCCCCCCCCCCAATGTGAATGTACAGGGTACACTCACATGGGCGGAGGTTTACATAAGTATCCGGCTGCAAGTTTGAGCTGCGGCAAATTTTCTACCGCAGCTCAAACTGCCAGCGAGAAACTACTGTGAACCCCTGCCCGTGCGACTGTACCCAAAAACACTACACTAACACACAATAAAATAAAAAGTAAAAAACACTACATATACACATACCCCTACACAGCCCCCCTCCCCAATAAAAATGAAAAACGTCTGGTACGCCACTGTTTCCAAAACGGAGCCTCCAACTGTTGCAAAACAACTACTCCCAGTATTGCCAGATAGCCACTGACTGTCCAGGCATGCTGGGAGTTTTACAACAGCTGGAGGCACCCTGTTTGGGAATCACTGGCGTAGAATACCCCTATGTCCACCCCTATGCAAATGTGGGAATTTCGGTCCCCGCCGCGCGCCGGGCGGGGACCGGGCCGGGGTGACTGCTGATATCTATCAGCAGGCACCCCGTGCAAATGCCCAGGGGGGTCATCAGACCCCCCCATTTCGCCGATCGGCGCAAATTGCAAGTGAATTCACACTTGCGATTTGCGCCGATTCCGGGTCATTCGGGTCTATGGTGACCCGGTGACCCGGAATAGAAGGGGGATCGTGGTTGTCTAAGACACCCACGATCCCCCTGTAGCGATAGGAGTGAGGTGGCAGGGTTGCCACCCCTCCTATCTCTGCTATTGGTGGTCTAAACGCGACCACCAATAGCAGATTAGGGGCGGGGGGGTTTACTTTCATTTTCCCCGTTCTGCCCACCCACAATAGGCGGGGCAGTACGGGGAAATGACGGGGACCGAACGCCGAAGATCCACTTACCCGTCGGTGGAATCTGTGGGACCGGATCGGCAGAAGAGGACGGCTCCCTGGATCCGACGGAAGCCGGTAAGTTGCCTAGCAACATCTAGAAGGCTACAGTCTGAGACTGTAGCCCTCCAGATGTTGCAAAACTACAACTCCCAGCATGCCCAGACAGCTGCTGGGCATGGTGGGAGATGCAGTTTTGCAACAGCTGGAGGTCTACAGTTTCGAGACCACTGCACAGTGATCTCTATACTGTAGCACTCTAGATCTTGCAAAACTATAACTCCCCGCATGCCCACATAGCTATTTGCTGTCTGTGCATGCTGGAATTTGTAGTTTTGCAACATCTGGAGGTCCACAGTTTGGAGATCACAGTGCAGTGATCTCTATCTGTAGCCCTCCAGATGTTGCAAAACTGCAAATCCCAGCATGCCGAAACAGCTGTCTCGGCATGCTGGGAGTTGTAGTTGTGATCCCTCCAGCTGTTGCATAACTAGATCTCCCAGCATGCCCTTCGGCGATCAGTACATGCTGGGAGTTGTAGTTTTGCAACAGCTGGAGGCACACTGGTTGGAAAATACTGAGTTAGGTAACAGAACCTAACTGAAGGTTTTCCAACCAGTGTGCCTCCAGCTGTTTCAAAACTACAACTCCCATCATGCACGGTCTGTCAGTACATACTGGGAGTTGTAGTTTTGAAACAGCTGGAGGTTTGCCCCCCCCATGTGAACGTACAGGGTACATTCACACGGGCGGGTTTACAGTAAGTTTCCTGCTTCAAGTATGAGCTGCGGCAAATTTTTCGCCGCAGCGCAAATTTTTAGCGGGAAGCTCACTGTAACCCGCCAGTGTGACTGTACCCTAAAAACACTACACTACACTAACACATAATAAAGGGTAAAACACTACATATACACCCCCTTACACTGTCCGACCAATAAAAATGAAAAATGTATTGTACGGCAGTGTTTCCAAAACGGAGCCTCCAGCTGTTGCAAAACAACAACTCCCAGCATTTCCGGACAGCCACTGACTGTCCATGCATGCTGGGAGTTTAGCAACAGCTGGAGGCACCCTGTTTGGGAATCACTGGCGTAGAATACCCCTATGTCCACCCCTATGCAATCCCTAATTTAGTCCTCAAATGCGCATGGCACTCTCTCACTTCAGAGCCCTGTCGTATTTCAAGGAAACAGTTTAGGGCCACATATGGGGTATCTCCGTACTCGGGAGAAATTGTGTTACAAATTTTGGGGGGCTTTTTATCCTTTTACCCCTTATGAAAAGGAAAAGTTGGGGGCTACACCAGCCTGTCAGTGTAAAAAAAATTAAAATTTTACACTAACATGCTGGTGTTGTCCTTTACTTTTTATTTTCACAAGTGTTAAAAGGAAAAAAAGACCCCCAAAATTTGTAACCCCATATGTGGGCGTAAAATGCTCTGCGGGCGCATAACATGGCTCAAGAGTTAGAGCGCACTATGTACATTTGAGGCCTAAATTGGTGATTTGCACAGGGGTGGCTGATTTTACAGCGGTTCTGACATAAACGCAAAAAAATAAATACCCACATGTGACCCCATTTTGGAAACTACACCCCTCACGGAAAGTAACAAGGGGTATAGTGAGCCTTTACACCCCACAGGTGTTTGATGAATTTGGATGGAAAAATGAAAAAAAAAAAAAAATTTCACAAAAATGCTGGTGTTACCCAAAATTTTTCATTTTCACAAGGAAACATAGGAAAAAAGCCCCTCAAAATTTGTAACCCCATTTTTTCTGAGTAAGAAAATACCCCATATGTGGATGTAAAGTGCTCTGCTGGCGAACTACAATGCTCAGAAGAGAAGGAGCACCATTGGGAATTTGAAGATAAAATTTGTCCGGCATTGAAGGCTACGTGTGTTTACAAAGCCCCCATAGAGCCAGAACAATGGAACCCCCCACATATGACCCAATTTTGGAAACTACACCCCTCACGTAATGTAATAAGGGGTACAGTGAGCATTTACGCCCCACAGGTGTCTGACAGATTTTTGGAACAGTGGTCCGTGAAAATGAAAAATGTAATTTTTTTGTTTGCACAGCCCACTGTTCCAAAGATCTGTCAAACTCCAGTGGGGTGTAAATACTCACTGCACCCCTTATTAAATTCTGTGGGTGGTGTAGTTTCCAAAATGGGGTCACGTGGGGGGGGGTCCACTATTCTGGCACCACGGGGGGGCTTTGTAAATGCACATGGCCCCCGACTTCTATTCCAACCAAATTCTGTCTTCAAAAGCTTCTCTTCTGAGCATTGTAGTGCGCCAGCAGATCACTTGATGTCCACACTTTTGGTATTTCCATACTCAGAAGAAATGGGGTTACAAATTTTGGGGGACATTTTCTCCTATTACCCCTTGTAAAAATATAAAATGTGGGGGAGAACCAGCAATTTAGTAAAAAAAAATTATTTTTTTTCATTTACACATCCGACTTTAGCAAAAAGTCGTCAAACACCTGTGAGGTTTTAAGGCTCACTGTACCCCTTGATGTGTTCCTTGAGGGGTCTAGTTTCTAAAATAGTATGCCATGTGTTTTTTTTTTTTTTTTGCTGTTCTGGCACCATAGGGGCTTCCTAAATGCGACATGCCCCACAAAAACCATTTCAGAAAAACTCACTCTCCAAAATCCCATTGTTGCTCCTTCCCTTCTGAGCCCTCTACTGCACCCGCCGTACACTTGACATACACATATGAGGTATTTCCTTACTCGAGAGAAATTGGGCTACACATTTTAGGAAGATTTCTCTCCTTTTACCCCTTGTAAAAATTCAAAAACTGGGTCTACAAGAACATGCCAGTGTAAAAAATGAAGATTTTGAATTCTCTCCTTCAATTTGCTGCTATTCCTGTGAAACACCTAAAGGGTTAACAAACCTTTTGAATGTCATTTTGAATACTTTGAGGGGTGCAGTTTTTATAATTGGGTAATTTGTGGGGTATTTCTAATATGAAGACCCTTCAAATCCACTTCAAAACGGAACTGGTCCCTGAAAAATTTTGATTTAGAACATTTTTTGAAAAATTGGAAAATTGCTGCTGAACTTTGAAGCCCTCTGGTGTCTTCCAAAAGTAAAAACTTGTCAACGTTATGATGCAGTCATAAAGTAGACATGTTGTATATGTGAATCAATATATAATTTATTTGGCATATTAATTTTCCTTATAAGCAGAGAGCTTCAAAGTAAAAAAAATGCTAAATTTTCAATTTTTTCATCAAATTTTGGAATTTTTCACCAAGAAACGATGAAAGTATCGACAAAATTTTACCACTAACGTAAAGTAGAATATGTCACGAAAAAACAGTCTCGGAATCAGAATCATAACTAAAAGCATTCCAGAGTTATTAATGCTTAAAGTGACAGTGGTCAGATGTGCAAAAAATGGCCGGGTCCTACAGTGAAAATTGGCTGGGTCCTTAAAGGGTTAAGGTTCACATTACCCCTTGTTATGTTCCCCGATGGGTCTAGTTTCCAAAATGGTATGCCATGTGTTTTTTTTTTTTTTTTTTTTGCTGTTCTGGCACCATAGGGGCTTCCTAAATGCGGCATGCCCCCAGAGCAAAATTTGCTTTCAAAAAGCCAAATGTGACTCCTTCTCTTCTGAGACCTGTAGTGCGCCAGCAGAGCACTTTTCACCCCCATATGGGGTGTTTTCTGAATCGGAAGAAATCGGGCTTCAAATTTTGGGGGGTATTTTCTGCTATTACCCTTTTTAAAAATGTAAAATTTTTGGGAAACCAAGCATTTTAGGTAAAAAATATATATATATTTTTTTTTACATATGCAAAAGTCGTGAATCACCTGTGGGGTATTAAGGTTCACATTACCCCTTGTTATGTTTCCCGAGGGGTCTAGTTTCCAAAATGTTATGCCATGTGTTTTTTTTTTTTTTTTTTTTTGCTGTCCTGGCACCATAGGGGCTTCCTAAAGGTGACATGCCCCCCCCAAAACCATTTGTCGCTCCTTCCCTTCTGAGCCCTCTACTGCGCCCGCCGAACAATTAACCTAGACATATGAGGTATGTCCTTACTCGAGAGAAATTGGGTTTCAAATACAAGTAAAAATTTTCTCCTTTTTGCCCCTTACAAAAATTCTAAAATTGGGTCTACAAGAACATGCAAGTGTAAAAAATGAAGATTTTGAATTTTCTCCTTCACTTTGCTGCTATTCCTGTGAAACACCTAAAGGGTTAAAACACTTACTGAATGTCTTTTTGAATACTTTGGGGGGTGCAGTTTTTATAATGGGATCATTTGTGGGGTATTTCTAAGATGAAGACCCTTCAAATCCACTTCAAAACTGAACTGGTCACTGAAAAATAGTGAATTTAAAAATTTTGTGAAAAATGTCAAAATTGCTGCTGAACTTTGAAGCCCTCTGGTATATGTGAACAAAAAAAAAAATATTTGGAATATCCATTTTCCTTACAAGCAGAGTGCTTCAAAGTTAGAAAAATGCAAAATTTTCATTTTTTTCATCAAATTTGGGGATTTTTCACCAAGAAAGGATGCAAGTTACCATAAAATTTTACCACTATGTTAAAGTAGAATATGTCACAAAAAAAAACATTCTCGGAATCAGAATGATAAGTAAAAGCATTCCAGAGTTATTAATGTTTAAAGTGACAGTGGTCAGATGTGCAAAAAACGCTCTGGTCCTTAAGGTGTAAAATGGCCTGGCCCTTAAGGGGTTAATGTCAAGCACTTGCATCTTAATATAGCCTCTGCAGAAGAGGTTGCCTCTGGGGGATATGTAGTTAGCCTAGATGTGTATAAGGCTTTTGACTCTGTGAAATGGGTGTATCTTCGGGGTGTCCTAGGGGTCCTTCGGTTTGGTCCACTATTTCGGGCGTGGGTACGCTTGCTATATGATAGCCCTCTAGCCAGGGTACGAACCAATCTGGAGGTCTCGGAGTCTTTCCAGCTGGGTAGGGGTACGTGGCAGGGCTGTCTCCCTTTTTATTTGCCCTGGCAGTAGAACTGCTAGTGGCGGCCATCCAATCGTCCTCTTGTATACAGGGGGTACGTAGGGGTTCCCTAGAGGAGAAAGTAAGTATCCATGTACGCAGATGGGAATAGAGAGGGCGCTACCTAGCGCATTACCACTAAAAACAAGGGTGAACAGAGGTAATTACAATGCTCACCCAGGATGTTACACTCGCCAAGTGTAACAATGGAAAAGGGCTTGTGTGTAAGTATGCCGGCAGCCGGTACACCTTAGAACAGATTCACAAAGAAACAAGGAGCCTCCAAGGAGGTGGCGGACATCAAGAGGTGCTGGACACACTCAGAGGGTAAAATCCACTTTAATCACCCATCATGCAATGCGTTTCACAGATTATCTGCTTCATCAGGCATTGATGCCTGATGAAGCAGATAATCTGTGCAAAGCATTGCATGATGGGTGATTAAAGTGGATTTTACCCTCTGAGTGTGTCCAGTGCCTCTTGATGTCTGCCACCTCCTTGGAGGCTCCTTGTTTCTTTGTGCATGTACGCAGATGACACACTGGTTTATTTGGCTGATGTCCAGGGTTCCCTGGTGGCCTTGTTTGTTCTCTTAGACAAATTTAGTTCCTTCTCTGGTCTCAAGGTTATTGGGCTAAGTCTTCCCTGAAGCCACTGTCGATGGCAGTGAACCCCATTTTGTCTCTTCCTCATGGGTTGCAAACAGTTACTCAATTTAGATATTTGGGAGTGGAGGTTTCTGCGTGTGTGAGGGACTATATAAGGTTGAACTTAGATCCGGTTTTGTCGCTGGTGTCAGTCAAACGTCTGAGATATTTCTCAGGGCCCGTCTGCTGCTGGAGCTTTACATTACAAAGTTTATAGTAAGCTAGTAAGCATGTGTATAAGCGTGCATTCACGTTTTGGGTATCATTGCCAGACCCATGCTGCACCCCTTTTCTTTTGAATGTGTCGGACAGAGTCAGCTAGTGACTCCTGTCAGCTAATTTTTGGACCGTTTCCAGTTTTGTTGCCGGACTGAAACTGCGGCATACCAAAATCTTCAGTCCGGCAACAAAACCGCATATGGCAGGGATACAGCATTGGCCGGTTTTTAAATTCTCCAGCCAGATCCCCTAAATGTGATGTGAATGAGCCCTAACTGGAGGTAGACTTATTTATGGCCACAGTACTGAAATACAATTGTATTAAATGGTTAACTTCTCTCTCACTTAGATGGCAGATCATATAAGTATAATGCATGGAATAAAGAAGTTCCCCAATGTCAGCTACCCTGTTTTGACCCCAAATCTCACAGGATTCCAGAAGGCGGTATGTTCTTTTATTTTTTTAACTTGCTGTATTAAATTGAAGAACATTAGGTCTAGGCTTTTTTCCTGTCTGTGTTTCCATGCATTTATTTACAATGAAGACACAATAAGGTTATAAATTCTTTGTCACTTCTTATAGCAGCCCAAACGTCTCTTTGTTTATCTAATATTAACTGAATATTTCTGCTCGAATGATATTTAAGGCATGTCTCAAGACCTGTTCGGATGATACATGACACAAGCATTTCAGACTGCTCAAGTGCCACAAAGAGAGATATTCAGACAGCCACTTCTGCTCTTTTTATATTCTTATTATGGCATCTTTCAGTTTTGCTTGGGATAACCCTTTAAAGGGGTACTCTGCCCCTAGACATCTTATCCCCTATCCAAAGGATAGGGGATAAGATGTCAGATTGCCGGGGTCCCGCTGCTGGGGACCCCGGGGATCGCTGCTGCAGCACCCCGCTATCATTACTGCGCAGAGCGAGATCGCTCTGCACGTAATGACGGGCAATACAGGGGCCGGAGCATCGTTACGTCACGGCTTCGCCCCTCGTGACGTCACGGCCCGCCCCGTCAACACAAGTATATGGGAGGGGGCATGGTGGTCGTCACGCCCCCTGCCATAGACTTGCATTGAGGGGATGGGCCGTGATGTCATGAGGGGCGGAGCCATGATGTCACGCTGCTCCGGCCCCTGTATCGCCGTCATTACGCACAGAGCGAACTCGCTCTGTGCAGTAATGATGGCGGGGGCCGCAGCGGCGATCCCCGGGGTCCCCAGCAGCGGGACCCCGGCGATCTAACATCTTATCCCCTATCCTTTGGATAGGGGATAAGATGCCAGGGGCTGAGTACCCCTTTAACAATAGATTTGAAAATGTTGGTATTGTTTTTCATTCAGTAATGTGCATAATTTTGATTTCCTGGCTCACTAAATGCTTCACATTTGCAGATTATTAAGTAATATTCAGTTTTCTGCAGTAGTGTTGTACAGTACATTGCTTAGTTTATCATCGTTCCTCTTCTTCAGGTTGAATGTGGGGCCAAAGAAGTAGCCATATTTGGTGCAGCTTCTGAGCTTTTCAGTAAGAAGAATATTAACTGCACTATAGAAGAAAGTTTACAGAGATTCCAGGCAGTTACAGAGGCAGCAAAAGAAGCCAATATACCTGTACGAGGGTAAGACTCCCTCACTTTATATGAGGATGCTAAATTAAAGGAATAGTCAAGCGGAAAAAGCAATTTATCCCCTATCCACAGTATAGGGGATAAGTATCTTGAGACCCCCTGCGATCTCCTGCCCAGTGTGCAAGCTACAGACAGCACATGCTCCATTAATTTCTATGGGAGCGCCAAAGAGACCAGAGTGCTGTACTCGGGCATCTCCAGCTCTCCCATAGAATTAACGGAGCGCGTGCCATCTGTAGTGTCTCAGAGGGCCGGGGCGCCGGGCAGGAGATCGTGGAGGGGGATCCCAGCGGATGGACTCCCGCGACCAGACACTTATTCCCTATTCTGTCGATAGGGGATAAGTTGTTTTTCGCTGGACTACTCCTTTAACTATATTTTCTGTACCTCATTGTGGCCGACATTAATTATTTCTGTTATTTAAGAACTGTGTAAAGTGAAATTTCCATTTTATAAAATTGAGTTTACTATGCCGAAAGCCTGTAGTCATTCAACATTGTAAAATATATGTGCTGTTTACATTTACTACCCAATATTTCTATATATGTATATATTGTAGTAGATGTGGGGAATCTGAAAACTTGATATGAATAGAGATAGGAGAGAGACCTGGTGTTGTCTCCATTCACAGATTAAAGGCTATCACAGTCATTGCCTTATTCCTGAGACCAGCCTCCTGGAAGTCTCCATACTGTGATGTGATCTTTATCATATGTAAGGAGTTTTCTGGGACTATAAAAGGCTAATGAAAGCTTTGCACTGATTTTTTAATTGTTGATTTTTTTCTGAATGCAAAATTAACCAACTTCATAATTAGTCTTCATTCGAGATTTCCTACCATTTAGCTGCTACACAGTGAAAGATTAGTCCAAAGTACTTTCTGCTCTCTCAGTGTAAGAGATAGAAGCAGGGAGGAGGGGTTAACACACCAGCTCAGATGGTACTTGGGGGGGGGGGGGGGGCAGCTCACACATGCTGAAGTAACATAGGAGAGCAGATTAATGGCAGTCTGCAGGGGAGAATTATAAACATCATATATTTGTGTACAAGTATAAAGAGAAAATAGAGTTTGCACAGCAGATGGAAGAGGCTGTACCATTCAAAGTAAGCAGCATTTTTGATAAACCCCCATGGAGAAAATGTTATTTGTACCATAACATGTATTAAGCAAAAATAAATAAAAAAAAGCTTTTTAGAGGTGTCCATAGCCTTAAAGGGAACCAATCAGCAGATTTTAGCACATAAATATAACGCTTGACAACGCGTTATATATGCTAAAATCGTTATTCTTACCATCCCGGGGGGTTTGTGCCCCCAGGGATGGTGAACATATGAAGTTATAAAGTCCCTGGGCAGGGACTTAGACTAACTTGCCGGGGGGGGGCACTTCATATCTTCACCATCCCTGGGGGCACAAACGTCCCCCGGGGATGGGGAAGATAACGATTTTACCATATATAACACATTGTCGAGCATTAGATATGCTAAAATCTGCTTATTGGTTCCCATTAACAACCCTAAGGGCTTAGCTGTACGCTGTAGATTGTTACATGCCTATGAAGAGAGTGCAGGAGCTGCGCTTGCTTTTTTAGCGGTGAATGACTGTATCAGGAACCAGACACTTACCGCTAAATTACAAGTAGCAGCGATTCCGCTGCTGCCTATCATGAACCCTTTAGATGCCATAATCAATCTTAAGGGATAAATGACATATGTCGGGTGCTCAGTGGTGCTCATCATGGGGGTCCAATGAGCTAAAATGGCGACGGAGGGTCCAGCCGCCAGATCGACACTCTAATGATGTGACTCTTATGTGGACTTAAAAGGTGTACAATGAAATAATATTAAAACATTTTAATTAAAAGCCCATTTCCTAATAAATAAAAAAATCTCCCTTCTTTTCCCATTGTACAAAAAAAAAAGTTTCAAAAGTTAAACGTATCGTACGGCAGTGTTTCCAAAATGGAGCCTCCAGCTGTTGCAAAACCACAAGTCCCAGCATTTCCAGACAGCCACTGACTGTCCAGGAATGCTGGGAGTTTTTACAACAGCTGGAGGCACCCTGTTTGGGAATCAATGGAGTAGAATACCCCTATGTCCACCCCTATGCAATCCCTAATTTAGTCCTCAAATTCGTATGGCGCTCTCTCACTTCGGAGCCCTGTCGTATTCAAGGAAACAGTTTAGGGCCACATATGGGGTATTTCCGTACTCGGGAGCAATTGCTTTACAAATTTTGGGGGGCTTTTATTCCTTTTAACCCTTATGAAAAGGAAAGTTGGGGTCTACACCAGCCTGTTAGTGTAAAAAATTACTTTTTATTTTCACAAGAGGTAAAAGGAAAAAAAGACCCCCAAAATTTGTAACGCAATTTCTCATGAGTACGGAAATACCCCATATGTGGCCGTAAAATGCTCTGCGGGCGCACAACAAGGCTCAGGAGTGAGGGCGCACTATGTACATTTGAAGCCTAAATTGGGGTTTTTCCCAGGGGGGGCTGATTGTACAGTGGTACAGACATAAACGCAAAAAAATTAATACCCACATGTGACCCCATTTTGGAAAATACATTCCTCACGGAATGTAACAAGGGGTATAGAGAGCCTTAACACCCCACAGGTGTTTAACAAATTTTTGTTAAAGATAGATGGGAAAATGAAAAAACAAATTTTGGGAGGATTTCTCTCCTTTTACCCCTTGTAAAAATTCAAAAAATGGCTCTACAAGAACATGCGAGTGTAAATGAAGATTTAGAATTTTCTCCTTCACTTTGCTGCTATTCCTGTGAAACACCTAAAGGGTTAACAAACTTTCTGAATGTCATTTTTAATACTTTTGAGGGGGTGCAGTTTTTATAATGGGGTAATTTATGGGGTACCGTATATGCCGGCGTATAAGACGACTTGGCGTATAAGACGACCCCCAACTTTTACAGTCAAAATATAGAGTTTGGGATATACTCTCCATATAAGACTACCCCTCCTACCGCGATGTACCGTACCTTGTAGTTCCCCCCCACATTAGGTAGGCAGTATAGTTCCCCCCCACATTAGGTAGGCAGTATAGTTCCCCCCACATTAAGTTGGCAGTTCCCCCACATTAGGTTGGCAGTTCCCCCACATTAGGTTGGCAGTTCCCCCACATTAGGTCGGCAGTTCCCCCACAATAGTAGGCAGCTCCCCCACAATAGGTCGGGAGTTACCCCACATTAGGTCAGCAGTTCCCCTACATTAGTAGGCAGCTCCCCCACATTAGTAGCAGTTCCCCCACAATAGTAGGCAGCTCCCCCACATTTGTAGGCAGATCCCCCCACATTAGGTCAGCAGTTCCCCCACAATAGTAGGCAGCTCCCCCCACATTTGTAGGCAATTCGTCCACATTAGGCCAGCATTTCCCCCACAATAGTAGGCAGCTCCCCCCACATTTGTAGGCAGCTCCCCCCACATTAGGCCAGCAGCTCCCCCCACAATAGTAGGCAGCTCCCCCCACATTTGTAGGCAATTCCCCCACATTAGGTCAGCATTTCCCCCACAATAGTAGGCAGTTCCCCCACATTTGTAGGCAGCTCCCCCCACATTTGTAGGCAGCTCCCCCCACATTTGTGGTCAGCAGTTCCCCCACATTTGTGGTCAGCAGTTCCCCCACATTAGTAGGCAGCTCCCCCCACATTAGATTGGCAGCTCCCCCCCAACAGACATACAGCTTCCAGCCACATACAGTGTATGGCTGCAGGCTGTATGTCTGTACTGCCCCCACAGTGTTCCGATCACCCCTGCCTCCGGCCCGGGTCACCATCTACTGCTATGGCCTATGGACCATAGCAGCAGGTGCCGGACCGGGGAGCGGTGACCGGATCACTTAAGATAGCACGGCCGATCACTCACCAGGCCCCGGTCGGCGCGCGTTGTCATGCGGTCCTCCTGGTCCTTCGCTCCTCTGCCTCTATGGTTGTAGGCACGTGACGTCACTGACGTCCCATGCGTACAACCATAGAGACGGAGGACCGGACCACAGGAGGACCGAAGGAGGGTCGCAGGAGGACACGCACTGCCGGGGAATGGTAAGTGACCGGCGGACATCCTTATGTCCCGAAAAGATTTTTCGGGACACAGGGATGTCCGGCATAGGAATACCTATGATTATCTGCCCGGGCCGGCTCCCGTGTGTGGCTGCAGACGGGGGCCGGCCAGAGCAGGTAAAAACTAATACTGTATACTAAAAACCAGGGGGCCTCCAGCTGTTGTAAACCTACAACTCCCAGCATGCCCGGACAGCCTTTGCCGTGAGTTGTAGTTTCACAGCAGCTGGAGGCACCCTTGTTTTTAGTATACAGTATTAGTTTTTACTTGCTCTGGCCGGCCCCCGCCTGCAGCCACACACAGGAGCCAGCCCGGGCAGATAATCAGAAGTTTTCCTATCCCGGACCTCAATACCCGACGTATAAGACGACCCCCGACTTTTCAGAAGAAAATTCGGGGTAAAAAATTTGTCTTATACGCCGGGATATACGGTATTTCTAACATGAAAGCCCCTCAAATGCACTTCAAAGCTGAACTGGTCCCTGAAAAATTCCGAAATTTTCATGAAAAATTGGAAAATTGCTGCTGAACTTTGAAGCCCTCTGATGTCTTCCAAAAGTAAGAACATGTCAACTTTATGATGCCAACATAAAGTAGACATATTGTATATGTGAATCAATATATAATTTATTTGAAATGTCTATTTTCCACACAAGCAGAGAGCTTCAAAGTTAGAAAAATGCTACATATTCAAAATTTTCATGAAATTTGCGGATTTTTCACCAAGAAAGTATGCAAGTAACGACGAAAATGTACCACTATGTTAACCCCCTAAGGACATAGGGTGTACAGGTACACCCTGATGTCCTGGTACTTAAGGACACAGGGCGTACCAGTACGCCCGTGGGAATTTCGGTCGCCGCATCGGGATGCCTGCTGATATCTATCAGCAGGCCCCCATGTGCAAACCTCTGGGGGGGTCCTGACACCCCCCCCCCATGTCGGTTCGGACCGGCGATTTGCAGCGATTCCGGGTCAATTGGGTCTATGGTGACCCCGAAAAAAGGGGGAATGGGGCTGTCCGGGGCTGTCCCAGCAGGAGTGAGGTGGCACGGGTGCCACCTAACGATCACGTGATTGATCGGTTGGAACGACCGAACAATCACGACCCTGCTGGGCGGCAATCAGGGCCGGCGGTGGTCTCTTACCTCTCCCTGGTCCGGCGGGGGTCCCTTCTGGTGCGGGGACAGGAGCAGCAGGAGTGGCGGAAGCTGCGGCGGCAGTCTCGGCGGCAGGATACAGCAGGAGGTGAGGCCTGTTCACCTCCTGCTGCTTAGCAACAACTCTCAGCATGCACATGGAACAGAAATACCCCATATGTGGGTGTAAAGTGATCTGCGTGCGCACAACATGGCTCAGGAGTAAGAGCGCACTATGTACATTTGAGGTCTAAATTGGTGATTTGCACAGGGGTGGCTGATTTTACAGCGGTTCTGACATAAATGCAAAACAATAAATACCCATATGTGACCCCATTTTGGAAACTACACCCCTCACGGAACGTGAAAAGGGGTATAGTGAGCCTTAACACCCCACAGGTGTTTGACGGATTTTTATTAAAGTTGGATGTGAAAATGAAAAAAAATGATGGTGTTACCGCGCTTTACGGCCAGTATCTGGTATGCTGCAAAATCAACACTAGTCTGTCTGGCTAAAGACAGACGGCCCCTAGTGGTGGCTATTTTTAGATTTAATTTCTGGGGGAAATTGACATTTTTTTTTGTAACTTTATATTGCAAAAAGCCATCATATGATTAGTTCTGTAACATATTAAAAGTTTTCAACAATGACAGTGCCTCTTTAAGGGGTTAAAGTAGAATATGTCACTAAAAAACAATCTCGGAATAAACGGTAAAAGCATCCCAGAGTTGTTAATGCATGAAGTGACAGTGGTCAGAATTGCAAAAAAAGGGCTGAGTCCTTAAGGTGAAAAAGGGCTCAGTCCTTAATGTGAAAAAGGGCTCAGTCCTTAAGGGGTTAAGGGGCTAACATTGATGGCCTATCTCTAGGCCACTGTGCATTAAGACCTGACTTCTGTTGATATTTCAGGTATGTCTCTTGTGTTCTTGGATGCCCATATGAAGGGAAAGTGTCTCCTAGTAAAGTGGCTGAGGTAAGTTGCACTACAAAAGGCTGACATGCAGCAGAAGAATTACTTGAAACTTATATGCATGGTTCTTTTCTTTTGTTATGCCTCCTGGCAATGTATTAATAAGTTAACAATGTAATGTTATTATTCCCTTTTGTCCAGAAGTGTGTGTCCCTACAGAGTCTGAGACTGTCAGTGTTCACTGGATAGAGTTTGTAGTCAGAGATTGTAGGTACGAAGGTTATGGTTACAGCAAATTGTCAGCTTACTCACATGCTTTGTCCATTGACTGGCAGGGCTCCGACAGCTGGGGCTCTGCCAATCCCAATAGCAGGGTTGCCTAATCTACGCTTCCATTCTCTGTTCTTGAAAGGCCATTATTAATAGAAATGATAAAATTCCATCCCCAAATATTCTCCTCGGGGGTGCTACAGGCTAAATATCTTCATAAACCACTTATTTGTGGGTGGTGTGAACATAGAGATACATTTTTTTGTGTTTCGGGGCAGTTCCCACTGATAACGTTCTGCCATTTATAATCCTTTGGGTGCCCGACTGACAGAGAAAATTACAGTTAACATTTTTACCTAAAGAGATACTGTGACTGCTAAAACATACATATTTAAAGCAGACCTGTCATCTGGCCATGTTTTCTTTTAGCTGTGTGGCATATAATCCTTAATACTGTTCCATTTTGGGGAGGGAGGGGGGGACATTTTTCATACCTTAGACATCACAATCATTTGCAATGATCAGTTGAGATGTTCATTTAAAGGGGTACTCTACTGGTCAGCGTTCAGAAGTAAATGTTCCGAACGCTGTTTTCGCTCTGCGGGGGTCGGCGTGGCCGACCCCCACAGCGCAAAAACAGCGTTCGGAACATTTACTTCCGAATGCTGGCCATTGGAGTACCCCCTTAAAAGATTGTTAGGCAGTAGCATGTCAACCATGTGTAAGAGAATAGACTTTAGAGATACCTTTGTGTACTCTGGACTTGAATACCATGCCCAGGAAACTCACCCATACTTGTCATTACTTTGTTTTGCTAAGTTTTCCTGTTATGTAGCTATAGATAATTTTTAATAAAATGGAGTATTAAGTGGCGGTCCAGCATTGCAGAAATAAAATTCAAGAACTCAGGTTGGCTTGGAAATATAAAAATAATAAGCCATACCTGTCCTATCCAAGACTTGCTTTCGTTTTTGATGATTAACTCTTTCTGCTGCTCTTCTCAACACACAAAAATTAGTCGCCAAGCCAGTCATTGTCCATGGTGGTAGACCAGATGTAGCTAGTGCTTGTCCTACGAAGTCCACAAGATGGCGCTACTCAGTGATTAGATCATAGCAGAGCTTTCAGTTTAATCAGATAACATATCATATATAAAAATCTACATGACACTGAGGAAATATTTGCATTGTAAAATACTGTTGTTCTGTACTTTTTTTTTTTTTTTTTTATCAGGTGGCGCACAAGATGTTTTCCATGGGTTGCTATGAGATCTCCTTAGGAGACACTATTGGAGTGGGGACACCTGGCAGTATTCGAGAAATGTTGACAGCAGTTCTGGAAGTAATACCTGTCAAGGCTGTAGCTGTTCACTGTCATGACACATATGGACAGGCTCTAGCAAACATACTTGTGGCTCTGCAGGTAACGTGTGTTCTATACCTGGAAACCTGTTACAGCTTTTTTCCCTGAAAATGAGGAGAAACAATCTGCACATTACCATACTTTCGTTTGTTGAGGTTTACTTCCATATTCTTTCAAGCACTCTAGGCAGTGCTATATTTATAATGAGGCCCTCATAGTGATATTCCTTCCACTGTGATATAGTATCCATTATGCTCTGTTTTCGTCAAGTCCACATTTATGTGTTAGAAATGCCACTTACTCACGTTTAAGGAAACAAATGCAACTTCTCTCTACATTTTAGCTCCAGAAAATGGTAATGCAGCTGCTAAGTGCTTAAGGGTCCATGGCACTGTGTCAGTCTAGCTTCCACTGTAGGGAAGATGGTTGCCTACTTAAAAGTTGTCCATTGTGGACATTCCTTTCACAATTTAAACCATAATGATTGCGACTATATTGCTATGATAATAATAAATGTGAAGAATTCTTGTATATGTTGTTCTATTTCTTGGTTAATAAAGTTGTGTCTTTTGGTTTGTGACAGATGGGAGTGCAGGTGGTGGATTCCTCTGTTGCAGGTTTAGGTGGGTGTCCTTACGCACAAGGAGCTTCTGGGAATGTAGCCACAGAAGATGTCGTTTATATGCTACAAGGCCTTGGCATTCACACAGTATGTACAAAACTCTGTCTTATTGTCTTGCTTCCAAGACTTCAGATGATATGAGGTACTGATGTCCCTTTGGCAATGCCTTCAGTTAAATCACATGAACTTTTTCTTTTCTAGGGAATTGATTTAAAGAAGCTTACAGAAGCTGGGGCCTTTATATGCAAAGCTCTCGGAAGGAAAAGCAGTTCTAAAGTGGCACAAGCAATGTCTAAACTGTGAGATTAAACCTATGCACAATGTCCTCTCCACAAATCAGGACTTTTCTGAATTCCCTTAGATCTGTTTATAATGGAACAATGGATGGTTTTCCCAAAAAAAAGGTTATGGCTGTTTTGGTGATGTTTCCCATTGTTAGTACAGAGCAGGATGAGAGGTGGCTAGAGAGATGCCATTTCTACAGCTCGTGTTGGGGGAAGTAGGAAGGGGAAGGATTGTTCCTCACTGCAGAGACCCAGTTGGTATATGGAGACCTGTTTTGATGTCCTTTGTTAAAATATTGTAGATTTGGAAAATGTTTATTTCTGTTGAACAGGTTTTATGTAAAAAAAAAAATACATACTTACTGTCTATATTTGTATTATTTTTTGCAGCATATTTTTCTGTATTGTTTGCCAGCATAGACTTTTATTATGTTCCCTTTTTACAGCATAATGTGCTCAATGCATAAAAGGTAGCACAAATATAGGTGCAGTGTTTCAACCAACCAGGTTTCAGCTTTCAGCTGTGTTGATGTAAAGATCGAAAATGTCAAGACAAAAAAAAATCATTAAAGGTTTTTATTAAATTCTATAAATGCCTGTGAAAGTTTATTAGTTCTGCATTTGTACGGCTGCAGACATAATACTCAGTTATCTTTCAATTTGTTAAATTGTTTTGTCAATTCATTTTGTGTCAGTAAAAAGTTGAATAGGTTCTCCGGCACGAGGTCCAAAGCATAACTCTGTAAAAAAAAAAAAGTAAAAAAATAATTAATAATTTACATATTGCAAAGGATGGGGGGCATAGGAATTCTAGACTCCAGATCTACACGTGTATTACTGTAATTTTCCTTTGGATTACCGTATACACTCGAGTATAAGCCGACCCGAATTTTAGCCGAGGCCCCTAATTTCACCCCAATAACCCAGGAAAAGTTATTGACTCAACTATAAGCCTAGGGTGGGAAATACATCATCCCCCCCTGTCATCATCCAGACCCCTGTCATTAACACCCTCGTCATCATCACCCCGTTATCATCCCCCCCCCTTCATCCCTTCAGTGGTCTTCAACCTTCGAACCTCCAGATGTTGCAAAACTACAACTCCCAGCATGCCCGGACAGCCATCGGCTGAGCTGGTCCGGGCCATCTATGCTGCAGGGACCGTCCGGTGGGGAGGGTTAGTCATTCCGGGCTGTCCATTTTCACCTGGAAGCCCTCCACTCCAGGCCTGGCCCCGGACTAGTGACTTTGCCTTGACGACGACGCACAGGGGCGTTCATGCGCAGGGACGTCCCTGTGCGTCGTCATCAAAGCAACGTCACTAGTCCGGGGCCGGGCCTGGAGCGGAGAAGAGGGCCTCCCAGTGAAAATGGACAGCCCAGAACGACTAACCCTCCCCACCGGATGGTCCCTGCAGCATAAATGGCCCGGAACAGCTCACCCTTTCCTTCCCACTGAGGGGAGGTGAGTAGAAAACTAAAGGGGGGTCTGGATGATGATGAAGGCCAAAGTGATCTTCAACGTTCAGACCTCCAGATGTTTCAAAACTACAACTCCCAGCATGCCCGGGCAGCCGATGACTGTCCGGGCATGCTGGGAGTTGTAGTTTTGTAACATCTGGAGGTCCGCAGGTTGAAGAACACTGAAAGGGATTGACAGGCGGAGAGTTCACTCGAGTATAAGCCGAGGGGGGGCGTTTTCAGCACGAAAAATCGTGCTGAAAAACTCTGCTTATACTCGAGTATATACGGTATGCTCCTTGTGATAAAAAAAAATGTATTGGTGAATTGTTACTTTACTACCACATAAATAGCCCAATAGACATAGTCGGTATAATGCCATGCTTCTAACTTTGAAGTTTATGTCCATAAAGTATATGTTTTACCTGAATAGAGTGTGAGAGACATCCACTAGTTCTTTCTGTGTACCCAACTGTGTTCAACGCTTCCCAAGCAAATGCATCAGCAGATTTAACAAAAATGTTTGGTTTAATTTTATAGGTCATGTCAGTTGAGACAAACAAAGGCATCACACACTGTGGATGAAAAAATAAACTTTAGAGCGGTGTAATATCTATCCATTAGTACTGTAATAACTGTATGAGAATAAGGGTTCAAACCTGCACTATAATTCCTTGAGACTTGTATTCTGCATGAAGACCACGAGAAAAGAAATCCACAAAGGCCTACCAAAGAATAGGTAAAAATCAAGGATTGTTTCATTCATTGCCACTTTTGTGTCTATATAGCATTTTGTGTCTATATAGCAAGGAAACGAGAAAAAACTAAAAGTAGTGATAACAATAATTTTTCCAGCTTTATAGAGTGCAGTAAGATGTTTGCTTATTGTGCCAGTATGTTCATTATTAAAGGGGTACACCGCCCCTAGACATCTTATCCCCTATCCAAAGGATGGGGGATAAGATGTCTGATTGCGGGGGGCTCGCTGCTGGGACCCCCGCGATCTCCCCTCAGCACCAACTGCACCAGAGGCTCGTGGCGGCCATCACGCCCCCTCCCATAGACGTGCATTGTGAGGGAGGGCATGACATCACGAGGGGGAGTGACCATGACGTCAGCGCCGCATCACTAGTCATCAGGCAGCAGATAGACCGTGCCGCAGCAGAGATCGTGGAGGGTCCCAGCGGCGGGACCCCCGCGATCAGACATCTTATCCCCTATACTTTGGATAGAGGATAAGATGTCTAGGTGCAGAGTACCCCTTTAAGGATAGTGGGGGAGATTCATCAAAACTTTTGCAGAGGAAAAGTTGCCCAGTTGCCCATATCAACCGATCAGATCGCTTCTTTCATTTTTATGAGCAACTGGTGAACTTTTTCTAAGCACAGTTCTTAATGAATCTTCTCCAGTATGTATAAAATGTAATGGTGCTCATGTTATAGAGCAGTGGTCTTCAACCTGCGGACCTCCAGATATTGCAAAACTCCAACTCCCAGCATGCCCGGACAGCCAACGGCTGTCCGGGCATGCTGGGAGTTGGAATTTTGCAACATCTGGAGGTCCGCAGGTTGAAGACCACTGCTATAGAGGAAGCCCATGAAGCTGTTATGGTGCCCTTGTAGAGAGAAAGTGAAATTCTGCTTGGTTGTATTTTCTTTGCTTTTACATAGCAGAGCTGTATTGTTAGCAAACAAGGGAGTGAATTTAGACCTTTATGCCGAGAGCTTAATTCACTTTTTGGAATGCTACATTCAAATGTAATTTTTATTTTTTAATTTTTTCTACACCAAAAGTTTGAATGAATGAATTACTTATATATGGACAATACTAAGAATATGCACACTCTGTTTTAGGCTATGTTCACACAGTGTAAAATTAATAACAAAATATGTCCATAAATTAGGAATAAAATTTGAATGTCATTGGCTGTCAATGTACACACTGTACAAAAAAGGTTGGCATTACAGATTTTTTTTTTTTAACACCTTAACCCCTTCCAGCAAAATCAGGTACATGTACGTGGTGATTAGCGACGACTTCCCGCAACACCACGTACATGTACCTGAGGAGAATAAACTGTCACAACGCCGGGCGCTGTTACATTTTATTGAGCTGTGCAGCACAGCCGAGCCTCCCTGAAGCCGGCCAGGGACCGATCGCAGCGGTCCCCCGCCGGCGATCTATTGGTCTGTCAGTACTGACAGACCAATAGCAGTGATCTGGTGCGGCTCTCCTCCTTCCCCCTCTCCTCCGTGGCTTCACTGTGTAAAGGGATCGGTGGTGAGGAGGGCCCCGAGCCTGAGTTAACCCTGTAGATGCTGCGGTCACTAAGACCGCAGCGTCTAGTAGGGCAACAGAGGGAGGGAGCTTCCTCTGTCACTGATGGGCGCTCTGCAAAGTGAAAACAGAGCGCCGGTGGTTGCCATGGCAACCAGAGGACTGCCAGTGGCCTCCGTTGTCATGGCAACATGAGTGATCAGTCCCTACCTAAGGTAGGGACTGATCTATCCTATGCCTGTCAGTACTGACAGACATAGGCATAATTCAATGGAGTACAGATGTGTACTCCATTGAATTATGTGTATAACAGTAAACAAAAAAATAAATAAAGTGTGAAAAAAGTGGAAACAATAAAAAAAAGTGAAAAAAAATGTGAAAAAAATATAAAAAATAATAAAATAAATTATATATGTGTATAATACGCCCCCAAAAATAGTCCCCCCAAATACATCAACATGTCCCTCAAAAAAGAGTCCTCACACAATTGCGTCAGTGAAAAAATAAAAAAGTTACAGCTCACAGAATGCGGCGACTTACAAACATGATTTAAAAAAAAAAAAAAATTGTTTTTATGCCATAAAATATCAAAATATATATATATATATATATATATATATATATATAAATTTGGTATCGCCATAATCGAATCAACCTGCAGTGTAACCTTAACATGTCATTTATACCGCATGACTGATGACCTAAAAAATAAAAAACACAGAATCGATTTTTTTATGTATGCCACCTCATAAATAATAAAATAAAAAACGATCAGGCTAAGTTTCCACTTGTTTTTTTTCTGGCAGTTTTTGGAATACTGCCACTGCAGTTTTTGAGCCAAAGCCAGAAATGTATTCAAAATTAATAGGACATATAAAGGAAGGACTTACACTTCTCCTCCCTTATGGATCCACTTCTGACTTTTGCTCAAAAACTGCAGTGACAGTATTCCAAAAACTGCCAGAAAAAAAAACAAGTGGAAACTTAGCCTCAGAGTGTCACATGTACCCCAGAATGGTACCAATGAAAGCGTCAACTTGTCTCCCAAAAATATTTTTGCACCCCAAGGCCCCTGTAATTTTATATTATCACAACAAAATATCCTAAACTAAAAGGAGGCCCCAAAATCCACACAGCACGCCTTCATGTCTGAGGCCTGTGTGAGAGACACGTAGCGCATAAAGGCCACATATGGGATATTTCTAAGTACCGTATATACTCGAGTATAAGCCGACCCGAGTATAAGCCGAGACCCCTAATTTCAACCCAAAATCCCAGGAAAAGTTATTGACTCGAGTATAAGCCTAGGGTGGGAAATACCTCATCCCCCCCTGTCATCATCCAGACCCGTCATTAACATCCTCATCATCATCATCCCCTTGTCATCATCCCACACATCCCCCCTTCATCATCCCCTTATCATCCCACACATCCCCCCTTCATCATCCCCTTATCATCCCACATATCCCCCCTTCATCATCCCCTTATCATCCCGCACATCCCCCCTTCATCATCCCCTTATCATCCCGCACATCCCCCCTTCATCATCCCCTTATCATCCCACACATCCCCCCTTCATCATCCCCTTATCATCCCACACATCCCCCCCTTCATCATCCCCTTGTAATCATCCCACACCCCCCCCTTCATCATCCTCACCCCCCTTCATCATCCCCACACCCCCCCCCCTTCATCATCCTCTTCTCATCATTCGCCCTCAGTGGTCTTCAACCTGCGGACCTCCAGAGGTTTCAAAACTACAACTCCCAGCAAGCCCGGGCAGCCATCGGCTGTCCGGGCTTGCTGGGAGTTGTAGTTTTGAAACCTCCGGAGGTCCGCAGGTTGAAGACCACTGCGGCCTTCAACATCATCCAGCCCCCTCTCACCCCCTTTAGTTCTGAGTACTCACCTCCGCTCGGCGCTGGTCCGGTCCTGCAGGGCTGTCCGGTGAGGAGGTGGTCCGGTGAGGAGGTGGTCCGGTGAGGAGGTGGTCCGGGCTGCTATCTTCACCGGGGGCGCCTCTTCTCCGCGCTTCCGGCCCGGAATAGAGGCGTTGCCTTGACAATGACGCAGAATTACGTTGGCAATGAACGCACCTCTGCGTCGTTGTCACGGCAACGTGACTATTCTGAGGCCGGGCCCGAAGCGCTTAGAAGAGGCCTCCCCGGTGAAGATAGCAGCCCAGAACACTATCCCACCGGACCACCTCCTCACCGGACAGTCCTGCAGGACCGGACCAGCGCCGAGCGGAGGTGAGTACTCAGAACTAAAGGGGGTGAGATGGGGCTGGATGATGTTGAAGGCCGCAGTGGTCTTCAACCTGCGGACCTCCGGAGGTTTCAAAACTACAACTCCCAGCAAGCCCGGACAGCCGATGGCTGCCCGGGCTTGCTGGGAGTTGTAGTTTTGAAACCTCTGGAGGTCCGCAGGTTGAAGACCACTGCGGGTGGGGGAGTTCACTCGAGTATAAGCCGAGGGGGGTGTTTTCAGCACGAAAAATCGTGCTGAAAAACTCGGCTTATACTCGAGTATATACGGTACGTTAGAATTCAGGGAATAAATCTTGAGTTTTATTTCTTTGTCAACACCTACTATGTTACAGAAAAAAATTGATTAATATGAAAAATCTACAAAAAAATAAAAATGTTTAATTCTTCCTCCACTTTGCTTTTATTTCTGTGAAACGCCTAAAGGGTAAATTAACTTCTTTAATGTAATTTTGACAAATTTAATCCCTTAAGGACCAGGGTTTTTTCCGTTTTTGCATTTTCGTTTTTTGCTCCTTGCCTTTAAAAAATCATAACTCTTTCAATTTTGCACATAAAAATCCATATGATTGCTTATGTTTTGCGCCACCAATTCTACTTTGTAATGACGTCAGTCATTTTGCCCAAAAATCTACGGTGAAACGGAAAAAAAAATCATTGTGCGACAAAATTGAAAAAAAAAAACGCAGTTTTGTAACTTTTGGGGGCTTCCGTTTCTACGTAGTACATTTTTCGGTAAAAATGACACCTGATATGTATTCTGTAGGTCCATACGATTAAAATGATACCCTACTTATATAGGTTTGATTTTGTCGGACTTCTGGAAAAAATCATAACTACATGCAGGAAAATTAATACGTTTAAAATTGTCATCTTCTGACCCCTATAACTTTTTTATTTTTCTGTGTATGGGGCGGTATGAGGACTAATTTTTTGCGCCATGATCTGAAGTTTTTAACGGTACCATTTTTGCATTGATAGGACTTATTGATTTTTTTGCGCGTACGCCATTGACCAAGCGGTTTAATTAACGATATATTTTTATAATTCGGACATTTCTGCACGCGGTGATACCATATATGTTTATTTTTATTTACACTGTTTTTTTTTTTTATGGGAAAAGGGGGGTGATTCAAACTTTTAATAGGGGAGGGGTTAAATGATATTCATTTACTTTTTTTTTCACTTTTTTTTTTTTGCAGTGTTATAGCTCCCATAGGAACCTATAACACTGCACACACTGATCTTTATCATTGATCACTGGTTTCTCATAGGAAACCAGCGATCGATGATTCTGCCGCTTGACTGCTCATGCCTGGATCTCAGGCACTGAGCAGTCATTCGGCGATCGGACAGCGAGGAGGCAGGTAGGGGCCCTCCTGTAAGCTGTTCGGGATGCTGCGATTTTGCCGCGGCTATCCCGAACAGCCCACTGAGTTAACCGGCACTTTTTACTTTCACTTTTAGCTATTAGCGGCGGGTCCCGGCTTCACTATGACGCCGGGCCCGCCGTGATATGATGCGGGGTTACCGTGTAACCCCGCGTTATATCACGGGAGCAGGACCAAGGACGTACCTGTACGTCCTTGGTCCTTAAGGGGTTAAGGGGTGCAGTTTAGGGATCGACCGATATCGTTTTTTTTAGGGCCAATACGATAATCTGTGGAGGTTAAGGCAGATAGCCGATAATTTATACCGGTATAAGTTATCGGCTATTTATCCTCCCACCCCGTTCCGGGTCATACGGGTCTATGGTGACCCGGAATATAAGGGGGATCGCGGTTGTCTAAGACACCCACGATCCCCCTCTAGCGATAGGAGTGAGGTGGCAGAGGTGCCACCCCTCCTATCTCTGCTATTGTTGGTCTAGACGCTACCACCAATAGCAGATCTGGGGCGGGGGGGGTTTACTTTAGTTTTCCCCGTTCTGCCCACCCACAATAGGCGGGGCAGAACGGGGAAACGACGGGGAATGAACGCCGAAGATTCACTTACCCGTCGGTGGAAGCTGCAGGACGTGATCGGCGCGGGCGGCGATGTCGTGCAGCAGAAGAGGACGGCTCCCTGGATCCGATGGAAGCCGGTAAGTTGCCTAGCAACATCTAGAGGGCTACAGTCTGGGACTGTAGCCCTCCAGATGTTGCAAAACTACAACTCCCAGCATGCCCAGACAGCTGCTGGGCATGGTGGGAGATGCAATTTTGCAACAGCTCTATACTGTAGCACTCTAGATCTTGCAAAACTACAACTCCTAGCATGCCCACATAGCTGTTTGCTGTCTGTGCATGCTGGGATTTGTAGTTTTGCAACATCTGGAGGTCCACAGTTTGGAGATCACAGTGCAGTGGTCTCTATCTGTAGCCCTCCAGATATTGCAAAACTGCAAATCCCAGCATGCCGAAACAGCTGTCTCGGCATGCTGGGAGTTGTAGTTGCGATCCCTCCAGCTGTTGCATAACTAGATCTCCCAGCATGCCCTTCGGCGATCAGTACATGCTGGGAGTTGTAGTTTTGCAACAGCTATAGGCACACTTGTTGGAAAATACTGAGTTAGGTAACAGAACCTAACTGAAGGTTTTCCAACCAGTGTGCCTCCAGCTGTTGCAAAACTACAACTCCCAGTATGCACGGTCTGTCAGTACATGCTGGGAGTTGTAGTTTTGAAACAGCTGGAGGTTTGCCCCCCCCCCCCCATGTGAACGTACAGGTTACATTCACACAGACAGGTTTACAGTAAGTTTCCTGCTTCAAGTATGAGCTTCGGCAAATTTTTCGCCGCAGCGCAAATTTCTAGCGGGAAGCAAACTGTAAACCTGCGCCCGTGTGAATGTACCCTAAAAACACTACACTACACTAACACATAATAAAGGGTAAAACACTACATAAACACCCCCTTACACTGTCCCCCCAATAAAAATGTATTGTACGGCAGTGTTTCCAAAACGGAGCCTCCAGCTGTTGCAAAACAACAACTCCCAGCATTTCCGGACAGCCACTGACTGTCCAGGCATGCTGGGAGTTTAGCAACAGCTGGAGACACCCTGTTTGGGAATCACTGGCGTAGAATACCCCTATGTCCACCCCTATGCAATCCCTAATTTAGTCCTCAAATGCACATGGCGCTCTCTCACTTCAGAGCCCTGTCATATTTCAAGGAAACAGTTTAGGGCCACATATGGGGTATCTCCGTAATCGGGAGAAATTGCGTTATAAATTTTGGGGGGCTTTTTCTCCTTTTACCCCTTATGAAAAGGAAAAGTTGGGGGCTACACCAGCCTGTCTGTGTAAAAAAATGTAAAATTTTACACTAACATGCTGGTGTTGTCCTTTACTTTTTATTTTCACAAGTGTTAAAAGGAAAAAAAGACCCCCAAAATTTGTAACGCAATTTCTCCTGAGTACGGAAATACCCCATATGTGGGCGTAAAATGCTCTGTGGGCGCATAACAAGGCTCAAGAGTGAGAGCGCACTATGTACATTTGAGGCCTAAATTGGTGATTTGCACAGGGGTGGCTGATTTTACAGCGGTTCTGACATAAAAGCAAAAAAATAAATACCCACATGTGACCCCATTTTGGAAACTACACCCCTCACGGAAAGTAACAAGGGGTATAGTGAGCCTTTACACCCCACAGGTGTTTGACGAATTTTCATTAAAGTTGGATGGAAAAATGAAAAAAAAAATTTCACAAAAATGCTGGTGTTACCCAAAATTTTTCATTTTCACAAGGAAACATAGGAAAAAAGCCCCCCAAAATTTGTAACCCCATTTTTTCTGAGTAAGAACATACCCCATATGTGGATGTAAAGTGCTCGGCGGGCGAACTACAATGCTCAGAAGAGAAGGAGCACCATTGGGATTTTGAAGATAAAATTTGTCCGGAATTGAAGGCTACGTGTGTTTACAAAGCCCCCATAGAGCCAGGACAATGGACCCCCCCCCCACATATGACCCAATTTTGGAAATTACACCCCTCATGTAATGTAGTAAGGGGTACAGTGAGCATTTACGCCCCACAGGTGTCTGACAGATTTTTGGAACAGTGGTCCGTGAAAATGAAAAATTGAATTTTTCATTTGCACAGCCCACTGTTCCAAAGATCTGTCAAACGCCAGTTGGGTGTAAATACTCACTGCTCCCCTTATTAAATTCTGTGGGGGGTGTAGTTTCCAAAATGGGGTCACGTGGGGGGTTCCACTGTTCTGGCACCACGGGGGGGGGGGGGGGGGGCTTTGTAAACGCACATGGCCCCCGACTTCTATTCCAACCAAATTCTGTCTTCAAAAGCTCAATGGTGCTCCTTCTCTTCTGAGCATTGTAGTGCGCCAGCAGATCACTTGATGTCCACACATTGGGTATTTCCATACTCAGAAGAAATGGGGTTACAAATTTTGGGGGTCATTTTCTCCTATTACCCCTTGTAAAAATATAAAATGTGTGGGTAAACCAGCATTTTAGTGAAAAAAATTTTTTTTTTCATTTACACATCCGACTTTAGCAAAAAGTCGTCAAACACCTGTGAGGTTTTAAGGCTCACTGTACCCCTTGATGTGTTCCTTGAGGGGTGTAGTTTCTAAAATAGTATGCCATGTGGTCTTTTTTGCCGTTCTGGCACCATAGGGGCTTCCTAAATGCGACATGCCCTCCAAAAACCATTTCAGCAAAATTCGCTTTTCAAAAGCCAAATGTGACTCCTTCTCTTCTGAGCATTGTAGTGCGCCAGCAGAGCACTTGACATCCACACTTGAGGTATTTCCATACTCAGAAGAGATGGGGTTACACATTTTGGGGGGCATTTTGTCCTATTATCCCTTGTAAAAATTAATAATTTTGGGGAAAACTAGCATTTTAGTGGAAAAAAATAAATAAATCATTTACACATCCAACTTTAACAAAAAGTCGTCAAACACCTGTAGGGTGTTAAGGCTCACTGGACCCCTTGTTACGTGCCTTGAGGGGTATAGTTTCCAAAATAGTATGCCATGTGGTTTTTTTTTTTTTTTTTTTGCTGTTCTGGCTTCCTAAATGCGACATGCCCCACAAAAACCATTTCAGAAAAACTCACTCTCCAAAATCCCATTGTCGCTCCTTCCCTTCTGAGCCCTCTACTGCGCCCGCCGTACACTTGACATACACATATGAAGTATTTCCTTACTCGAGAGAAATTGGGCTACACATTTTAGGAAGATTTCTCTCCTTTTACCCCTTGTAAAAATTCAAAAACTGGGTCTACAAGAACATGCCAGTGTAAAAAATAAAGATTTTGAATGTTCTCCTTCAATTTGCTGCTATTCCTGTGAAACACCTAAAGGGTTAACAAACCTTTTGAATGTCATTTTGAATACTTTGGGGGGTGCAGTTTTTATAATGGGGTCATTTGTGGGGCATTTCTAATATTAAAGCCCTTCAAATCCACTTCAAAACAGAACTGGTCCGTGAAAAATTTAGATTTTGAAAATTTTGTGAAAAATTGGAAAATTGCTGCTGAACTTTGAAGCCCTCTGATGTCTTCCAAAAGTAAAAACATGTCAACGTTATGATGCAATCATAAAGTAGACATGTTGTATATGTGAATCAATATATAATTTATTTGGAATATACATTTTCCTTATAAGCAGAGAGCTTCAAAGTTAAAAAATGGCAAATTTTGGAATTTTTCACCAAGAAACGATGCAAGTATCGACAACATTTTACCACTAACGTAAAGTAGAATATGTCACGAAAAAACAATCTCGGAATCAGAATGAAAGGTAAAAGCATTCCAGAGTTATTAATGCTTAAAGTGACAGTGGTCAGATGTGCAAAAAATGGCCGGGTCCTACAGTGAAAATTGGCTGGGTCCTTAAGGGGTTAAGGTCCAAACAGACTGTTAAGTCCCGGGACAATTTTAGTTTTTTTGTACTTTAGTTTTTTCCTTTAATAGTCGTAACACTCTTATTTTTTCATCTACACACCCATATGAGAGCTTGTTCTTTTGTATTTTGTAATGACTTTTTTCATTTTTCTATAAAATATAATGCAATTTAGTAAATTTGAGGGAGTTTCTTTTTATGCTACAGTCAAACTAACATGTTATGATACTTTAGGTCAGCTTGATTAAGAATAATAATATTCATATATATATTGTGAGAAGATGAAGGGTATGGTGGTGGATGGACGCTATGTGTCACCAAGGCTCCTGGCTTTGGTGAAGTAAAAGCCGGAATTATTCAGTGTCTGTACTGCGATGTAGTCTGACACTAAGACTGTAGTATGGCTGGAAGGCCAATCCGGGACGGCTCTTACTGGGAATGACCAAGTGCAGGGTGGGGGTCATTCCCCACAATCCAGGCTGGCTTTTGTTGGTCTTAAAGCTAGGCTGCCTCACCAGATGAGGGGGATTTGCTAGTTGCAGCTCACAGTGGCAGAGAAAGCTGTGTGTGGAGTTCTTCCCTCTGGGTGCTCCATAAGTGGAAGCTGCTGAACAGCATAGCTGGAGGCTTGGTAAAGTCTTGCTGAGTGCCAACTGAGTGCTGAGAGACAACAGAATACGCAGCACTTTACAATTTTGTGGTTACAAATATTACAGAAATACCAAATTTGTGTGGTTTCTGTCATGTTTTAGTAATTAAAAAAAAATTCTAAATTTTTTGTACGGCTTATTTTTTGTGCCATAATCCAGCTTTTTGATAGATTTTTTCTAGGATATAATATAATTTAAAAAACGTAAGTCTTGGGTTTGGAATTTTTTTTTATGTTTATGCCATTTACCAAATGGGATAAATAATGTCATATTTTAACCTGTTAAGGACAAAGGGCGCACAGGTATACCCTTGTGTCCTGGTACTACCTGTACACCCTAATTCCTTATGCAGCTCTGAAGCAAGCACAGGAGCTGCACTCGGTTTAGAATAGTGAATGTTGGCTACTATCAGTAGCTGGACACTCACTGCTAATGACAAGCAGCGGCGATCCCGCAGGCTCAGGTGGATGGATAGCGGCCGGGACCCGTGTCTAATGCCGGACATCGCCAATCACGGTGATGCCTAGCATTAACCCCTTAGATGCCATGATAAAAGTTGATCGCAGTGTCTAAAATAAAAATTGTATGTAATAGTCCTCTATGGGGACTAAAAAATGGTGTAAAAGAAAAACCCCTTCCCTAATAAAAGTTTGAATCACCCCTCCCTTTTTCCCATTTATAAAAAATAAACATACTGTATGTGGTATCGTTGCACGCATAAGTGTGGGAACTATAACATAAACTGCACGGTCAATGGCGTATATGTAAAAAAATAAATTCCAAGTTGTGTATTTTTGGTCATTTTGTATACCCTAAAAAAAAATGTATAAGAAGTCCCATCAAAACAAAAAATGGTACAGATAAAGACTACAGATCATGACGCAAAAAATGAGCCCTAACACATCCCCTTATATGGATAAAATAAAAAAGTTATAGGGGTCAGAAGAGGATAATGGTAAACGTACAAATTTTCGTGCAAAAAGTTATAATTTTTTAACAAAAGTAAAACAAAATTAAACCTACATGAATTGAGTATAATTTTAATCGAATAGACCTACAGAATAAAGATAGGGTGTCATTATTACCAAAAAGTGCACTGTGTAGAAACAGAAGCCGCTAAAAATGACAAAATGTTTAGGTTTTTTTTGTTTTTGTTTTTCAATTTTGTACCACAAATAATTTTGTTGGGTTTTGCCTTAGATTTTGTGCTGCAATGACTGATGTAATTACAAAGTAAAATTGGTAGAGCATGAAACAAGCCCTCATATGGGTCTGTAGGTGGAAAACTGAAAGCCATATGATTTTTAGATGGTGAGGAGGAAAAAACGAACGCGCAAAATTGGAAAAACCCAAAGTCCTTTAGGGGTTAAATGGGCACTGTCATTTGCAAACTTTTTGATAAAGTGCATTCTTTATGACAGGAACATATTAATGGTTGCATAATTGACACCCATGCAAAATATGTAATTCAGAATGTCTACGATTAGGGCATGTGGGTTCTGAGAGATGTGCATTTTGAGAGAGGGCCTTTTACTGTAGGTTTTACTATACTTTAGTTGTTGTTTTCTTTGGGTCTACAGGTTGGCAGGCAACAAATTATTGATGTATTCCTTGCTGTACCCAACTACGAATAACAGTTAAAGGGGTACTCTGGTGGAAAACTTTTTTTTTTTTTTAAATCAACTGATGCCAGAAAGCTAAACAGATTTGTAAATTACTTCTATTAAAAATCTTAATCCTTCCAGGACTTATTAGCTGCTGAATACTACAGAGGAAATTCTTTTCTTTTTGGAACACAGTGCTCTCTGCTGACATCACGAGCACAGTGCTCTCTGCTGACATATCTGTCCATTTTAGGAACTGTCCAGAGCAGCATATGTTTGCTATGGGGATTTTCTCCTACTCTGAACAGTTCTTAAAATGGACGAAGATGTCATCAGAGAGCACTGTGCTCGTGATTCAGCAGAGAGCTCTGTGTTCCAAAAATAAAATAATTTCTTCTGTAGTATTCAGCAGCTAATAGGTACTGGAAGGATTAAGATTTTTTAGCAGAAGTAATTTACAAATCTGTTTAACTTTCTGGCACCAGTTGATTTAAAAGAAAAAAGGTTTTCCACTGGAGTACCCCTTTAACTGTTATTCGTAGTTGGGTACAGCAAGGAATACATCAATAATTTGTTGCCTGCCAACCTGTAGACCCAAAGAAAACAACAACTAAAGTATAGTAAAACCTACAGTAAAAGGCCCTTTCTCAAAATGCACATCTCTCAGAACCCACATGCCCTAATTGTAGACATTCTGAATGACATATTTTGCATGGGTGTCAATTATGCAACCATTAATATGTTATAAAAAAAAAAAAAAAAAAAAAGTTTTCCACCGGAGTACCCCTTTAACAATGATCTAATGGTAGCAGCCTGTGCAGGAACATTGCCTGTTTATTTACATGGGTTGACAAGAAGGGGTTAACTTTTAAAGTCTTGGTGGAATGATACATTAAGTATCTATTACATTCACTATGTAGAAACCTAAGGTTTGTACTTTAAGAGGCTTATGGTTTGAGTCGTGAATTTTGGTTCCGTGTGATGTCATCCCATTTTATAATGTCATTATTATTATTATGTGATGTCAGTCTGGTTGGTTCATTATCTATACTAGCTGAGTACCCGGCGTTGCCCTGTTTTTCCTTCCTAATGCTTGTTGGGGAGGAAAATAAACAAAGGAGGAAGCTTTTGACTTCATATCCCGTCCTCATATATTGTTGTCATATCCCGACCTCCTATCCCGTTGTCATATCCCGACCTCCTATCCCGTCATCATATCCCGACCTCCTATCCCGTCCTCCTATCCCGTCCTCCTATCCCATCCTCCTATCACGTCCTCCTATCTCGACCTCCTTTCCTGTCCACCTATCTCGACCTCTTTTCCCATCCTCCTATCTCGACCTCCTATCCCGTCCTCCTATCACGTCCTCCTATCCCGTCCTCCTTTCCCGTCCTCATATCCCGACCTCCTATCCCGTCCTCCTTTCCCATCCTCCTTTCCCGTCCTCCTATCCCGTCCATCTATCCCGTTCTCCTATCCCGTTCTCCTATCCCGTCCTCCTATCCCGTCCTCCTATCCAGTCCTCCTATCTCGACCTCCTATCCCGACCTCCTATCCCGGTCCTCCTATCCCGGTCCTCCTATCCCGGTCCTCCTATCCCGGTCCTCCTATCCCGGTCCTCCTATCGCGTCCTCCTATCCCGTCCTCCTATCCTGACCTCCTAACCAGTCCTCCTATCCCCTCCTCCTATCCCGACCTCCTATGTCGACCTCCTATCCTGACCCGTAATATGTGTACCAGTTATTGAAATATCTCCAGCCGTACGGAAGTTATGTGGGAACATACATTTCCCATTGATTTGCATGGGACTTTAAACAAAAACCCTGAACCTCACAAATGGGGGTAGTTAAGGGTTAAATTAATTATCCTATATTTTAAGTGGACATATAAGTAACATGTGACCAAGTATTATCAAAATATCTCCAGCCGTTTGGAAGTTATGCAGTAACATATTTCCCATTGACTTGTATGGGACTTTAAACAGAAACCCTGCCCCTGGCAAACGGGGGTGAGTAAGGGTTAAATCCCCTATCCTATGTTTGTTGTTGACATATAAGTAACATGTGAGCCAAGTTTCATGTTAATATCTTTAGCCGTTTGGACGTGATGCTGGAACATACACACATACATACATACACACACACACACACACACACACACGTTGAGTTTTATATAGAGATATAAAACTCAACGTGTGTGTGTGTATGTATGTTCCACAAAAACTTCCAAACGGCTAAAGATATTAACATGAAACTTGGTACACATGTTACTTATATGTCAACAACAAACATAGGCTAGGTGATTTAACCCTTACTCACCCCCATTTGCCAGGGGCGGGGTTTTTGTTTAAAGTCCTATACAAGTCTATGGGAAATATATGTTACTGCATGACTTCCAAACGGCTGGAGATATTTCGATAATACTTGGTCACATGTTACTTATATGTCCACTTAAAATATAGGGTAGTTAATTTAACCCTTAACTACCCCCATTTGTGAGGTTCAGGGTTTTTGTTTAAAGTCCCATGCAAATCAATGGGAAATGTATGTTCCCACATAACTTCCGTACGGCTGGAGATATTTTAATAACTGGTACACATATTACGGGTCGGGATAGGAGGTCGAGATAGGAGGTTGAGGTGGGGATAGGAGGTCGGGATAGGAGGTCGGGATAGGAGGTCGGGATAGGAGGTCGAGATAGGAGGTTGAGATAGGAGGACGGGATAGGGGGTTGAGATAGTAGGACGGGATAGGAGGACAGGATAGGAGGATGGGATAAGAGTTCGGGATAGGAGGTCGGGATATGAGGACGAGATGTGAGGATGGGATATGAGGATGGGATATGAGGATGGGATATGAGGATGGGATATGATGACGGGATAGGAGGTTGGGATATGAGGACAGGATATGGGGTTGGGATATGACAACAATATATGAGGACGGGATATGAAGTCAAAAGCTTCCTCCTTTGTTTATTTTCCTCCCCAACAAGGATTAGGAAGGAAAAACCGGGCAATGCCGGGTATTCAGCTAGTCTGAAATAAAACCGATCTGTTGAATGTACTTCAACAGGCTTCATCCATACCTTGGAAGCACTATAGATGATTGCCATTGGATAAGGACGGTTTCCAACTTCTGAGGACAAATTAATAACTAGTCCTTTCTTCCTAAGTAAAAATAGTGGATTTTGAAATCAAAATTATGCAGTTTGTTAGCATCTTTTTTATTCTTTACATTTTTCCCCATGTGAACAACAATAATTACCTTTGTACCATTTGAGGAAGAACCATTCGTGTCATCTGGAAAAAAAAAAAAAAACATTTCTTTTATAAGCTGTATTGTCTTGGAGACATTTAGCATACTGAAGTCAGCATTGGGCATCATACATGTTCTGAATTAGCTCATAGCAACTACATTACAGCTGTAGCTTTTTTCAGGATTGCTGTATATATATATATGGGGTGCAGGGCTGGCTTTGCCTATAGGCAAAATAGAGCCTAGAGCGCCCTCTTGATGGGGGATCTGCCTGCCGCAAGAAAGTTAGACGATCAGCATCTGAACAACTCAGCCAGAAGCATGTGGAGGAGGCTTGTTACAATGTGTCACCCCAGTGGTAAGGTGGGGCATGTCAAAGGGCAGGCCAATGGGTGGAGTCAAGGGGGCGGCAAAATTAGCTTTTGCCTATGGTGGCAAAAGATCTTGCACCACCCCTGATGTTTGTTCCTAGGTCCGTCACATTTCTTCTTTTTTTTTTTTTTATAGTTCAACTGTTTTTTTTTTATTAAAGAATTTTTCTATAAAACAGATATTTATCACATTTCTATATAGATACTTTAAACATTTTGATATAATGTACAGTATATTACAAACATAGAGCACATTTACTGTAGGTCTCTATATATAAGGTATATTTATAAAAACTATACAATTTCTTTAAAGTGTACCCCCCTCATTTTAGGTATGTTATATATGGCATTTTTCACTAGATTTCTGTGCTGCAGGCTAAATCTCTAATTTCAGTTGTCCCTGAACTAGTAAGTGAAGCCTAACTCTATGATGTCTGCCATACACTGTACACACATAAAGGGGGGACCTGCTCTTCTGTGTCCATTTAAAATACACTAAGAAGCAGCGGCATGGAGGGCATTATAACACAGTGGTGAACGGTCTAGGCTGGGGTGAGATTTATCCCATATATATAGCTTGTGTCGTCTCTTTTGCTTGTCCTATTATTTTATGCAAAGTCTGTTGAAACAACAGTGACCTTCACGTCTTAAGAAAGGGCTCTGTATGGGTCCGAAACACGTCAAATGCTGCATGTAATTTTATTAACCTACTAATAAACTTCAAACCTTGGTTGAGCGCCAGAACTGGAGAAGTTTTTTTCTACCATTTTCCTCTATTCTTCAGATTGGTCATTAATGTTAGACTTGTGGGGGCATTCATATATTGTGGGACTAGTCATGTGACCTATTTGGTGTTTTTAAGTCAGCTGCAGAGTACAATGTGTTAGATCTATGATTAAAGTGTTTACACCGAAACGGGTCATATCCTGAGGTCTGCGTACCTCTGAGCTTGTGGACTCCCTCTGTTTTTATTGAAATTTTCACAATAAAGAAGAATCTTTTTATTTAAGATTACCAGCTGGATCTTCCTTTGTTCTTAAGCTTGACTCAATGACTATGCTCCGGGCTATTCCCTGCTGGATCTTGTAAGGAGGAAGAAGCCGGCATTGGTATTAGTACACACCATACATTTGCTGATAGTGTGGGACTACTTTTGGTATGCTTTCCTTTTGGCCAACAGTTTATATTTGGGCAGGTTCTTTCATTTGATAAAAGTTATTTTCTATATCAAAAAATGGATGGTCTGTAGACGCTTAGGCTAAACTATTGAAAGCTTTTTTATAAAATGTTACAGCTTCAGAATTTTTTTCCACCAGTTATGTAGCTATATATCTATATATATATAAAACTCAATGGGGGAGATTTATCAAAACCTGTCCAGAGGAAAAGTTGTGCAGTTGCCCATAGCAACTAATCAGCTTGCTTCTTTCATTTTTAACAAGGCCTCTGCAAAATGAAAGAAGCAAGCTGATTGGTTGCTATGGGCAACTCGGCAACTTTCCCTTTGCACAGGTTTTGATATATCTCCCCGTATGTGTGTGTGTATGTTCCAGCATCACGTCCAAACGGCTAAAGATATTAACATGAAACTTGGCACACATGTTACTTATATGTCAACAACAAACATAGGATAGGCAATTTAACCCTTACTCACACTCATTTGCCAGGGGCGGGGTTTATGTTTAAAGTCCCATACAAGTCAATGGGAAATATATGTTACTCAATAACTTCCCAAAATATAGGATAATTAATTTAACCCTTAACTACCCCCATTTGTGAGGGTCGGGGTTTTTGTTTAAAGTCCCATGCAAATCAATGGGAAATGTATGTTCCCACATAACTTCCGTATGGCTGGCGATATTTCAATACCTACACATATTACGGGTCGGGATAGGAAGTCGACATAGGAGGTCGGGATAGGAGGACGGGATATGAGGACAGGATAGGAGGTCGAGATAGGAGGTCGGGATAGAAGGACGGGATAGGAAGTCGGGATAGGAGGTCGGGATAGGAGCTTGGGATAGATGGACTGGATAGGAGGTTGGGATACGTGGTCGTGATAGGAGGTCAGGATAGAAGGACGGGATAGGAGGTCGAGATAGGAGGTCGGGATAGGAGGTCAGGATAGGAGGTCGGGATAGGAGGTCGGGATAGGAGGACGGGATAGGAGCTTGGGATAGATGGACTGGATAGGAGGTTGGAATAGGAGGTCGGGATAGAAGGACGGGATAGGAGGTCGAGATAGGAGGTCGGGATAGGAGGTCGGGATAGGAGGTTGGGATAGGAGGACGGGATAGGAGGACAGGATAGATGGACTGGATAGGAGGTTGGGATAGGAGGTCGTGATAGGAGGACGAGATAGGAGGACAGGATAGGAGGTCAGGATATGAGGTTGAGATATGATGACGGGATAGGAGGTCAGGATATGAGGACGGGATATGGGGTTGGGATATGACAACAATATATGAGGACAGGATATGAAGTCAAATGCTTCCTCCTTTGTTTATTTTCCTGTCCAACAAGGATTAGGAAGGAAAAACCGGGCAACGCCGGGTACTCAGCTAGTTAGTCATAAAATAAGCATGAGACATGGGTAAGTGGCAGTAACCACTTAGTTTTTGCTGTTCTCTCTACAGTAGCCCATATACTCTGATACACCTGGAGCAGTGTCAGCAGTGCTTTTCTCTCTTTGTATGCTTTGAATTAAATATTCCAACTTATTAAGACAGTTAGGCCCAGATCTTGCAATGTTCTATGTGGTATAGCAATTTTTTTGTATGGTGTGCTCCAAATTCATGTATGCATGTGTGTCAATTTTGTGATTTTGTCGCAAGTATGATACAAATTGTGCAATTTTCCCCTAAAAAAAATAAATTTGTCAAAATTATTTCTGATATTTACCTGTACAACTGACAGTATATTGCAGTTTATTGTACTCTCCTGCATCTGGAAAAGGCAGAAATGCAGGTTAAAAGTTAAATATAAATTACAAAATATTTTTAGAAGAAAAACTTCATACAAAAATGTGCATATACATGGAATCATAGATATGATAATACTACTGTATTAGTAAAATGCAGGTTGGAGCACAAAAAGCCCCAAGTAAGGTAATTTTTTTCCCCTTTTGTTTCGTATTATTGATGGCTCTGCAGGGTTTGAATATATGAATTTATCTCAAAATTTTCAGACAAAACAAGAGTGGAAATGACACTTCTTTCTGTGTTTTTTACCCATTCCTGGTTTTGGTTAAGAATACTGACCAAATAACTACATGTGAACCCAGCCTAAGTACACATAAAATAGACCCTCTGAAATCTTTGTTTGATAGCCTCTACATTTTCCAAAACATATTTGCAGAATGTTCTTTTGGCATATGTTTGGCTGATATACCTTTGTACATATTTTTTTTTTTTTATTTGTGTTAAAAAGTGTAAGCAGCTACTGTATGCATTTCAATATAAGAGGACCCTGAAAAAAACATGCAATGCATTTGGAAAGTCTTCAGACTCTTTAACTTTTTGGGGGCCTCCCATTTCCCTTGATCATGAGATATTTCTGAGCTATTTCTTTACACCTTGATTGGAGTCACCTGGGATAAATTCAGTAGATTTGATATGATTTGAAAAGACACAGCCCTGTCTATATAAGGTCTCACAGCTAAACCATTCCAGAGATAAAAACAAGCCATGAGGTAGAAAGAACTGCCGTAGAGACCAGAAACAGGATGGTTTGGAGGCCCAGATCTGGAAAAGGGTGCAAAAATATTTCTGCTGCACTGAAAGCTCCCAATAGCTCAGTGGCCTAGATCATTCTAAGATGGAAGAAGTTTGGAGCAACCAGGACTCTTTCTAGAGATGGCCACCCCACCAAACAATTGGGGTAGAAGGGTCTTGATAAACGAGTTGACCAAGATTTCAATGGTCACTCTGGCTGAGCGCTAAAAATCCGGTATGCAGATGGGAAAAACAGCACCTCACCAATCAAGGCTTTATTGTAGAGTGGCCATAAAGAATGCTTTCCGAAGTAAAAATTAAATGAAAGCCTGCCTGGAGTTTGCAAAAAAAAACTTGACAAGCAAGATTCTTTGGTCTAATGAAACCAGAATTAAGGGGGTATTCCGGCCTTAGACATCTTATCCCCTATCCAAAGGATTGGAGATAAGAATTCTTATCGTGGTGGTCCCGCTGCTGGGACCCCCCTTGATCCTCGTGCAGCACACGTAATTTTGTGCTGGGTGCTGCTCTAGAGACGAGACGTGATGTCACCCCACTCCCCTTGTGCCCTCTCGTGACATCACGCCCCCTTCATTCATGTCTATGGGAGGGGGCGTAAGGGCCGTCACACCCCCTCCCTTAGACCTGAATGGAGGGGGTGTGGTGTGGCATGACGTCTCTGGTGCAGCGCCCGGTACAGAATGCCGGGTACTACACAAAGATCGTGAGGGGTCCCAATGGCGGGACCCCCGGGATCAGACATCTTATCCTCTGTCCTTTGCGTAGGTGATAAGATATCTATTGCGCAATACCCCTTTAAACTTTTTGGCCTCAATTCTAAGTATATTGTCTTGAGGAAAAGAGACACCGCTCATCACCTGCCCAATACCATCCCTACAGTGAATCATGCTGTGAGAGGATTTCAGTGGCTGGGACAAGGAGACTGGTCAGAGTTGAGGGAAATCCGAATGAAACAAAGTAGAGAGATATCCTTAATAAAAACCTGATTCAGAGTGCTCTGGGCAGAAGATTCACATCACAACAAAACAATGACCCTAAGCACACAGCCAAGGCAAAACAGGAGCAGCTTAGGACAACTCGGTGAATATACTTGAGTAGGCCAGCCAGAGCCCTGACCTTAACATCTCTAAAAAGACCTGAATTGGCTGTTCATCAATGATCCCCACCAACCTAACAGAGCTTTAGAGGGTCTGCATAGAAGAATAGCTGAAAATCCCCAATCCCAAGTGTGCAAACATCATACCCGAGAAGACTAAAGGCTGTGATCCCTGCCAAAGCTGCTAAGTACTGAGTCAAGGGTCTGAATACTTATTTCAATGTCAATATACAATATTTTAGTTTTTACTTTTCAATAAATTAGCGGACATAACTCATATCATGTTTTCACTTTGTCACTATAGGGTACTGAATGCAGAAAGATGGAGAAACTTGATTATTTTTAGCTCAAGACAACATAAAATGTTAAAAAAAAAGTGAAAGGGTCTGAAGGTTTTCCAAATGCATTGTATAGCAAGTGCAATGTTGTTTTTTAGGTTCTTTTTTTTTTCTTTTTTAACAATGAGAGTCATTGACTATGCAACTCTATAGGCATATAAGTAGGCACTAAATGAGTGTTAAGGAAAGCCAAACTGTGCCCCAATGACAGATGTCAAGGTGAAGAAAGATCATGCATGTAGAAATCCTTGTATGGAGGGTAAACTGAACAATCTGCTAGCGTATCATCCACAAAATGTCTTTGGAGTTAATTTATCATCTGAGGTTCTTGTGATGTTGAAGTAGAAATTCCCTACCATATTATTAGATCATGCATCTACTTTAATAACTTGATATATTAGGCACATCTTCACAACTGCAACAACAAAGCAAACATTCTGTAAGGGTTTTAAAGGAGTATTCCCATTAAAAAAATAAATTTCATATCAACTGGCTCCAGAAAGTTAAACAGATTTGTAAATTGCTTCTATTAAAAAATCATCATCCTTCCAGTACTTATCAGCTGCGGAAGTTGAGTTGTTCTTTTCTGTCTGACAACAGTGCTCTCTGCTGACACCTCTGTCTGTCTCAGGAACTGTCCAGAGTAGGAGCAATTCCCCATATCAAACCTCTCATGCTCTGGACTGTTCCTGAGACAGACAGAGATGTCAGCAGAGAGTACTGTTGTCAGACAGAAAAGAACAACTCAACTTCAGCAACTGGAAGGATTAATATTTTTTAATAGAAGTAATTTACAAATCTGTTTAAAGGGGTACTCCTCCCCAGACATCTTATCCCTTATCCAAAGGATAGGGGATAATATGTCTGATCACGGAGGTCCCGCCGCTGGGGACCCCCGCGATCTCTGCAGTGGCACCTCACTGTCATCATTACAGAGCAAACTGGCTCTGTTCGTGATGACAGGGCAATGCAGGGGACGGAGCATCATGACGTCACGGCTCTACCCCTGTGACATCACGTCCCGCTCACTCATTACAAGTATATGGGAGGGGGCGTGGCAATCATCACTCCCCCTCCCATAGACTTGTATTAAGGGGGCAAGGCGTGATGTCACAATGCTCCATCCCCTGCATCGTCCCATTATTATGCACAGAGCCAGTTTGCTCTGTAGTAATGACAGCAGGGTGCAGCTGCAGAGCTTGCGTTGGTCCCCAGTGGCAGGACCCCCCGATCAGACATCTTATCCCCTAACCTTTGGATGGGGGTTAAGATGTCTGAGGCGGAGTACCCCTTTAACTTTCTGGAGCAAGCTGATATAAAAAAAAATGTTTTTTTTTTTTACTGAAATACCCCTTTAAGTCTGCTCTGGTCATTAGTCTTTTTTTTCCTCCCTTGGGGGGGGGGGGGGGCTGATTTACTAGAGCCAGCATTTCATAGGACAGTCTTTCATTAACCCATGCAGTGTGTGTGTGTGTCTAATTCAAAAAAATAGGGAAGGGAACAGTGGTCACTGGGTGAAGTAGTGTGGTGACCGGGTGCTCTATTCCCAGCGAAATCACAGTCTGCAGATGTTCTCACCTGTCCTTCAGTGAACGGAGAAGGCTAAAGAAGTATGGCAGTGCAGCTGCACGTGGAATTCTAAGAAGCCAGCTACCTCTCCTCGCAACTACCTGCGGACTTTGCATGATCCACACTGGTCTTTGCTTTTGTATTACTGAAGAATACTTATATAAAGAAAGAAGAATTGTTGCAGTAAATTAGTGTGTGTGAGCCTTTTTTCTAGTGTGTGTGTGTGTGTGTGTGTGTGTGTGACATCGGTGGCATTGGGGCAATTTACTTAGACTAGCGGATCACTCGCAGGTTATTAGTAAACTCCCACTATCGTTCGTTTCAGCTGATTTATTAAAAGGCTCTGAAACTATGAGGCCGTGAACTGCAGAGTGAAATCTATGCCAGCTCCGAGCTGGCACAGATTTCAACTACGATTTATGCCAGTTAATTGCAGTAAATCATACTAAATTTGACGAGACACAGTGGCCATGCCCCTCCACCAACGTATTCTGAAGTGTCCAGTGTGGCATAAATCTGTCAAAAAGTCATACATTTATGTACAACTGAGCATTGCGCAAAAATGTGGGATTTTTTTTATGCCAATCACTTGGCGGAAACGAACTCACAGGTTCAACTGAGTTTCAAAAAGTCTTAACATATTTTTGCATAAAAAGGAGTAGGACATGGATACATTCTCTCCTTTATTTTTGCAATTAGGAAAAGATAGATTCTAACATACCTTTTCAAGGTTAGGGGCATCCAGATATTTTGTGGCCACTTCAGATATTTTCATACCCACATTGTTTACTTAAAAAAAAAAAAATTGGTAATATTAAACTAGCAATAGTATGTCAATAACATGTTTTATACACTGATATAGAGCATTACAAAACATTTAGTGGCAGATTTAGTGAAGACCAGCATTTTACACACTGCTCTGTAGATAAACTGTGCTGGAGGAAATGTATTTGTGGTGCAGGCCTTTTAATAATTTTGTCGCATCTTAAGCTGTCCGTGTTCCACAGACTGGACTCTTTTAACTACAATTTACACCACTTATTATATTGTATTACATAAGTCTTGGCTTATTTATCACTATTTGGTTATCTCCATATGGGTTTATAGAACAGATTTGTTCATCTACACTTGGTGTCCATTCACCCTTAGGGTATGTTCACACTGCGGAATCCCCGTGGAATTCCATGAGTAAAAGTCCGCACAGTGAACATTACCATCAGTGTGAATGGATCTTTCGTGAGACCCGTTCACACTGCAGAATTTCAGCGGCGGACAATTCCGCCGCTGAAATTGTTCCGCGCAAAGAAAGAACATGTTCATTCTTTGCGCGGAAGTCCGCGAGTGCTGCATAGCCGTCAATAGTGACGTCGCAGTGCTGCGCGGTCCTACTGCCGCCGCTGGCTGCCAGTCTGAATTCAGAGATTCCGTTCACACTCTGTAGTGTGAATATACCCTTATGCATTTATTTTTACTTTTTTTACTAAATTTTTGCAGTTTTTTTTAATATTTTTGTGATATATTTTATGTACAATAAATCATTAACTTTCTTATAGTACCATTTTTGTGTCTGATGTTTTTTAGTTGGTGGGGTTCAAGAAACTGAAGTATGTGAAACCCCCTAAAGGTAAATATGTCACTTGTTAACTCGTGACAACATTAAACAGTTAAAATCTACATTGCATGTGTTGTAAAGCCACTTTATTATTTGCGTTTTGGTCATTTTTCTGTGTTATGGCTTACAAACACAGCCTTACAACACACACATTTCTTTTCTCTCACTATGGATTGAGCTTTTTGCATCCTCAAAACAGATGAAAGTAGCAGGTATGCAGGTATTTTATACACCTAAATAAATAGCCCAATAGGTGAACACTGATCTTATGGTAATATATGGATTAAATCTGTTTGTTAATAATACCTTGTTCACACCACAATTTGTGCCTCAGAGGCACTGAGCGACATTAATTTCAATGACCCGAGCATAGTCCGCTAGTCACTACGTTCAAGTCATTTCCCGAGCCTATACAAGTTTTCACTCGGACTGCGAACCCGGTGTAGTGCCATGTTTTGTGTTTTGCCGTGGAATGTGTTACATGACTTAGCACATGTTTTTTGGCATGTCATTTTGACATTTTTCTGACGTATCCATGCCTCAGAAGCACAAATGGTGGTGTGAACCCTACCTAAGTTTGCTAATCTGAGAGCAACATAAGGATACTTTCACATGGCAGTATTCAGGTCAGTATTTTATCAGTTTTTTTTTTTTATCCAGGGTCCCAAACATGGAAGAGATATAAATATTTCTGGTATTTTGATTCTCTGAAGTTTCTGAATAGTTTGTATAGTATTGGAGTACAAATACTGACCTAAATACTGCTGTGTGAAAGTAGCCTTACTCTGTTAATACTTTAATCTTCTTATCTTTCACTGTTTTGATTTGAATGCCGTTTCGTTCCACAGTCAAATGTAACCCTAAATTGTGGGAACTCAGATTACACAGTTTGGACTTCTAGCACTACAGCCATTCTGTCCATTCCACACAACATTCTAGTGGTTCCAGCATTTGCCTCTACAAAGCCACAACTTTTGTCAACTATGAACACCCTATCAGTGGAATTTGTCAAGATGCTTTAGAGCCAAGCAAAAAGCATGTTTTGATGTATACAAATGAGTAGACAGTGCCCACAGGGATGAGCTGATCAGCACTAGTGCCCAGCATTTCCTTTACCTACAGCACAGAGGCTGCCAGCCAAATGCAGGAGGAAGTGGTAGGCAGCAACACGGGATGTAAATGCTGGGCACTTAAGGTTATCAACTCCACCCTGTGGGCATTTGCTGCGTATATAAAACACACACATTTCTTGGCTTACAAGCAGATGTTCTAAAGGTTTGGCTGTGAAGAGGCTTTAAACCCCTACCTGGTAGTTGTGAAACCATCTAACAGATTTCCTATATCATTACATACATTATTAATTTGGTATCTGCAGTCAAGATGACTTACAGAAGAAAAGATGTCCAGCGCAAATTCTTGCAGAACGTAGCTTTTATTGCAGAATTTCACCTCGGTGCACAGACAGTTTAGACATTCATAACACGTTTTGGCCCTACAACTGGGCCTTAGTAATAGACTTCCAGACTATATCACGTTAAAAATAGTAATAAACATGTAAATTACCCAGCACTCCAATGTCCAAGCCATTCAGTTCTTCTTGAATCTTATGGTAGATATTTGATCCACCTGTAAAGTCTACTTGAATATATTTAATTGTGCGTCCAGTCTCCATCTCTGTGAATAAATATTGCAACATTGTACACAGAAAGATTATACAGTAGAATCTCCTAGTAGCGGACATTCACGGGGAATAAAAAAGTGTCCACTATTGGGAGATGTCCCCAATTGGGGAAAAAGGCTTAAACATCTTTCTAAATGATGGAATACTGTTATGTACTTACTCCAGAGTGTAATTACCTATAAAACACAATAAAAAGCTAAATATAAATAAATAATTTTGCACTGTAATAAGGCTTTAAAAAAAATCTCAACAATATAATTAATTAGGAAAAGTAATGCCAAATCATTCATGCCAAATCATTCCCCATTCCTTCATCCCCCTGTTCTTCCTACTTCTTACCTGGCCGGCAGGCAGTGATGAGTGATGCTCTTCTGCTCCTCCCTCAATGAGGGCAGTGGGGGCTGCCAGCAGTGATGAGTGACGCTCCATACATCACGTATGCCCTTGTTGAGGGAGGCACAGAGGAGCGTCACCCTCACTGAGTGAAGAGCAGAGGAGCGTCACTCATCACTGCCTGCTAACCAGGTAATATGTAAGAAGAACAGGGAGATGAGGGAATGGAGGGATGATTTGGCATGGGCAGGGGGGGGATGATTTGGCAAGGGGATGAGGGAATGGAGAAATGATTTGGCATGGGGGGGATGATTTGGCAAGGGGATGAGGGAATGGAGGAATGATTTGGCATGGGGGGGATGATTTGGCAAGGGGATGAGGGAATGGAGGAATGATTTGGCATGGGGGGGGATGATTTGGCAAGGGGATGAGGGAATGGAGGAATGATTTGGCATGAGGGGATGATTTGGCATGGGGATGAGGGGATGATTTGGCAACTGTGCTGGGGCTACTACAGGGGGGGGGGGTCCAGTAGGGGCCAGGGCCCCCTGGGAACCTGAGCCACTTATTGGGGTATTGGCTGTACCCCCCTGACGGCAGCCCAATGTACAAGGTAGGGCGGCACATTGAGTGTGTTTTGTCCTCTATTAAGTGTGTTTTGTCCCCTATTGGGAGTGTTTTGTTCCCTAATGGGAATGCTTTGTCCCCCATTGGGTGTGTCCACGACCTCTATCAGGAATGTCCCCTATTTAGAGGGTGCAAGTACATTAAGTCCTATGGGACTATGCTGGGGAATCAAAAACTGTCCGCTATTGGGAGGTGTCCCCCAATGGAAGGTGTATGCTAAGGGAGATTTCACTGTGTATATATATATATATATATATATATATATATATATATTCTGCTTGCCTATTTCAATTTACAATCCTCTATTTTTATTATTTTTTCTGTAATTTTATCACTTTTTACCTATCTCAGCAGCCACTCTCTTCAGTTTCTCCAGGGTCCTACTTATCAGGACAACATTCAGGCCTCGTTTTGCAAGCTGAAAATGAAGTTATACATTGTTAAAAATGAGAAATGTTTCAGGATGTATCTGTAAGTCTGTAAGTTGTTACTTGATGTATCCTAAGAAACTCTACAGAGGACCTCACATTCATCATGACTGTGGTAAGAAAGAGTGAAGTATATCTCATGTTAGTGCCTTTTTGCACTCATAGCAACCATCAAGTGTTAGCATCTGGCCCAATGATTCCTCTTTAAGCTTCCATTATTTCTGCATGGCTTACAAATCCTATCCATTCTTTCAGATGTGCACATAGGAGCTGCTAGATCTGCATGCCTCAAACTTTCCTTTTACTTTAGCAGCAGTAACCCATTATGGAACAACCAAGTTTTGTGTACAGACTATGGTTAGGCAGCACATCATCAATGTCTTTGTTTAGTTTGTTTTGTTGTTTAATGTTGCTTTTTTTTTTTTTACATATATATTTTCACTAAAGTATATAAGAGAGGCTGTTTTCCTCCACTATGGTGGTTTCATTTGCATATTCTGTTCCTTTTTGTTTTGTTTTATTTTTGGTTTTACCCCATAGATGGATCCCACATGCTGAGTGTCAGTGTAAGAGCATTTTAACCGCACAGTGAATGCCCAAAAACTAATTTTAAAAAAAATGCCAGAAATGTTTCATTCCTTTGCAATTTTGGAGTTTTTCACAAAAAATGCTACATGTATCAATCAAAATTTACCACTAATATAAAGTACAATATGTCACGAAAAAAAACAATCTCAGAGTCGCTTCCCGTAATGAAAGCATACCAAAATTATTAAAACTTAAAGAGATATGGGCCTGTATATTAAGGTAAACACAGGCGGCATCTTTAAGGGGTTAATGAAAACCTGATCCAAACCTCAGACTTGGCCAAAGGTTTTAACAAGAGAGGACAGCACAGGAGTGGCTTTGGAAAAACTATGTGAATGTCCTTGAGTGGCCCAGCCAGAGCCCTGACTTGACCCAATTGAACATCTCTGGAGAGACCTTAAAATTGCTTCCACAGATGGCCCCTTCCAACCTGACAGAGCTTGAGAGGATCTGCAGAGAAGAAAGGCAGAAAATCCCCAGTTCCAGGTGTGCAAACCTTGTGGCATCATACACAAGTACCCGCACCATTTGAGAAACCTTGGCATGGTGTGCGGGCTCAATTGTGTCCTTCATATAAGGATACACTGGCTAATGTCTCAATTTTACATCAGTTTTGAGGGTTAGCTAATGTCATTGTTTACATTAATCACAGTTGTGAAACCACATTGTGATCCATAGGTGCAGGTCCTCCACTCCAATGTAGGTGCACAACTGCACTTGGAGTTAAGCAATGTAAGTGTTTATCATACACAAGTAGACTGGAATCTGTAATTGACGCCTAATTGGTGCTTTAACTAAGTATTCAGTAAAGGGTCTAAATACTTATGTCACTGCAATATTGTAGTTTTTGCTTTAATAAATGAGCACAAATTTCTACCATTCTGTTTTCACTTTGTCATCATGGGATATTGACTGCAGAAAAATGCGGGGAAACAATTTTTTTTTCTTAGCACAAGGCCTCAACATGATAAAATATGAAAAAAGTTACAGGGTATGAAAACTTTCATTATACATTGTATATTCCTATACTGAGCAATCACTTACCTCCAGAGCATAGGCTTTTCCGATCCCATCAGTAGCACCAGTCACCACTGCAAAGCAAAAAGTGAAAAAAGACACTTAGCCAAAGCATATACAATATACAAAATGTATGTAGATGAAGAGGCGGAGGCAATAAAAGTCCAATAAAATACTGTACTTTATTCCAACGGCAGCATGAAAACAGCAGGTGCATACACGTGGGACACCAAGGAGATAATAGCTATTTTGCGCAGCTAGCGCTTCATCAGACCACTCCTCCCCCACCTGTGTGACGGGATAAATACTCCTCCCTGCTTACGCAGGTGGGGGGAGGTGTTTACATTGTGTGACTTAAGACAGTGAATGATACATAAAAAACACACAATAAAAACAAACATAACATGTGCAAATATTCAGGAGTAAATATACCTATACAAAAACGCTTAAAGGGGTACTCCAGTGAAAACCATTTTTTTTTTAAATCAACTGGTGGCAGAAAGTTAAACATATTTATAAATTACTTCTATCAAAAAATCTTAATCCTTCCTGTGCTTATTAACTGCTGAATACTACAGAGGAAATTCTTTTCTTTTTGGAATGGTCACTGATGAAATCACGAGCACAATTCTCTCTGCTGACGTTATTATAATAATAACGCTTTATTTATTGTTGTCCTTAGTGGGATTTGAACCCAAGTCCCCAGCACTGCAAAGCAGCAGTGCTAACCACTGAGCCACCATGCTGCCCTTAGCATACATCTGCTATGCATGGTTGCTAAAATGGACAGAGATGTCAGCAGAGAGCACTGTGTTCGTGATGTCATCAGTGTTCAAAAAAGAAAGGAATTTCCTCTGTAGCATTCAGCAGCTAATAAGTACTGGAAGGATTAAGATTTTTTAATAGAAGTCATTTACAAATATGTTTAACTTTCTGCCACCAGTTGATTTAAAAGAAAAATGGTTTTCACTGGAGTGCCCCTTTAAGTCTAACCTGTCATTTAAAACTAAACTTCCTCCTGCTCTTGTGCGGATAATCCATTTAGTTTCTTGCTGCAGCAGAAGCTTGCGTTTATCAATCCCTTCTTTTATACCGACTCCTTCGATGCCGAAAAAACTCAGGAACTTACTATTATTATGTACTTTTGCCATGTGTTCTATTAATCTGGTGGAACCCTTTTTCGTTTTTAAAGAATGTACATGTTCTCTGAATCTTGTATTCATCGAGCGAATCGTGCAACCTATGTAAAATCTTCCACAGGTTCACTTGAGACCATACACTACATGAGAAGTCCTGCAACAAAAACGGTCTTTGAATTTTACTCGTTCACCTCCTACCACAATGAACTTGTCTGTGCAAATAAAATTGCACCAAGAACAAGTTCCACAACGGTGGTTACCTGGGGTAACGGGATTCTTCAACCAACAAGTCTTATCAGACTTTTGAAGTCTGTTGTGGACCAACTATCAGAAATGGTTCTACACTTTTTGAAGGCAATTATAGGTTTTTGAGAGGAAAAATATATTAAATCTGCATCATTTTGTAACAGAGACCAATTGTCCAGAATGGACTTTCTTATCTTATGTGCTACAGGACTATATTTAAATTCAAACGAAAATCTACTATAATTTTCTCTATGTCTCTTATTTTGGTAAGTACTGTAAAGGTGATCTCTTCTGGGGAGTTTTTCTGCTCTAATTTTAGCATCTTGTATGATTTTAGGGGGGAAACCACTCACTAATAATCGCTGTTCATGATCGGCCTGTATGGCATAATCTAGAGGATCACTGTTAATACGTTTCAACCTTAAGAATTTGCCATACAGTTATCCCGTACGGACATGTTCTGGATGGTAACTTGTATAGTGTAATAAGGCATTACATGCCGTGGGTTTTCTGTAACCAACAGAGGTAAGATTACTGTCACTCAGGCAAACTATAACATCTAAGAATTCTAATTCATGGATGCCTATCTTCCAAGTGAATTTTTAATTCATATCATTGGAAGAATTCAGGTCAGACACAAAGGGGGACATTTATCAAGGGGTTTAGTCAGGTTTTCTTTACTATAATTGTTGCAAAATTGTCGCAACTGCGACTGTGTGTTTTCGTGCAACAATTTGCGTGAAGAAGAAGAAAAGCAAGAAAATTCAAGCTTGCATACGTAGTAAATTTTTCTAAATGGATTTGCTTTAGTCAGGTATTAATTAATTGCAACAGTCGCAGCTGCGCAATAAAATGTCGCAACGGCCGTAAAAATTGACTATATTTACTCCAGCTCCAACATGGAGCAGGAAAAGCTACTGCCGCCCGGGCTCCGACATACTTTCTCCCCGCTACCCTCACTTCGCTACAGGGACACTGCAGTGAATTACATCCCACCCATCTCACCTGCCAGCGCTACACAACTCCCATCTGTCTGCTAACTGTTGCAAGACTACAAGTCCCAGCATGCCCTTACAGTGAGGAAACGCTGGGAGTTGTAGTCTTGTAGCAGCGGGAGCTGAGCGGTGCGGGCGGAAGACAAGGGGGGGATGTATATCAGTGTGCCCATCATTATTGAGTGAGGGTAGCGGGGAGGCAGTAATGGCAGCCCGGGCTCCTTATAACATATACCGGTGCCGCAGACTCCAAAATCCCCTGCTGTCATTTCACATTTCCCGCTGGGTCCTGTGATTGGCCAGGACTAGTCACAGGACACCCCCCCACATGGCTTTCACCTCAGCTGGGCCTGTCCGTGATGGGTGAGTGTGTGTGTCTGTCTCTCTGTCCTTCTCTATCTCTGTCTGTGTGTCTCTGTCTGTGTGTGACTGTCTGTGTGTGACTGTTTGTGTGTGTGACTCTGTGTGTGACTATGTGTGTGTGTGTGTGCGACTGTGTGTGACTTTGTGTGTGTGTGACTCTGTGTGACTGTTTGTGTGACTGTGTGTGACTCTCCGTCTGTGTGTGTGTCTGTGAGTGTGTTGTGTGTCTCTCTGACTGTGTGTGTTTGTGTGTGTGTCTCTCTTTGCTGGACTACAACTCCCAGCATGCCCTTACTGTAAGGACATGCTCGGAGTTGTAGTTGTGCAGTGCAGGCGAATGACAAGCTTGTCCCCTGCCCCCAGCTGCAGGACTACAACTCCCAGCATGTCCTTACTGTAAGGGCATGCTGGGAGTTGTAGTCCTGCAGCTGGGGGCAGGGGACAAGCTTGTCACTTGCCCTCACATCTCCTGCACCACACAACTACAACTCCCAGCATGTCCTTACTGTAAGGGCATGCTGGGAGTTGTAGTTGTGCGGGGCGTGAGATGTGCGAGCAGGTGATAATAAATGTACTAACCCATTTTTTGTGTTTTTTTTTTCTTCTCATTTCAAATCCGTGTATCCTGTGGACTCCTTTGGATTCGGTGGACTACTTCGATGACCAGCGTTTTTCTTTGTTTGATTTTAATAAAATGGTTAACGAGGGCTTGTGGGGGAGTGTTTTTTGTAATAAATTTTTTTTTAAACCTGTTGTGTTTTTTTCCTTACTTTACTTGACAGGCTTAGTAGTGGAAGCTGTCTTATAGACGGAGTCCATTACTTAGCCGGGCTTAGCGTTAGTCACAAAAACAGCTAGCGCTAACCCCCAATTATTACCCCGGTACCCAACGCCACAGGGGTGCCGGGAAGAGCCGGCACCAACAGGCCCGGAGCATCATAAATGGCGCTCCTGGGCCTAGGCGGTAACAGGCTGGCATTATTTAGGCTGGGGAGGGCCAGTAACAATGGTTCTCGCCCACCCTGGTAACGTCTTGCTGTTGCTGTTTGGTTGGTATTTGGTTGGCATAGGGGACCCTATGTGTTTGTTTTTTTTTAAATAAATAATTAACTATTGAAAAAAACGCATAGGGTCCCCCCTATTTTTATTCTCAGCCAAATACCAACCAAACAGTAACAGCCTGACATTACGAGGGTAGGCGAGGACCATTGTTACTGGCCCTCCACAGCCTAAATAACGCCAGCCTGTTACCGCCTAGGCCCAGGAGCGCCATTTTTGACGCTCCGTGCCTGTTGGTACCGGCTCTTTCCTCTTTCTGTTTTTGTGGCTAACGCTAAGCCCGGCTTAGTAATGGACTTCGTCTATAAGACAGCTTCCACTACTAATCCTGTCAAGTAAAGTTAGAAAAAAAACACAACAGGTTTTAAAAAAATTCTATTACAAAAAAACACTCCCCCACAAGCCCTCGTTAACCATTTTATTAATATCGAGCAAAGAAAAACGCTGGTCATCGAAGTAGTCCACCGAATCCGAAGGTGTCCACAGGAAACACGGATGTGAAATAAGAAGTAAAAAAAAAAAAATTAGCAAGTATATTTAGGTAGAAAAATCTGTGGTAATTAAAATGTAATAAATACACACACACATGTATGTATATATATATATATATATATATATATTGCTGCAAAGTGGTGTTCTGTAGTCATTATTTGTTTTTTGCTTATGTGTGCTAAAAAAAATGGTATTTAAAAGTGATTTATTGGTTTTTGCTCATGTAAGCCAAATTTATCAACCCCCTGTGATAGTATGATAAATATGTCATACATAAGCAAATAAATAGCAAGAAAAAAATGACTACAGAACTTGCTTACCAAAGCAACGATGATAAATGTCCCCGATAGTTCTCAAAAGAGGACTCCGTGTCTGTAAATATGATAAATACGTCATCATGAATCTTCTATAAAAATGGATACATTTGGAAAAGGGATTTTTGCCTGAAAAAATAAAACTTTTTTCAAATACACGCGACCGGTGTACCCATGGCCACACCTCCCGTTTGTGCAAACCATATCTCTTCAAACTGGAAAACATTACCTGTCAGAATAAATTCAAGAGAGTCACAAATGAAGTCTATGCACAGGTTACTGTTACGCCTAGCGCTCCGGGTCCCCGCTCCTCCCCGGAGCGCTCACGGCGTCTCTCTCCCTGCAGCGCCCCGGTCAGTCCCGCTGACCGGGAGCGCTGCACTGTCATGGCCGTCGGGGATGCGATTCACACAGCGGGACGCGCCCGCTCGCGAATCGCATCCCAGGTCACTTACCCGTCCCGGTCCCCTGCTGTCATGTGCTGGCGCGCGCGGCTCCGCTCTCTAGGGCGCGCGCACGCCAGCTCTCTGAGACTTAAAGGGCCAGTGCACCAATGATTGGTGCCTGGCCCAATTAGCTTAATTAGCTTCCACCTGCTCCCTGGCTATATCTGATCTCCTCCCTTGCACTCCCTGGCCGGATCTTGTTGCCTTGTGCCAGTGAAAGCGTTTAGTGTGTCCAAAGCCTGTGTTACCTGAACTTCTGCTATCCATCCTGACTACGAACCTTGCCGCCTGCCCCCGACCTTCTGCTACGTCTGACCTTGCCTCTGCCTAGTCCTTCTGTCCCACGCCTTCTCAGCAGTCAGCGAGGTTGAGCCGTTGCTAGTGGATACGACCTGGTTGCTACTGCCGCAGCAAGACCATCCCGCTTTGCGGCGGGCTCTGGTGAAAACCAGTAGCCTCTTAGAACCGGTCCACTAGCACGGTCCACGCCAATCCCTCGCTGACACAGCGGATCCACTACCCGTAAGCCGAATCGTGACAGTTACTCTTGTCCGTTTCACCCATAATTTCTCTAATAACATACAAGTATCTTGGGGAATACAGGTATATAGGCTCTCGATGTCTGTGGACATCAAGAGACTATTTTCCGGCCATGCCATACCTTCTAAAGACTGTAAACATTCCATAGTGTACCTTACCAACGTCGGGACTTCTGAGAGCAACGGATGTAACAACCAGTCCATAAACTTAGACAGGGGTTCTGTAAGAGAGCACACTCCGGAAATAATAGGGCGTCCGGGTGGGCTCTCTAAATTTTTGTGATCTTTAGGTAAAAAGTACCAATGAGCAGGAGGAGGAAATTTTGGAAGTAGTTTTTCTGCTATGTTTTTAGAAATTACTCCTTTCTCCATATAGGCTCTTAGCAAAGATCGCAGCCTGTCTGTGAGCCTAGAAATGGGGCTCCCAGACAACCTTCAATAGTTGCATGTGTCATTAAGTTGTCTGTAGGCTTCTTGACAATAATAATCTCTAGTCTAAAGCACAACATTACTATCCTTATCGGATTTCCTTACAATAATGTCCTCCCTCTTTTTTAAGTGACTTTAGTTCTTCTTTTGACAAATTATTCTCATCTGCTGGATATCTTAAAGCCTGAATGTCTTCAAGGACTCTCCTGAAAAAAACATCAAGATGACTACCATTGCAAAGAACCATCGCAGTATGGAGAGGATCCTGTTTTCATGCAGCAGTGGACGGAGATCCACATAAAATATGCTTTAGAGATGATGCGATTGGTCATCTCAAGGCATGAAAAGGAGTATGCTACCATTGTGGAAGAATTGAATAAAAAAAAGAATCGAATTGCGGAGTCACCTTTCTGAGACACAATATATTTCTTTACAGAAAAAAGTTGAGAAACGAACTTTGGCAGTGCAAGCTACTATTAAATAGATCAAAAGTGACAAATTCATGCGAGACAAGATGGACTTTGATACTAACAAAGTTTTTTTTTATTTACCAACCCCCAAAAATATCTGAATAACCGCAAGCAAAAAAACTTTAAAAGAAAGTCAAAACATGCCGAATTTTGGACCTCCGACTCTGAATCAAGTGGCACAGAAGAGAGAATTCCTAACAATTCATAAGATGGAACCGGCAGTGTCATCTTTATCCACTCAAACCCACCAACCTCCAGAGAGTCACCCTTTTGGGGGAAGGTAGAGGACGAGGAGAGGTTGGAAGAGGTCACAACAAAAGTTACAAGAGAAAGTCGGTCTCTTGGAGGTAACAGGAGAGATATCTCCTGATTATACTCAGACTGGGGGTTAATTGACTGTCATAAATTTGACTGATTATGTCATCTCTGACTTAAAGGGTAGCTCTCACTAAGGGGTTACATTTTTGCATGGTAGAGAAATTTGATAATGTGGATTTTGTCATTGACCTGTATAAATCTATTCGCAAATTACATTTAAAAAAGTTTTTTTCTAACAAACCTGTCAGAACTAATTTTCGTCCTGAAGGTGAAATCCCGGCGACCATTGGTCCCCTTGGCTTCAGTGCCTTCAGAGCAGCAGCATCTGCAGAATTGGATTGTATTGACATGCTTACTGAATTATTGGGTGAGAGGAACATTCTGGAGATGGTTCCCTCCCCTGAGTCTCAGCTTTTTGTTGAGTTCAGGGGAGGGATAAAGTCTTCATTCTGCCCCCCAATCCAAAATGGTAGTCCTCTTGATGTTTTTTTCAGGAGAGTCCTTGAAGACATTCAGGCTTTCAGATATCCAGCAGATGAGAATAATTTGTCAAAAGCAGAACTAAAGGCACTTGATAACTTAAAAAACAGGACATTATTGTAAGGAAATCCGATAAGGATAGTAATGTTGTACTTTTGACTAGAGATTATTATTGTCAAGAAGCCTACAGACAACTTAATGACACATGCAACTATCGAAGGTTGTCTGGGAGCCCCATTTCTAGGCTCATCGACAGGCTGCGATCTTTGCTAAGAGCCTATATGGAGAAAGGAGTAATTTCTAAAAACATAGCAGAAAAACTACTTCCAAAATTTCCTCCTTCTGCTCATTGGTACTTTTTACCTAAAGTTCACAAAAATCTAGAGAGCCCACCCAGACACCCTATTGTTTCTGGAGTGTGCTCTCTTACAGAACCCCTGTCTAAGTTTATGGACTGGTTGTTAAGTCTGTTGCTCTCAGAAGTCTCGATGTTGGTAAAGGACACTACGGAATTTTTACAGTCTTTAGAAGGTATGGCATGGCTGGAAAATAATCTCTTGATGTCCATAGACATCGAGAGCCAATATACCAGTATTCCCCAAGATATTTGTATAGAAGTTATTAGAGAAATTCTGGGTGAAACGGACAAGAGTAACCTCTGCATAGACTTAATTTGTGACTCTCTTAAATTTATTCTGACAGGTAATGTTTTCCAGTTTGAAGAGATATGGTTTGCACAAACAGGAGAAGGTTGAAACGTATTAACAGTGATCCTCTAGATTATGCCATACAGGCCGATCATGAACAGCGATTATTAGTGAGTGGTTACCTCCCTAAAATCATACAAGATGCTAAAATTAGAGCAGAAAAACTCCCCAGAAGAGATCACCTTTACAGTACTTACCCAAATAAGAGACATAGAGAAAATTATAGTAGATTTTCGTTTGAATTTAAATATAGTCCTGTAGCACATAAGATAAGAAAGTCCATTCTGGACAATTGGTCTCTGTTACAAAATGATGCAGATTTAATATATTTTTCCTCTCAAAAACCTATAATTGCCTTCAAAAAGTGTAGAACCATTTCTGATAGTTGGTCCACAACAGACTTCAAAAGTCTGATAAGACATGTTGGTTGAAGAATTCCGTTACCCCAGGTAACCACCGTTGTGGAACTTGTTCTTGGTGCAATTTTATTTGCACAGACAAGTTCATTGTGGTAGGAGGTGAACGAGTAAAATTCAAAGACCGTTTTTGTTGCAGGACTTCTCATGTAGTGTATGGTCTCAAGTGAACCTGTGGAAGATTTTACATAGGTTGCACGATTCGCTCGATGAATACAAGATTCAGAGAACATGTACATTCTTTAAAAACGAAAAAGGGTTCCACCAGATTAATAGAACACATGGCAAAAGTACATAATAATAGTAAGTTCCTGAGTTTTTTCGACATCGAGCGAGTCGGTATAAAAGAAGGGATTGATAAACGCAAGCTTCTGCTGCAGCAAGAAACTAAATGGATTATCCGCACAAGAGCAGGAGGAAGTTTAGGTTTAAATGACAGGTTAGACTTAAGCGGTTTTGTATAAGCTTATTTACTCCTGAATATTTGCACATGTTATGTTTGTTTTTATTGTGTGTTTTTATGTATCATTCACTGTCTTAAGTCACACAATGTAAACGCCTCCCCCCACCTGCGTAAGCAGGGAGGAGTATTTATCCCGTCACACAGGTGGGGGAGGAGTGGTCTGATGAAGCGCTAGCTGCGCAAAATAGCTATTATCTCCTTGGTGTCCCACGTGTATGCACCTGCTGTTTTTATGCTGCTGTTGGAATAAAGTACAGTATTTTATTGGACCGGTGAGTGCCTCCGCCTCTTCATCTACATGCTTTACGAACACTACAGCTATTATACCTTTATTCTTGGACTTATCCATATTATTGCACCTCAGCACTTGTTCACACAGCTGATTTAATGTACCAATTCCGTCTCTCTTTCTCTTTATGTTGAACAATATACAAAATGGTATGCTGCTTAAAAACTATATAAATGTGCACATTGCTGTTTCTCCATCACCATTCAGCAAATTCTTGCTTTTTGATGAATAACAATAGGTAATAAACATAATACAACTATTATTTTTATGAAACCAGAATAGTTAGACTATGTCTTTCTTTCTTAACCCCTTAAGGACCTGGGGTTTTTCCATTTTTGCATTTCCGTTTTTTCCTCCTTACCTTTAAAAAATTATCTCTTTCAATTTATTTTGCACATAAACATCCATATGATGGCTTATTTTTTTGCACCGCCAATTCTACTTTGTAATGACATCAGCCATTTTACCCAAAAATCTATGGCGAAATGGCTCTTTATTTTGTAGGTTCCTACGGTTAAAATGATACCCTACTTATATAGGTTGGATTTTGTTGTACTTCTGGAAAAAATCATAACTACATGCAGGAAAATTTATATGTTTAAAATTGTCATCTTCTGACCCCTTTACTTTTTTATTTTTCTGCGTATGGGGATGTATGAGGGCTCATTTTTTGCGCCGTGATCTGAAGTTTTTAGCGGTACAATTTTTGTATTCATAGGACATATTATTCTTATTAATATAAATTTTTTCATGATATAAAAAGTCACCAAAAATACACAATTTTGGACTTTGGAATTTTTTTTCACGTACCCCATTGACCGTGCGTTTAATTAATGATATATTTTTGTGATTCGGACTTCAACTTTTATTAGGGAAGGGGTTAAATGATCTTTATTCACTTTTTTTTTTGCAATGTTATAGCTCCCATAGGGGGCTATAACACTGCACACACTGATCTTTTACATTTCTCATAGGAAACCATTGATCAATGATTCTGTCGCTTGACTGCTCATGCCTGGATCTCAGGCACTGAGCAGTCATTCGGCGATCGGACACCAGGAGGCAGGTAGGGACCCTCCTGCTGTGTCACAGCTGTTCGGGATGCCGCGATTTCACCGTGGACATCCTGAATGTCCCCTGAGCTAACCGGCAATGATTTACTTTCACTTTAGGCACGGCATTCAACTTTGAACGCCGCATCTAAAGGGTTAATAGTGCGCGGCGCGGCGATCAGTGCAGTGCGCTATTAGCCATGGGTCCCGGACATTGGTAGAGGCCGGGCCCGAACCGCTATGACGCATTATAGAAAGGGAGCGGACTCATGACGTACCGGTACATCATGGGTCCTGTAGGGGTTAAAGGGGTGCTCCGCTGGAAAAAATTTTTTTTTAAATCAACTGGTGCCATAATGAAGCCCTGAGAATCCTCTCAGACACTACTTTCTACAAACAGACTCAAGGAGATCCATTCAACAAAATCAAAACTGACCTGGGAATATTCTTCTATTTAAGAATCTTTATCCTTCCAGTACTTATCAGCTGCTGTATGCTCCACAGGAATTTTCTTTTCTTTTTGAATTTCCTTTCTGTCTGACCACAGTGCTCTCTGCTGACACCTCTGTCCATGTCAGGAACTGTCCAGAGCAGGAGGGGTTTGCTATGGGGATTTGCTTCTGCTCTGGACAGTTCCTGACATGGATAGAGGTGTCAGCAGAGAGCACTGTGGTCAGACAGAAAGGAAATTCAAAAAGAAAAGAAAATTCCTGTGGAGCATACAGCAGCTGATAAGTACTGGAAGGGTTAAGATTTTTAAATAAAAGTAATTTACAAATCTGTTTAACTCTCTGGCACCAGTTGATTAAAAAAAAATGTTTTCCAGCGGAGTACCCCTTTAACGTATGTAATAACAGGCTACGATAAACACTTAATAATGTTCTCATATGGAACACTTGTCCACTATAGACTACAGTTAATTTCTTATGACAATCAAGATATCAAGAATCATGTCACGTATATCTTAAGGTCACCATAGACTCAGGGAGGCGCTGATGTTCCCACACTTAAAGTGCTGCAGTTAATTTACATACAATGAACCACATAACTACATGGATGCAAAAGGTCAAAGTATTGAATGGATGAGACAACAACTGGTTGTATAAAGATATTTATGATGCTCCCGATAAAAAATACACAATACATTGTAGTTCCAGTGCAGCATTTACTTGAAGCAGTCATCCTAGAAAAAAGAAATACAACCCCAGTGCAGACACCTGTCACCACTAAATAACTGCACCATGTCACAGCAATACAAGAAGTTTCTTACCTGCCCACCGTCCATACTTTGTGAGGTCTGTCCTCATGCATCGGGACACTAGGTGGTTCCTCAGGCCACATATTGCTTTCCATGCCTGTGTTATTACTATATAAGCTGCTGCCAGTATCCCAAACAGGGTAAAACCCTGCGTGCACAAACAAGACTCCTCTCCTGCCATGCTGCCACTAAATACAGAGTGAAGCGACAAGCTGGGAAGTGCTGGGCAAGGACCTCCTCCCTCTGTACTACACACTACAATACACAGTGCTCTGTTATCTGTCTTAGACATTCCATAAGCTCACAGTGCACACATGTACCGTATAGAAATATATATTGCACAGACTTTTTCCATACATTTTCAGAAATACAGGGTATACTAAAAAAAATCTCTAGTCTGATGAAGAAAAGGTCTAATACATATAACCGGGAACCAGACAGGAAGAAGTAGGTTTATATTTCAGAATATCCCACTCATACAGAATATGCCTTACATATATTAGTCACTTTCCCATACTTTATATGTGATATATAGAGGAATGTAAATTGTTTATTGGAAAATGGAAACTATTTTTTAAGGAATGTGGGTGCAAATATCTTAAGAAAGCTGTATCGGTCACAAGAAAAGTCCTTTTTTTTCTTACCAGATTTGCTAACTTGATACACTGAATCCTTTACATACCAACTGCTGAATAACAGACTTTATACATTAAAGGGGTACTCCACTGGCCAGCATTCGGAAGTAAATATTTTGAATGCTGTTTTCATGTGCCGGGGTCGGTCTTGCCCCTCCTGACATCACGGCCCCCTCAATGCAAGTCTATGGGACGGGGCGTGACGTCCGTGATGTCAGGAGGGGCAAGACCGACCAGGCAGCATGATATCTGTGTTTCTGATTTCCTTGTTCCGTTACCTGACCCTGCACGTGTGACACCTGCCCTGACCTTCTGTTACCTTGACCACGTCTTGCCAGTTTCTTTTTGTGCCATGCCACATCCCAGCAACCTGTGTGGACGAGTCGTGCTAGGGGTAGCGACCTGGGTGCCGCCTGCCGCAGCAAGACGGCGGGCTCTGGTGATAACGCTCCCTTGCACGGCTCACGTCATCATCCACACAGGCCCAGAGGATCCACCACCTGCCGTGACCCGTTACAAGTATTATCAGAGCTGGTTAGGGTTTCCAATCTTTAGCATAGCAACTAACGATAACAAAAATGGAGTAAATTGGTTAAAAATAAAAAACTTTTTATAATTTCTGGAGGAATGAAGACTGCACTGAAATCCCCTTGCTTCATGGTTCTTTTATGACTGGTTTGTTCCATTTTACCATTTAGTTTGGGCCTCTTATCCCTGATATATGACATATGATATGTTATGGTTTACAGATTTTTATACATATTTATTTAAATAGGACCTTTGTATATGCACCCTTTCTTTGTTTATTAATTGCACTGTGCTTAGCAGGGGATGGCTCCTTTTTTCCTCTGTAGTGGTACCTCCTCTGCCTCTTTTAATATTTATATACTTTAATTGCTATAAGAAAAATGCTATATTTATATTTACAACTACCAAAGTCACTCCATTTGTGTCAGTTAGTGTCTTCATTTTGGGGATCACATATTGGCATATACCGGAACTTTGTGAGCTGATGGCATTAATACATGTTTATAAAATTGTATATATATTTTCTCATTGATATTGCCCCTTACTCCTGTCTGCTATAGTTTACCCTTTATTAGGGTAGTAAAACCACGGGCCGGGTCAAAGTCTCCTGGATGTCAGTTAGATCTACATAAAGGTGTGATCCCAACTTCCCAGGAATGCAGGAGGGGATCACGTAGTATACGTAGAGACGATGCTGTAATTCAAGAGCAAGACAAAGGTCAGACAGATAGGGCTGCTCCCTGTCACAAAGAATGTGTTAATGTTTTCTTAAAAGGATATTCCAGACAAAAACATTTATAATCTCTCTACAAAATAGGTGAGAAATGCTAGATAGGTAGGAATATTACTGCTGGGACACCTACAAATGACCAGAACAGGGTACCTCAGTCACCCCAAGACTTCAGGAATAAGAAATCTAAATGGAGCAATAGTCCAGCATGCACACAGTGGCCCAGATTTATCTGTCTGCCTAAAATCCAAACTGTCTGGTTTTGCCTATAACCACCAATCACGGCTCAGCTTTTATATATTAACAAATGCTGGTAAAATGAAAGCTGAACAGTGATTGGTTGTTATGGCAAAACCAGACAGTTTGGATTTTAAGCAGATTGATGAATATGGTCTTGTGTCTCCATTCAAATTCTATGGCACAGATGAATACAGCTAAGAATAGTGCTCTACTATACTGTCTATACTGTGGGTTACACTGAAGAGGGTATGGCTTTCTTAATCCCTTTCATTCTTGATATGAGCTCTGCCATGTACACACAGTGTACTGCTAGGAGCAGATGTGCTGTGTGCAGGCATGTCTGGTTGACGTCAAGGATGTGCCGCTCCATTCAGGAAACACTCGCCGCTGGTAACTGTCTGCCACCCGCTGCACCTCACAGAGGACAAAGGAGTCTTGGGGTAGGAGGGGGGTCTGGGCCGGAAATGTGAAGGATATAGCGGTCTGAAGGAGAAGGACAGATGAGCCTGTGGGGATAGAGGGGTCTGAAGGAAGAGAACAGAGGGGTCTAGGGGGGACATGAGGAGAAAAGGGGTCTTGGGGGACAGAGGTCTGGAGGAAGAGGACAGAGGGGTCTGAGGGGACATAGGAGTTTGGAGGAGGCCAATAGGCCATATTGGAATTTGCGATATTTTGCGAATATATGGACGAATATTCGTCATATATTCACTAAATTCGCATATTCGTCAAATTCGCATGTGCGAAAATTTTCTATATGCTAATTTTTGCATATGCGAAAATTCGCATGCCAGTCTCACAAAGTAGTATTCCTTCTTTACACCACACAAGCTGGAAGCAGAGAGGGATGATCACTGTGATATGTACTGTGAAAAAAAACTGAATATTCGTAACTGCGAATATATAGTGCTATATTTGCGAATATTTGTGAATTCGTGAATATGCGATATTCACGAATAAAATTAGCATTGCGAATATTTGCGAGCAACACTAATTAGGGAATAGAGGAATCTTGCAGAGCAGGAGGACATATGGGATGGGGGGGAGGGGACAAGAGGTGTCTAGAGGTGGTCTAGAGGACAGGGGGGTCTGGAAGAGGACAGCACAGGAGTGGAATTTGGCCAAACTGAGAAGAAACAGTGTGTAGCAGTATTAATTAATTGTGTAAGCAGTATTAAGATGGGCACAGTGTGTGGTAGGGTTGTATTTAGAGGGTGCAATGTGTGACAGGGTTATATTCAGATGGTATGGCAGGGTTATATTCAGGAAGCACAGTGTCTGGCATGAATATATTCAGGGGGCACAGTGTCTGGCAGGGTTATAATGATTATTGTCCTCATATAACGAATTAGGAGCTGCTTACAAAGTGAGGAACCAATGATATCCAGGTATCAAACTTTGCAGAGGAAAGATTTAGCTGGAAGAAGTCATGGCATCTGGACAACATAAAGAAAAGAAAAGGAAAGACTACAAAGAAGATGTCACCTGTGAGTCACTGATGCCATTGTGTGTTCTGCCAGATTGTCCCATCGGTGCTGTAGTCATTTGTAAATTCTGCAGTGATGATGGTTGAAAATGTACCCCAATCTGTGGCTCTCCCATGATGCCTGAGCCTCTCCATGCATAATATGAGTTGTAACTTTGCAACAGCTGGAGAGTGATGATCGGTGGGGGTTCCATCAGTTGTCCCCCCAACAAAAAAAAAGAACTGCTTAGTCTAAAATGTCCGAGTTTATTATTGGTCCCAGTCCGGGCCTGCCTGTTGTACAGAGGACAAAGAAAAAAGGGTGTGTGTAGTTCCTAAGGATAGGACTTCAGTGTTAGCTGCCTATAAAATACAGCATCCTAAACAGCCCTGGGACATATGCATATCCACAACTGTGCAAAGACAAATGTTTGACCTGATTTCTGAAGGCAGACAGTAGACTTGCTACGTAAGTCTGCCCTGGACTGAAGTCTATTTTTGAAAAATTTTGCACCTTCTGTAAACCCCATTGGGCACATTTATAAAAAAAAAAAAACATGTGCAGAGGAAAAAAATTTAGCAATTTCCCATAGAAACCAATCAGATTGCTCTTTTAGTTTTACAAAAGGCCTCTGAAAAATGAAAGAAACATTTTGATTGGTTGCTATTGACAACTGCGCCACTCTTCCTCTGCACAGGTTTTGATAAATCTTCCCCATTGTTACAAATCATAAATTTGTCTTCAGCTGCTAAGATGGCCTATATTGTAGGTACATTTTAAAAGTGGCATCAATGGCATTTTGTTTCAAAGTCACACATTTTTTAGCAAAAACAGAGTTGCACTAAAAAAACATAAAAAATGTCAAGGCCCTTGATAAATTCCCCTTTTAAAGAGTACCTATCACCAAATAAATATTTTAATATAGTGTTCCTTGTGTAATTAGCAGACACTTTCCCATTCACTTGCTTTTAAAATTATCAACATAAATATGTTTAAAATGTAATAGAAAAAACAGCCACTTGGTGGCTCTGTTCTGTTCCCTGCCACAATTAATACAGTGAGTTTGGTTTCCTCCCAGCCTGGCAGGAGACCAAACTCAGGAAGTGTTTCTCTGCACTGAGCTTGATTGACAGCTGCACAGAGCCTCACTGAGAGTTGCACGGAGTCTCATTGAAACATGTAAAGAGCCTCACTGAAACATGCAAAGAGCCTCACTGAAACATGCAAAGAGCCTCACTGAAACATGCAAAGAGCCTCACTGAAACATGCAAAGAGCCTCACTGAAACATGCAAAGAGCCTCACTGAAACATGCAAAGAGCCTCACTGAAACATGCAAAGAGCCTCACTGAAACATGCATAGAGCTTGAGGTCTTCTATCCACCACAGCACTGCAATGATGTGAGGGCGGAAGTGGTCCCCTTTCTTCTTGTAGGCGATTGTGCTATGTGAGCAAGAATAAAGGTATAATACAGAGCATTTTAAAGCTCTGAACATTTTTTAAGGGTGGGAGGAGTGTTAGGAGTAGGAACATAGCTATTAGGGAACATAGCCTGAGTTAGTTCTCTCTAATGTTTACATGTAACTATAGGATCAAGAATCACCTGTGGGCCATAGCCAGTCAACAATGAAGCCCAGAAGATACTTTAGACAAAATTCCTATTTCTGCTAATATATATCAGTATATATACACTTTATTTAGGTCCATAATGTGACTCACATACAGTGTAGCTTTCCAGATAATCCCTTTTAGAATTAGGACAAAGCAGGCCCTGCCTCTTCCAAACTTCTTTCAAATCAATCTATTTTATATATGGTTCAGAAGATTTTTCTCCCCTATATATTCTTCACTATTGGTCAAATATATTTTGTCCTAATATTTTATTCATTAAAAGTTGTGTCTCTGTATAGACACGCAACACTAGTGCAATGGTATAGAGTGTGACTATATGCCCACTGCTGTCCAGTGGCGTTGCTAGGGCTGGTGTCATCCGGTGCAGTAGAAAATGGTGTCACCCTCATCAAACCCCCCCCCCCCAATCCCCATATTACTTTGCCTCCTCATCATCACTCACCCCCCAAACACTGTGCCCCAATCCGCCCCCCCCCCGCCCCCCAAAACCCACAATACTGTGCCTCCTCATCATCACTCCCTTAAATACTGTTCCCCAATCTTCCAACTCCCACAATACTGTCTCTCCTCAATATTCATCACCCGCAACCCCCACAATACTGCCTCCTCATCATCCATCACTCCCCACAACACTGTCTCATCATCCATCACTCCTCCACAATACTGTCTCCTCATCATCCATCACCCCCAAACAATATTGTCTCCTCATCATCCATCATCCCCCCACAATAATGTCTCCTCATCATCCATACCCCCCCCACACACACACACACACAATACTGTCTTATCATCCATCACCCCTCCCCCACAATACTGTGTCCTTATACTCCATCACCTCCTTTCCCACAATACTGTCTTCTCATCATCCATCAAACCCCCCCCTAATACTGCTCCTCATCATCTGTCCCACCATAATGTGCCTCCTTATCATCACTCATTAATTTCATCCATGCCAGCCAAGAACACCCTCCCCTCCATAGTGTGCAACCTTCATCATTCATTCTTTTGTCCATGCCAGCCAATAGCATCCCCCCACCAGCTCCATACTGTGCGGCCTTCATCATTCATCAGCCAATAGAACCCCAAACCCCCCTCCATACAGTGCCACCTTAATCTTTCATTAGCAAATAGTACACCCCCACTCACCCTCTCAATACTGTGCCACTCTCATCATTCATCAGCCAATAGCACCCCCCTACACACACTCACCCCTTCAATAATGTGCCACCTTCATCATTCATCAGCTAAAAGTTTTAGCACTGTGGTCAGGTAGAAAGGATATTAAAAAAGAAAAGAACTTCCTGTCGATCATACAGCAGCTGATAAGTACTGGAAGAATTGAGAGTTTTCAATAGAAGTAATTTACAAATCTTTTTAAAAGGAGATGTCCGGTGCTCACTTTTCTTATTTTATCCGTTCCGGGCTGAAAAATAAAAGAAAACAAATTTTCCCTTACCTGCCTAGGCTCCCCCGGTGCTTCAGTACAGGTGTTCGGTCCCCGGGCTGTATTCTTCTTACTTCCTGTTAGCCCGGCACGTCACATGGAGCTTCAGCCTATCACTGGCCGCAGCGATGTCCCGCCTCGGCCAGTGATAGGCTGAAGCTCCGTGTGACGTGCCGGGCTAACAGGAAGTAAGAAGAATACAGCCCGGGGACCGAACGCCTGTACCGGAGCACCGGGGGAGCGTATGCAGGTAAGAGAAAGCTTATTTTCTTTTTTTTTTGCAGCCCGGAACGGATACAATAAGAAAAGTGAGCACCGGACATCTCCTTTAACTTTCCAGCACCAGTTTATTTTAAAAAAAATGTTTTCCAGCATTAGTGTCCTTAATATAAATGTTTGACATTCCTGAGATTCACTGACGAATGCTTTTTGGATTGAGTGATATGTGGTAAGTGAAGCGCACGCTGCTATGCACTTCAGCTGGCTATTACTCAGTATCACAGAAGATTCCGGAGCCGCCAAAAGAATCAACATGTCCATTCTTTTGTTGGACTTTCACACAGACTACATTGCAATCAATGGTGATGGCACAGCTCTGTGCGGTCCTAGTCCCAATGGACGGGTTGGAGCACTGAATATTGTATTTCAGAATGAATGTCTTCACTGTGAAACTTTCAAATGGAATTTCCCAGCTCTGAAATCCCATAGTGTGAGTGTAGCCTTTTTTTCAGGCCTTTTGCGATAGATTTTTCTAAACCAATTTTTTTGTACAAGTCCACTGTCCTTTCGGGCCTCATAATATACATAAAGGCTATTTCCCCCAAATCAGTTACCACAGCTGATATTGTGCTTCCACTTATTGTCAGATAATGTAGGCTGTACTCCATGAGTTTTATTGGCATCTTTTCCCCAGTCAATTGTGGATACACAGACAGAGATTAGGACTGATTGTTTGTAGACATGTGCAGAAGAAACATTTTCGTTTTTTTTTTCATTTTGTTTTTTCGTTTTTTTATAAAATTTTCGGTTCAGTAATATTTTCAGTTTTGATTTTCAGATACATTCGGTATTCGGGTGTCCAGGTTTCATTTTTTTCTGGATACATTCAGTATTCGGGTGTCCGGGGCCCATTTTTTTAGGATACATTCGGTATTCGGGTATCTGGGTTTGATTTATTTTGGATACATTCGTATTCAGGTGGGTTTGATTTTTCGTATACATTTGGTATTCGGGTAAATCTTTTTTAAGCAGAGGACCATTATCGGGAGTGTGTGCAGGAAAAGAGGGCAGCCGTTGAGATCAGAACATTGGAAGGCAGGTAAGATAATATCATTTTGTGTGATTTATAATAATACATAATGTAATGTTGAATGAATGAATGAATGAATGCTGTATGAATGATTGATGTGTTTGATTGTCGGGTGATTTATGTATAACATGATGTTATACATAAATCACCCTACTATCAAACGCATCATTCAAACTGTTGCAAAACTACAATACCCACCCAGCATGCGGCTGTCTGGGCATGCTGGGAGTTGTAGTTTTGCAACAGCTGGAGGCACACTTTGGCAAACACACGCATTCGCACAATGCTTTTTAATTCATTTTCAAATTCAGCTAGCTTTTGTCAGAAATGGGTTACCAGGTCAATGACATGCATAGTAATTGCCGTGGGAACATTTTTCATTCATAAAACCGCAGACTTAATTGGATAATTGCAGTGTAGAAGGTTTGGTGTCCTAAGCGTTCTACACGGCAATTATCCAATTAAGCCTGCAGTTTTATGAATGAAAAATGTTCTCACGGCAATTACTATGCATGTCATTGACCTGGTAACCCATTTCTGACAAAAGCTAGCTGAATTTGAAAATGAATTAAAAAGCATTGCGCGGATGTGTGTGTTTGCCAAAGTGTGCCTCCAGCTGTTGCAAAACTACAACTACCAGCATGCCCAGACAGCCGCATGCTGGGTGGGTGTTGTAGTTTTGCAACAGCTGGAGGCACCCTAGTAACAGTAAAACAGTAACTAACAGTCAGAAACAGTGTAGCGCAAGGAACAATAAAAAAATTAGAAAGAAATCTTTACTTTCGTTTTTTTACCGCATGCAATAATTAATGCATTTGTTTTCAGATAACGAATGCATTCATTTTTTTACCACATGCATTCGGAGAATAACGAATGCATTCGTTATGTTGCTATTCATTTTATCATTGCTATTCGGAAATATTCAAAAAATGTTTTCGTGCATTCGAATGCACGAAAACGGCAAAATTCGGTAAATTTGACATTCATGACGAACCGAATCGCACATGTCTAATTGTTTGCAACCTGCTCACCTTAGCTGTGCCCTGCATGCTTGGCTCCTTCTCCCAGGTGCTGGCTTCCGTCATCCTCCTCATTTGTATTGTCACAGATGGAGACAGTTCCTGGCACACCCTGTAGGGGCTGAGCGCATGCACGGCCAGAGTCTTTAACCCTTTCCCACTATATCACGTGTATACACATCATAGTGGGAAGGAAATAAATGGGTATGCCCATCAAAGAGGCTCATGGGCATAATTGTGGTGTCATACACAGCTGAGCACCCACAGCACCCTGTCACCCGTCAAGCGTTTGCAGAGTTCTACTGATTTTCATGGCAACTGGAGGCCAAATTGCGGCCCCCAAGTCTGTCAGCTACAGTAGCTTGTGAGGTCCAGTCACAGGCTAGCTCTCACAGGTTGAATGTCTGTGTATACTGACAGGTATAATATGCTGCAATACTGTATAACAGTGATCAAAATATTTGCAGCTTCGAGTTTAAGGGGACAAAAAGATTATAATATTTCATAATAATTAATAATTATTAAATATTACTTTTCTAATCTTGCTTTTAAACTGATCAAATTACTAGTCCAACCACACACATAGAATACAGTGTACACGACAAACATAGGGGAGCTGATAAAGGTTCAAAGACTGGCAACCAGGGTAATACGGGGAATGGGAGGACTACAGTACCCAGAAAGATTATCAGTATTGGGGTTATTTAGTTTAGAAAAAAGAAGACTTAGGGGCGACCTAATAACTATGTATAAATATGTCAGGGGACAGTACAGAGATCTCTCCCATGACCTATTTATACCCCGGACTGTATCTATAACAAGGGGGCATCTTTTACGTCTATGTAATTTGCTTTACTGTTACTGTAAATGTGGCAGATTTTCTGAACTGAAATTCCATACGGAAAATCCGCAGCACGTGTGACCATACTGCATACCCATACTATTAGCATTTCCAACAGCTGGATTCTGTCCCAATTTTTTCTGACTATTCCAGATTTTCAAGTGATTTGGGAATAATAATAATAATTCAGGTTACATGCTGCAGCAGATGATTTGTGGAAACATTCAACACCAAAATCATTTTGTTGTAAAAGGTTATGAACAGATCAGAGACTTAATCTGAGAATTTTCAAGCTTTATATGATGTTGCAAATTCTAGAAAAATTGGACATACAATAAATGCAATAGACCAGAAGTACAAATAAAGAAATATTTTTCAAGATAAAGTCATTGCACAAACATAAAGAGCCCTTGTCACAATAGAAAGTACAGTAACATATCAAATTATCAATTTCAAGAAGTATTATCTGAAGTGCCATGCAGTATCCCCATCCACTCCTTTCACTTGTGAGGGTTGAGTCAGTGTTTTATTCTATTATGGAGGCACTTTATGTTACTTTTATATCTGTATTATTCACATAGACATTTTTTGTAAATCAGCCCCTTGGTAACACATTGTTTTCTGCACTATACAAAATGTCATGCAGCCTAAACTTAAAGGGGTACTCCCGTGGAAAACTTTTCTTTTTAAATCAACTGGTGCCAGAAAGTTAAACAGATTTCTAAATTACTTCTATTAAAAAATCTTAATCCTTCCAGTACTTTGTAGGGGCTATATAATACAGAAGAAATGCTTTTCTTTTTGGATTTCTCTGATGTCACAACCACAGTGCCCTCTGCTGACCATTTTTGGAACTGTCCAGAGCAGAAGAAAATCCCCATAGCAAACATATGCTGCCCTGGACAGCTCCTAAAATGGACAGCAGAGGTCAGCAGAGAGCACTGTGGACGTAACAGAAGAGAAAAGCATTTCCTCTGTAGTATACAGCCCATAAAATGTATTGGAAGGATTAATATTTTTTTATAGAAGTAATTTACAAATCTGTTTAACTTTCTGGCACCAGTTGATTTAAAAAAAAAAAAAAAAGTTTTCCACGGGAGTACCCCTTTAAAGGACAACTCCAGTGAAGGTCCTAATGAATTCAAGGACTAGTATTTTAACTGCTGCTATACTAGAGCTGAAAAAAAAAAAAAAAGGTTGGCATAAATTGTATGGCAAATCTATACTTGCTATCATGTACCTAAATGGCCATAACATGATTTATCTTCAACTCATGCTGATTGGTGGCAGATACATTTATGTTAAGCTTTACCTTTTCTGGAGTTTGTATTATTATAAATATAATATTTTACATTGGACTTTGGTCCAAGAAAAATGATGCAGGTCTGATTTACTACATTAATACTGAAACTGACCTTTTTACACAGCAGAGTGGGATAACATCTTAAAGGGGTGCTCCGGTGGAAAACTTTATTTTTTTTTTTTTTAATCAACTAGTGCCAGAAAGTTAAACAGATTTGTAAATTAATTAAAAAATATTAATCCTTCCAGTACTTACTAGCTGCTGAATACTACAGAGGAAATTCTTTTCTTTTTGGAACACAGAGCTCTCTGCTGACATCATGAACACAGTGCTCTCTGCTGACACCTCTGTCCATTTTAGGAACTGTCCAGAGCATATGTTTGCTGTGGGCATTTTCTCCTCCTCTGGACAGCTCTTGTTAGCAGAGAGCACTGTGGTCATGATGTCAGCAGAGAGCTCTGTGTTCCAAAAAGAAAAGAATTTCCTCTGTAGTATTCAGCAGCTAATAAGTACTGGAAGGATTAAGATTTATTATTAGAAGTAATTTACAAATCTGTTTAACTTTCTGGCACCAGTTGATTAAAAAAAAAAAAAAAAAAAAAAAGGTTTCCACCGGAGTACCCCTTTAATCTTTTCTCCCACCTTTATTTTATTAAACAATCCAATTCACGCAGCATTTTTATAACAGTAAAATGTAAATACGTGTGGCTTTTGTGACAATTTTCTATGAAAATAGAACTGCATTTTGGATCCAAACATGTTGGGTTTTTTTGTTACCATTTTCCTAGTCGAACACTATAGTTTGCTGAAAGAGATTGTTTTAGGTGAACAGAGACAACTACATTTGCAATCCGCCAATCTGCAGTCATTTTTGCATGTTGTTTTCAGTGTTATCTTTATAAAGCGTTAAAGTAGAGGCAGCTGCAAATACCTGACAAACCCCAAATAAATAGGGCATGATGTAGAGTTCCCATTTATAAGGATATACCACAGCAACACTGCAGAAAGACCAACATTAATATGGCAGGCTGTAATTTAAAAGAACAAACCCTCTTTACTTACTGTGTAAGAATTTCATGGTGGAAACCCTTGACTTATCTGAAGAGAAAGACCCTTGAATATTTTAGGAAGATCAACTTGTACGTTTTTTCATGGGAGCTGATGACTATTCTACTGCTGCCGCCCAAGCACACCACCTCTTGAGTGTCCCTCATCTACCCGTTAGTTTACACTTAAAGGGGTATTCTCATCTCATAAAGTGATGGTATATCGCTACCATATGTCATGACTTTATGATCAGTCCCATGCCAACTTCTGTGATCCCAAGTGATCATGCAATTATACAACACACAGGCCCTCATTTACTAAGAAAATCGGGTTGTAAGTCTATGTTGCTTTCTTACCCGACTGCTTTTTCCCCTGGTATTTATTATTATGTCGCATCCTGTTTGTCGCACGTGGGTTTTGTTGGTTTTGGTTTCCAACTCCTCTGAGCTGTCGCGAAAAAATCCACAACAATTCAACAAATTTGGGTTGGAAACCTTTATAAATACGTGGGAAAGCTCAGAAATGTCGGGTTACGCCCCTTTTTCGGGTTTGGGAGAATCCACATCGGGTCCGTCGGGAAAAAATGACGCATCGTGTCGCAGACTGGCGCACGATGTCTGCAACATGTCGCAGACAAAGATGCGCCAAAAAAACCCACAAAACAAGTCAGGTTTAGAATAGTAAATGAGGGCCACAGTGTCCCACATAGGAGCTCCTCACCTCGCTTAGAATCACTTGTAATACACACAGTGGGCTAGACAATGGAAAAGACAATGTCCAGAATTTAAAGACCAGCAGGGTAGTAACTCACGATTAAGCCAATCGTTTCCCAGATTTTCAAGACAATATTTTCTTTTCTTTAGATGTAAATCTTCTTTACAAAGTGGAGCCAAGCTTGTAGCAGACACAGAGCTCAGATCTTCCGTCAGCTCAACACCTTGGACGCGACGGCGTTTCGAGGGCGTGCCCCCTTAGTCATGCGTACCAGGTGGGGAGGGAGGGAGGATTAAATAGAGATACAAGGTAAACACATGTTCAGATGAGTAAAGCGTTATTTGTAAAAACCGCATGCAATCATTTTTTACAATAACTCACAATTTAAATAGTGTATTATAAGAATGCTTTAAAACTACATATCTCATTGAGACCGTATGGAACTACACAATTTAATTCAGTAATCCACAAGCTTTGGGGAAAGTACAGTGGCGAGACATTTTCGTGAATTTTCATTAATTTTATAAGAGGTTCCTGTACAAGCAAACGACAATCTGAACAAAAGACGTCTGTTACAAAGAGAATGTTTTTGGATTCCTGAATTAAATTGTGTAGTTCCATACGGTCTCAATGAGATATGTAGTTGTAAAGCATTCTTATAATACGCTATTTAAATTGTGAGTTATTGTAAAAAAAACTATTGCATGCGGTTTTTACAAATAACGCTTTACTCATCTGAACAGGTGTTTACCTTGTATCTCTATTTAATCCTCCCTCCTTCCACACCTGGTACGCATGACTAAGGGGGCACACCCCCGAAACGCCGTCGCATCCAAGGTGTTGAGCTGACGGAAGATCTGAGCTCTGTGTCTGCTACAAGCTCGGCTCCACTTTGTAAAGAAGATTTATATCTAAAGAAAAGAAAGTCTTGAAAATCTGGGAAATGATTGGTTTAATCGTGAGTTACTACCCTGCTGGGTCTTTAAATTATGGTCATTGGGGGAGATTTATCAAAACCTGTGCAGAGGAAAAGTTGCCCAGTTGCCCATAGCAACCAATCAGATCGCTTCTTTCATTTTTAACAAGGCCTGTGCAAAATGAAAGAAGCGATCTGATTGGTTGCTATGGGCAACTTTTCCTCTGCACAGATTTTGATAAATTTCCCCATTGTCTTTTGCATTGTCTAGCCCACTCTGTGTATCCCAAGTGATCATGCCCTTACGCTGATTTTCCCTTAGTACAGCCGGCCTGACAGCCCAGCTTTGTAGGAAACTGCAGGGCAGCCCTTCTGACTTTATGAGATGGGAAACCCCTTTAACGTGGGTGATTTTTCCATTGGTCCTCAGTTTATGTACCGCCTATGTGCACAATAGTCCCAGAGCTTAAAAGGCCAGCAAGACCTAGTTCAATAGATTTCATTATATTATGCTCTACTGTCTTTTTAGGAATTATCACAATGTTGGTGTTTCCTTATTGAAAATCTAGTAAAAACGATTATTGAAAAAAGAAACCACCGCAGATTTTAGGCATGCTGCAGATTTGGAAATCTCCCATTTGCTTTTTTAATTGTTGATTTTATTAGCCGGAATGCAATATATATCTAAATGTGCACCAAAATCCACAACCAAATTTCATTGTGGAGTTGGGTGCAGACCTTTACGCCAGTTTTAACTACAATATAACCTTTATGCTGTGTATAAACCCAGCACAAAAAGCACATGCAAAACAAGCACAATACAATGTAGCATGTGGCATCACACATTGCAATAACTTATTACCATTCTATTTTTACCATTATTGGAAGCTAGATTGCTTTTCTCCAGCAGCCTTATGTATACATATTCACTGTATGTGCAGTTAAACGCATGAAACACAAAGGCTATTGTCATATTTGTGATAGTTCTTCAGACGCCAAACACCAATGGTTGCAAAAACAGTCCAGTGGTGCCCAGGATGCAGATCAGTACAAACACCCAGAGGAAGATGCGATCGATCACCATGGCAACATATTTCCAGTCATTTTGGATCTAAAGATAAGAAGAAGAAGCAAAAAATATTACCTACAATGTGTTGTAAAGTTTAACTTTCCTATGGCCGGTTTTACATAAGCGTATGGAAATGCTTCCTTAACGCAGAAATATTTCAGATGAAACACCGTCAGTATTTCATCAGTATACCGTCCGGTATTTAATACAGTAAATACTGAAGGGCTGTCTTCTAGACAGAAAATGACACTCAAAATGAAAATACTGATAAAATGTGGATGCAATATGGATCAAATACAGATACATGCAGATATTAATCCCACTCCATAGACTTCATTGGGTGTATTTCACCTGCACAATGGATGAAAATAGCACATGCTGCATTTTTTTAAATATGCACATATTTTATATGGCCATATAGACGAACAAGAAAATGTGCATAATACAGACCTAAAAGATACTGACTTAGAGCAGGACATGTTCACCTATAAGGTGGTTGAACTCTGTCATTTACAACAGGTAGGGTTGATCTTCAAAGATAGCTACCGTATATACTTGAGTATAAGCCGACCCGCATATAAGCAGAGGCCCCTAATTTTACCTCAAAAACCCAGGAAAAGTTATTGACTCGACTATAAGCCTAGGTTGGGAAATACATCATCCCCCCATGTAATCATCCAGACGTCATTATCCCCCCCCCCCTTCATCATCACCGCCTGTCAATCCCTTCATCAGTGGTCTTCAACCTGCGGACCTCCAGATGTTGCAAAACTACAACTCCCAGCATGCCGGGAGTTGTAGTTTTGAAACCTCTGGAGGTCCGCAGGTTGAAGACCACTGCGGCCTTCGTCATCATCCAGACCCCCCTTTTGTTTTGTACTCCCCTCCCCTCAGCGGGAAGTTAGGGTGAGCTGGTCCGGGCCATCTATGCTGCAGGAACCGTCCAGTGGGGAGGGTTAATCATTCCGGGCTGTCCATTTTCACCGGGTGGCCCTCTTCTCCGCGCTTCGGGCCTGCCCTGGACAAGTGATGTTGCCTTGACGATGACGCAGAGGGACGTTGCGCATGAATGTCCCTGTGCGTCGTCTTCAAGGCAATGTCACTATTCTGGGGGGCCGGGCCCCAAGTGCGGAGAAGAGGGCCTCCCGGTGAAAATGGACAGCCCGGAACAACTAATCCTCCCCACCGAACGGTCCCTGCAGCTTAGATGGCCCAGACCAGCTCACCCTAACTTCCCGATGAGGGGAGGTGAGTACAAAACAAAAGGGGGGGGGGGGGCTGGATGATGACGAAGGCCGCAGTGGTCTTCAACCTGCGGACCTTGAGGTTTCAAAACTACAACACCCAGCATGTCCGGGCATGCTGGGAGTTGTAGTTTTGCAACATCTGGAGGTCCGCAGGTTGAAGACCACTGAGAAGGGATTGACAGGCGGAGAGTTCACTTGAGTATAAGCCAAGTGGGGCGTTTTCAGCACGAAAAATCGTGCTGAAAAAATCTCTACTTATCCCCTATATATAGGGTATATAGCTCATCATCATCCCCCCATGTAATCATCCAGACGTCATTATCCCCCCCCCCCTTCATCATCACCGCCTGTCAATCCCTTCATCAGTGGTCTTCAACCTGCGGACCTCCAGATGTTGCAAAACTACAACTCCCAGCATGCCGGCATGCCGGGAGTTGTAGTTTTGAAACCTCTGGAGGTCCGCAGGTTGAAGACCACTGCGGCCTTCGTCATCATCCAGACCCCCCTTTTGTTTTGTACTCCCCTCCCCTCAGCGGGAAGTTAGGGTGAGCTGGTCCGGGCCATCTATGCTGCAGGAACCGTCCAGTGGGGAGGGTTAATCATTCCGGGCTGTCCATTTTCACCGGGTGGCCCTCTTCTCCGCGCTTCGGGCCTGCCCTGGACAAGTGATGTTGCCTTGACGATGACGCACAGGGACGTTGCGCATGAATGTCCCTGTGCGTCGTCTTCAAGGCAATGTCACTATTCTGGGGGGCCGGGCCCCAAGTGCGGAGAAGAGGGCCTCCCGGTGAAAATGGACAGCCCGGAACAACTAATCCTCCCCACCGAACGGTCCCTGCAGCTTAGATGGCCCAGACCAGCTCACCCTAACTTCCCGATGAGGGGAGGTGAGTACAAAACAAAAGGGGGGGGGGGCTGGATGATGACGAAGGCCGCAGTGGTCTTCAACCTGCGGACCTTGAGGTTTCAAAACTACAACACCCAGCATGTCCGGGCATGCTGGGAGTTGTAGTTTTGCAACATCTGGAGGTCCGCAGGTTGAAGACCACTGAGAAGGGATTGACAGGCGGAGAGTTCACTTGAGTATAAGCCAAGTGGGGCGTTTTCAGCACGAAAAATCGTGCTGAAAAAATCTCTACTTATCCCCTATATATAGGGTATATAGCTCAGACATTAGTGTACACTGCTTCTAGAAACCACTCTCTATTAGTTACAGTATAACTGTTTATTTGTATTGCTATCTGCTGGTAGGATCTAAAGTTTTTTCCTTGAAAACCTAGATCACATGACAATATTATGCATGTGTCAAAGTGCAGCATGTTTCTATAAGGAGAATTTTATCAGTAGACAATTTTTGGAATCTTTTTTTATTTCCTTAATCAACCCAAAATGCAAAAATATAAAAATCCTAAATTTTTTATAATAATTAGAAATAGTATAAACTACCAAATCACTTTACAGAAATGACAAAACCCAAATTCCACCCATTCCATACATAACAAAGCCCAAGGTATGTGGAGAAGAAAGAGAGAAGGTCCAAATATTTAAAATACTTCTTTCATACTCAATCTTATGTTTGACCAAAGCAACACAATGATCTATTAAAGGGTACCTTTCATCAAAAAAAAACTTTTTATATATTATAGATTAACGTATGCAGAATAACTTTCCAATAGCATTTTATTAAAAGATATGCTTCTTTCTTTTAAATTTTCCACTTTGAAAAAATGACCACTAGGGGTCTCCCTACCAGTCCTTTTTTATAGATTTCAGACTCATGCTGGAGTCCTAAATTTAAGACTGCAGCCAGGACACAGACAAACTCACCTACTCACTGCCAGGGAGCAATGTTGAGCTTGTCTGTGTCCCGGATGCAGTCTGAGATTTAGGACTCCTGCATGAGTCTGAAATCTATTTTAAAAAAAGGACTGGTAGGGAGACCCCTAGTGGTCATTTTTTCAAAGTGGAAAATTGAATAGAAAGAAGCATATTTTTTAATAACATGCTATTGCAAAGTTATTCTGCATACATTAATCTATAATATATAAAAAGTTTTTTTTTATGAAAGGTACCCTTTAATGTCTATTTGTATCTACATCTGTAGAGGAAGTATGCATGTGTATGTACAGAAATTCACTCTTACCTCTTTGGCTTCATTTTGTATTCTCATGTTCTGTGCGATAAAATGTACATTTTCAATGGCCTCTTTGATCTCTGAAGATAATACTGAATTTGAGAGAACATTGTCCACTGATTCCAAGCTGGACCCACGGGTAAGGTTACATGCAATGTCAGAGGTATATATTCTTTTCATTTGTCCACAAGGACAAGAGTTGTCCTGGCAGAAGAACTGGTCATTACAGCTTCTAATCTCAGAACTGCTGATGCTACTTATATTGAGGCTGTCCCCAATAAGATGAGGTTTTGATGCAGATTTGTCTTCTTTCGATGGTCTGGTCATGAACATTATTTTGGGGAGTTTTTCCAAGAAGATTTTCTTGACCCATTGGGGCATTGTGTGCGTTTTGGGAGTTCTGTAGTGCACATTCAGGACAAAAACCGTTATAACAATAGAAAGTGCGACAAATATCATTGTAAAAAGTAAATATTCTCCCATCAGAGGAATCACCAAGGAGGTTGAGGGAATAATTTCAGTAATAACCAAGAGAAATACAGTTAGCGATAAAAGGACAGACATGCACAATGTCACCTTTTCCCCACAATCTGAAGGCAAATAGAAGACCAAGATTGTTAAGCAGGAAATGAGAAGACAAGGGATGATGATGTAAATGGTGTAGAACAATGGCAGACGCCTGATGTATAAGGAATATGTAATGTCCTGGTAGATTTCTGTACAGCAGTTGTATTTAATTTCGTGCTTGTATCCAGGGGCACTGATAATGACCCACTCACCGCTCTCCCAGAATTCCTTCAGGTTCATCTCTGTTCCGATCATAACCAGATCAATATGTGCTTTATCGTATGTCCAAGAGCCAAACTTCATGGTACAGTTCTGGTAGTCAAATGGAAAGTATGTTACATCTATCCAGCAGGAGCTCTTGAATATAGCTGGTGGTATCCATGTGATTTCTCCGGTGTGTTTTAATATTGCCTTTGCTTTATCATCCACCTGAAACACTCCAACTGCACTGAAACCATAAAATAAAGAGATTTGTTTGTATCCAGTCATATGTTATACACTATATATACACAAGAATCATAATGTACAGTAACTAGCTTTTTTTTGTTCAAAAAGGTATTCTACATATGCTATACAAAACTATGGTCTTCTCACATTATATTCTACTTAAATGGGTACTCCACTGGAAAACATTTTTTTTAATCAACTGGTGCCAAAAAGTTAAACAGATTTGTAAATTATTTCTATACAAAAATGTTAACTCTTCGAGTACTTATCAGCTGATGAATGTTCCAGAGGAAGTTCTTTTCCTTTTGAATTTCTTTTCTGTCTGACCACAGTGCTCTCTGCTGAGACCTCTGTCCATTTTAGGAACTGTCCAGAGTAGAAGCAAATCCCCATAGCAAACCTATCCTGCTCCAGACAGTTCCTAAAATGGACAGTGGTGTCAGCAGAGAGCACTATGGTCAGACAAAAAAGGAAATTCAAAAAGAAAAGAACTTCCTCTGTAGTATACAGCAACTGATAAGTACTAGAAGGATTAAAGGGGTACTCTGCCCCTAGACATCTTATCCCCTATCCCTAAGATGTATGATCGTGGCGGTCCCACCACTGGGAATCCCCGTGATCTCTCCTGCAGCACCCCCTGTCATCTGTTGCACGTAGCGAACTTCGCTCCATGCCTGATGACGGGTGATATAGGGGCTGGAATATCGTGACGTCATGGTCCCTCCCCCTCATGACATCACGGCCCGTCCCCTCAATACAGGTCTATGGGAGTGGGCATGATGGCCGCCACACCCCCTCCCATAGATTTGCATTGAGGGGGTGGGGCCATGGCGACACAAGGGGGCAGGGCTCCATCCCCTGTATCGCCCTTCATCAGGCATGGAGCAAAGTTTGCTCCGTGCAGCAGATGACAGGGGGTGCTGGAGGAGAGGTCATGGGGATTCCCAGCAGTGGGACCCCCACGATCAGACATCTTGTCCCCTATCCTTTGGATAGGAGATGTCTAGGGGCGGAGTACCCCTTTAAGATTTTTAAATAGAAGTAATTTACAAATCTGTTTAACTTTCTGGCACCAATTGATTTAAAAAAAATGTTTTCCAGGGGAGTACCCCTTTATTGGGTGATAAAACACTAGTTACATATTGTCATTCACTATTGAGTACAGTGACCCACCAACCTACGATGGCCCCGACATACAATAATTTCAACATATGAGGCCATTGCATGTTGAAGGCAGCATCAACATACGATGCTTTTTTATGTCGGGGCCATTGCATAAACGGCTATTCGGTAGTGCAGACTGCTTCAGCTGCCGCCGGATAGCTGTTTAAGGTGCCCCAAGTGGTCCGGTGATGATCACTCACCTGTCCCCGGCGCTCCGGACCGTCCTCTTCAGGATCCCCTGCATCGCCGTCGCTCTCCTTCATCATCATCACGTCGCCGCGCACGCCATCCCATCATCCAATAGGAGCAGGGTGCACAGCGACGTTATGATGTCGATGAATAGCGACGATCCCAGGCAGCAGAGATGGTCCAGAGCGGCGGGAACACCCCGGGGACACGGCAACAGCGATGGAGGGCGACATCCAGGGCAGCGGTGACGGTCCGGAGCGGCGGGGAGAGGTGAGTATAACTTCCTATACTTAACATTGCATGGATCCCTCAACATACAATGGTTTCAACGAACGATGGTTCATTTGGAATGAATTACCATTGCATGTTGAGGGATCACTGTATATATATATATATATATATATATATATATACACAATATTGAGCATATATATATATATATATATATATATATATATATATATATATATAAATATAAATTAGGAGAAATCCGCAGCACACAAATTGATGAAAGTGCAAAAAAAATGAAATTTATTCCATATCTTGGTGAAAGTTACAGCGACGTTTCAACCAGCTCTCCTGGTCTTTCTCAAGCAGGAGAGCTGGTTGAAACATCGCTGTAACTTTCACCAAGATATGGAATAAATTTCATTTTTTTTGCACTTTCATCAATTTGTGTGCTGCGGATTTCTCCTAATTTATATTTACATATGGACCATTCACCGGGGTTCGGTTTTGCGTGCACCACATTACTGATTTTTTTGAGTGCTGCTTCCCTTGCTATATATATATATATATTAAGAAAATGCTAAGAAAAATGCTTAAAATGCTAAGAAAAATGCTTAGCATTAACAATACACGTCTCCATCTGTTGGTGCTGTTATTCTGTAGCTCAGCGAATCACAGCCACTGAGCCAAAACACGACTATGAATCACAAAGCCAATCTGGGTGCATCTCAAATTCTTGCAACCCACAGTGTATGTGACCATTCAAAACAGATGTTGTGTTTATGTATTGATATATATATATATCATAATTTATACGTGTAGCTTTCATCTTGGTTAGTTTTAGCTCTGTTTGTGTCAGGAACAGTCCAGAGCAGGGCTTTAGGGGCTTCATGCTGCTCTAGAGCAGTGGTCCTCAACCTGCGGACCTCCAGATGTTGCAAAACTACAACTCCCAGCATGCCCGGACAGCCGTTGGCTGTCTGGACATGCTGGGAATTGTAGTTTTGCAACATCTGGAGGTCCGCAGGTTGGGGATCACTGCTCTAGACAGTTCCCACCACAGACAAAGGTGCAGCAATGTGACAGATTGAAATTATATGACTTCGGCGGCTAATAAGTGCTGCAGTTGTTTCTTTGTTTTTAATAGATGTACTTTATGGGGGAGATTTATCAAAACCTGTCCAGAGGAAAAGTTGCAGAGTTGCCCATAGCAACCAATCAGATCGCTTCTTTCATTTTTCAGAGCCCTTTTCAAAAATGAAAGAAGCGATCTGATTGGTTGCTATGGGCAACTCAGCAACTTTTACTCTGGACAGGTTTTGATAAATCTCCCTATATGAGTCTATAACTTTCTGTTTTTAGTTTATTTTCATTTTCTTGTCTTCAGAATCCCCTTTAGGGTTTATTCACATGTACTGTAAACCATATTTAATGCTGCACATTTGAAGCTGTGTTCAGCATTTTAGTTTGCATTAAAATCAGCAGCATAAAATCAGCATCATCAAACAGGATTCTGTACATCTGAATACACCCTTAACCCCTTAAGGACCGGAGGTTTTTCCGTTTTTGCATTTTCGTTTTTTGCTCCTTGCCTTTAAAAAATCATAACTCTTTCAAATTTACACCTAAAAATCCATATGATGGCTTATTTTTTGCGCCACCAATTCTACTTTGTAATGACGTCAGTCATTTTGCCCAAAAATCTATGGTGAAGCGGGAAAAAAAATCATTGTGCGACAAAATTGAAAAAAAAACGCTGTTTTGTAACTTTTGGGGGCTTCCGTTTCTACGTAGTACATTTTTCGGTAAAAATGACACCTGATATGTATTCTGTAGGTCCATACGATTAAAATGATACCCTACTTATATAGGTTTGATTTTGTCGGACTTCTGGAAAAAATCATAACTACATGCAGGAAAATTAATACGTTTAAAATTGTTATCTTCTGACCCCTATAACTTTTTTATTTTTCCGTGTATGGGGCGGTATGAGGGCTCATTTTTTGCGCCGTGATCTGAAGTTTTTAACGGTACCATTTTTGCATTGATAGGACTTATTGATCACTTTTTATTCATTTTTAAATGATATAAAAAGTGACCAAAAATGCACTATTTTGGACTTTGGAATTTTTTTGCGCGCATGCCATTGACCGAGCGGTTTAATTAATGATATATTTTTATAATTCGGACATTTCCGCACGCGGTGATACCACATATGTTTATTTTTATTTTTATTTACACTGTGTTTTTTTTTTATTGGAAAAGGGGGGTGATTCAAACTTTTAATAGGGGAGGAGTTAAATGATCTTTATTCACTTTTTTTTTTCACTTTTTTTGTGCAGTGTTATAGGTCCCATAGGGACCTATAACACTGCACACACTGATCTTCTATGTTGATCACTGGTTTCTCATAAGAAACCAGTGATCAACGATTCTGCCGCATGACTGCTTATGCCTGGATCTCAGGCACTGAGCAGTCATTCGGCGATCGGACAGCGAGGAGGCAGGAAGGGGCCCTCCCGCTGTCCTGTCAGCTGTTCGGGATGCCGCGATTAGCCGCGGCTATCCCGAACAGCTCGACTGAGCTAGCCGGGAACTTTCACTTTCACTTTTAGCCGCGCGGCTCAGCTTTGAGCGCGCGGCTAAAGGGTTAATAGCGCGCGGCGCCGCGATTGGCGCTGCGCGCTATTAGAGGCGGGTCCCGGCTTCACTATGACGCCGGGCCCGCCATGATATGACGCGGGGTTACTGTGTAACCCCGCGTTATATCGGAAGAGCAGGACCAAGGACGTACCGGTACGTCCTTGGTCCTTAAGGGGTTAAAGGGGTACTCCCGTGGAAAACTTTTTTTTTTTTTTTTAAATCTACTGGTGCCAGAAAGTTAAACAGATTTGTAAATCACTTCTATTAAAAAATCTTAATCCTTCCAGTACTTTTTAGGGGCTGTATACTAAAGAGAAATCCATAAAAGAAATGCATTTCCCCTGATGTCATGACCCCAGTGCTCTCTGCTGACCTCTGCTCTGCTGTCCATTTTAGGAACTGTCCAGAGCAGGAGAAAATCACCATAGCAAATCCCCATGCTGCTTTGGACAGTTCCTAAAATGGACAGCAGAGGTCAGCAGAGAGCACTGTGGTCACGATATCAGAGGAAATGCATTTCTTTTTTGGATTTCTCCTTGGTATACAGCCCCTAAAAAGTACTGGAAGGATTAAGATTTTTTAATAGAAGTGATTTACAAATCTGTTTAACTTTCTGGCACCAGGTGATTAAAAAAAAAAAAATAATAATAATAATTTCCCACGGGAGTACCCCTTTAAACACTTTTGCAACCACAAAAATTCGTCTGGTCGACTAGGTAAAGTGATGTAAGGATGTCAAGTTCCTACCAGTCAGAGATTGACAGCTAAATCAACCCATTTAGTATTGCTGAATCAATAGCCACATTTCTATACATCGCACTATAGACTTCACTTCTTGCTACAGTTTTCAAAATCTGGCTATTGTACGGTGAATTGGGAGGCATTTAATGGGCAACTCTAGTAGGATACCATTCAGATGTCTTAAGAGTAGACTGCAATAATTGAGGACACATACCTTTAATGCTTTACATGTAAATACGGTATTCTATTGTATTTTTATATCTAAACAGTACTTTTTTTCCCACCTTTTCAGGAATATGCATAGACTGGGTTTTGTATATTAATCAAATAGAAAACCACTGAAGTGTAATGTGTAAAGACAGATAGAGATTACTTGTTATAGAGAACTATGTCTGGCCTCCAGATCTGTGCAGACGGAATTCGAATAAATTCAATTCCTCCGTACTGTTTTGGATCCCATTTCAGCTTGTAATCGCTCCATATCTGTAAAAATATAAAACACTATGAAGCCACTTGTTATACAGAATCTTTGTGGGAGGGGGCTATTTGTCGTATCTGCCCAAGGCACCAAAGTATCTTGCCCTGACCCTGTCTATAAAAAACAAACTATTGTTGTGTATGTAATCTTTTAAAAAGATTATTGTTATTATGTCTATAAATATCATCATTTTATTGTTCACAGTAAATAGGTATGTGGTGGCCCAGTACAGAAGTGAACCTTCTGTACACTGTTGGTCCTATCAGGTGGACTCAGTCCCCGTCCCCTGGCCTTCACACTCCTCAGGACTCTCATCATTCCTTCTGTAATATAAAGTGTTAATGTACTATACTCATATATAATATTAATATTATATATTAATGTGCCTTTAAATGTTGTTACTAAACCTGTGTAACCAGGGAAGGTGTCAGTGACCAGGTGACTTGTGTGTGACCTATAGGACCCCTCCAAATTGCTCCCTTATATAGCAGGGAGGAGTTAGCCTAGTCAGTCCAGTTCTATGCATGCTGAGGAGCAGTACAGTCAAGACCTGAGAGTGTCTGGTTTCCTGAGGGAGACCAAGGCCTAACCACACGCTTCCACCAACTGGGAATCCCCTTCAGGTGAAAGTCAAAGCCTGGTAAGCCTAAATACAGGGGAGAAGTCTAGTCAGCATAGTCAAGTCTAAAGTCAGCGTGAGACTGCATAATTGAGTTCAAGTCCACTACAAGTCCCAGCGATCCCGCAATTCTCCTAAAGTCACTGGTCATCTCCTTGGGCCTAACTGAGCTGTAAAGACTTTAACATCTGTCTGCCTCTTTAAAGCTGCCCTTGTTCGGTAACCTTGAATTGGAGTGATTATTTGCCCCACGCCATAACTTGGGTGCGGTAGAGGATAACCATGCCCTGGCGTCACAAATACCAACGGTTAATAGCATCTGCCCTTCCTTTCATCACACCCCTCACCACAGGTATTTTCTTTCATTAAAGGAAACCTATCATGTCAAAAGATTCAGCATAACATGTAACTTATTGATTGAAATCCCTGCCCCTTCTGTTTTAGGAGTCCAGAGGGCGGTCTTAATCAATGACAACAATGCATGCATGCTCAATATTGAGTGAGACTGCCCACTGGACTCCTAAGAATAAAATGAGCTGGAATTTTAATCAATAACTTACAAGTTATATTTAATTTTTTTTATACAATATTATATATTAATCTGCTCAACATCTCCTGCAATGCAACATGATGCCGATAGATTGGACAGCATTTTCATGGTTAAGGGTTCCCTATAAATACAAAGTTAAAAGCCCTTGTGATTTCTGTGACAAACATGAAGGTTGGAATGTGGGGATTCCCCTCTCTATGATGTGCATGCACGTTCATTTGCACCTAGGGGTATTAAGGCTGTGGACACATTTGCAGACATTTATTTTATTGCATTGTGCACATTGTATTAAATCCCTGAAAAGGTACTCCGTCTCTGGGGACCCCCGCAATATCCCTGCTGCACCCGGCATTCGTTTAGAGCGTCAGCTGCAGCGCCGTAGGCTCGTGACATTACGGTCACGCCCCTCAATGCAAGTCTATGGGAGGGGGCGTGATGACCGTCAAACGCGCCCTTCCCATAGACTTACATTGTGGGGCATGGCCTGACATCACAAGCCTCCGCCCCGCATCACCAGTGATCCGGCATGGAGCAAACTTTGCTCCGTGCTTCGGCTGTCTGGGGTGCCGCAGCCAAGATTGTGGGGGTCCCCAGCGGCGGGACCCCTGCAATCAGACATCTTATCCCCTATCCTTTGGATAGGGGATAAGAAGACTAGGGGCAAAGTACCACTATAAGGACACAGACAATTTATATTTTTCTGTTTTCGCCTTTTTCCTTTTCTCATTTTAAAAGCCATAACTCATTTATTTTTAAATGCACCGACCCATATGAGGGCTTATTGTTAGCACGACCAATAGTACTTTGTAATGACATCTTTTATTTTACCATAAAAAGTACATACAGTGCAACCCAAAAAATATTAATCGTGAAATTGCAATTTTGAAACTTCTGTGGGGGGGGGGATCATTTTTACAATGTAAATATGCGTGCGTAAATGTCCTAACTATAAAATGATAATGTTAATTAAACCGCGCGGTCAATGGCGTACATGTCAAAAAATTTCAAAGTCCAAAATAGCATATTTTAGCTCACGTTTTATACCATAATAAAATGAAAAAAAAAAACAGCAAAAAGTCAGATCAAAACAAAAATGGTATCGATAAAAACTTCAGATCACGGTGCAAAAAATTAGCCCTCAAACATCCCCATATGCGGAATAATAAAAAGTTATAGGGGTCAGAAGAGGACATTTTTGAATGTATTAATTTTCGTGCATGTTGTTATGATTTTTACCAGAAGTACGACAAAATCAAACCGATATAAGTAGGGCATCATTTTAACAGTATGGACCTACAGAATAAAGAGAAGGTGTCATTTGTTCTGAAAAATGCACTGCGTAGAAATGGTCAAAAAGTAACAAAATTGCATTTTTTTTCTATTTTGTCCCACACATATATATATTTTTTGTTTCACTGTAAATTTTTGGGTAAAATGACTAATGTCATTACAAAGTAGAATTGGTGGCGCAAAAAAGAAGCCATCATACAGTGGGGCAAAAAACTATTTAGTCTGCCACCAATTGTGCAAGTTCTCCCACTTAAAAAGATGAGAGAGGCCTGTAATTTTTATCATAGGTATACTTCAACTATGAGAGACAGAATGAGAAAAAAAATACATAAAATCACATTGTCTGATTTTTAAAGAATTTATTTGCTAATTATGGTGGAAAATAAGTATTTGGTCAATAACAAAAGTTAATCTCAATACTTTGTTATATACCCTTTGTTGGCAATGACTAGTGTTGCAATATTCGCAATTGGAATATTATTCGCGAATATCGCATATTCGCGAATTCGCGAATTTCGCGAATATAGCGCTATATATTCGTAATTACGAATATTCGTTTTTTTTTTGTTTTCTTATTCTTCACAGTACACATCACAGTGATCACCCCTCTCTGCTTCCAGCTTGTGTGGTGTAAAGAAGGCTGTAATACTACTGTGTGAGACTGGCGTGCGAAAATTCGCATATGCGAAAATTAGCATATGCGAATTTTCGCGTATGCTAATTTTGTATATGCTAATATTCACATGTTAATTTTCGCATACGCGAAGTTTCGCATATGCGAAAATAAACGAGAATATAACGAATATGCGAATATATGACGAATATTCGTCCATATATTCGCGATTATTCGCGAATTCGAATATGGCCTATGCCGCTCAACACTAGCAATGACAGAGGTCAAATGTTTCCTGTAAGTCTTCACAAGGTTTTCACACACTGTTGCTGGTATTTTGGCCCATTCCTCCATGCAGATCTCCTCTAGAGCAGTGATGTTTTGGGGCTGTCGCTGGGTAACATGGACTTTCAACTCCCTCCAAAGGTTTTCTATGGGGTTGAGACCTGGAGACTGGCTCCAGGACCTTGAAATGCTTCTTACGAAGTCACTCCTTCGTTGCCCGGGCGGTGTGTTTGAGATCATTGTCATGCTGGAAGACATAGCCATGTTTCATCTTCAATGCCCTTGCTGATGGAAGGAGGTTTTCACTCAAAATCTCATGATACATGGCCCCATTCATTCTTTCCTTTACACGGTTCAGTCATCCTGGTCCCTTAGTAGAAAAACAGCCCCAAAGCATGATGTTTCCACCTCCATGCTTCACAGTAGGTATGGTGTTCTTTGGATGCAACTCAGCATTCTTTTTCAGCAAAAAACAAGACAATGACCCTAAGCACACAGGCAGGACAACACACGAATGGCTTTAGGACAACTCTGTAAATGTCCTCGAGTGGCCTAGGGTCTGAATACTTATGTCAATGCAAGATTTAAAGGGGGTACTCTGCCCCTAGACATCTTCTCCCCAACCCCCGTGATCTTGGCTGCGGTACCCCAGACATCCGGTGCATGGAGCGAACTTTGCTCCGTGCCGGATGACTGGCAATGCGGAGCGGAGGCTCGTGACGTCACGGCCGTGCAATGCGTTATGTGCACTATGGATAGCACCACCCCAAGTCTAGTGTGAACCGTGTTTGAGGTCTGACCAGAGTACGGCACAAGAGGGGACTTCTGTTATGCTATACCAGCGGTGCTCAGCACAACTGTATCTACTTTGCACTAATACAAATACTGCTACAACAAATGCCGGGTGCTGCAGGGAGATCGCGGGGGGTCCCCATCGGCGGGACCCCCGCAATCAGACATCTTATCCCCTATTCTTTGGATGGGGGATAAAATGTCTAGGGGTGGATTACCCCTTTACGTTTTTCTTACAAAATAGATTAAAACATTTTTTCTTTTCATATTCTCATTGAATATTGCATATGACTGCAGATTGATTGGGGGAGGCTGCAACGTAACAACATATGAAAAAGTGAAAGCGCCTGAAGACTTTGTGAATGCATTGTATATAAGCATTCTTATGTTATCAGTGTTATAGAGGGACTGTCCACATAGTCCAATCATCATAATAATTACCAGTAGGATCACTGAAGAATATTGCCATACAAGTAGAGCCTTGTGGCACCTAATGAAAGAAAATGGATCATGTATTCTCTGCTTTGTCCTGTAGAGGGAGATCTAGCACTGCCTAGACCCAGGACCCCACAGCAGCTCCGCTGTATCGGAAATCAACTTGACATTCTAGAAATGAAAGATGCTGAAAGATCTTTTTCTTTCATTAAATATAAAGTTTCTGATACATGTATTTGAAATTACATTTGACATTATTCAGTAATGAAAATATTTCTGACTCCTTTTCTGAGCACATCAATGTTATTACTCTTATTACAAGACAAGTAACATTGAGAATGATATCATGTACCAAATGTTGTAAAGTCTCCTTCATTGCTTTGTACTACAGGATAACATTTTGTAAAGGAACACACAAGAAGAATGTTATTGTGAAAATATATTACTAGTGTGTATTCTCTATAATCTGTACCTGCGCAACTCAGAAAGCAGGAAAAATATCATGTATATAATATAACAGTACAGTGGTCCCTCAAGTTACAATATTAATTGGTTCTGGGATGACCATTGTATGTTGAAACTATTGTATGTTGAGACCAGAACTCTATGGAAATCTGGTAATTGGTTCTAAAGCCCCAAAATGTCATCCAAAAATAGGGAAAGTGAGAATTAAAGAAAAATAAGTAGATACCTAATATAGATAAAGCAAATCCTTACATATAAAAGTAAGAAAGATCTGTTAGGAGCTGTAATCACTGTCTATGTCAGTGTTTCCCAAGCAGGGAGCCTCCAGCTGTTGCAAAACTACAACTCCCAGCATGCCCGGACAGCCAAAGGCTGTCCGGGCATGCTGGGAGTTGTAGTTTTGCAACAGCTGGGGGCACCCTGCTTGGGAAACACTGGTCTATGTAGAGGACAGGAGCTTTTTCGGGGTCCTGTACAGTACAGGCAATGTACTAAAAAAGTAACATGGAGTTGCCCTTATCTGGTGTCCAAAGGTACAGGTACAGGTAAAGAGTACAGAACATGTAATACCTCCCTGTACTGTAGGGGGTGCTACCAGACACCAGTCAGTGCATACACTTTAGTAATACAGGTAAAGAGTACAGAACATGTAATACCTCCCTGTACTGTAGGGGGCGCTACCAGACACCAGTCAGTGCATACACTTCAGTAATACAGGTAAAGAGTACAGAACATGTGTTACGCCGAGCGCTCCGGGTCCCCGCTCCTCCCCGGAGCGCTCGCTTCTCTCTCGCTACCGCAGCGCTCCGGGCAGCTCCACTGACCCGGTGCGCTGCGATACCGTCTCCAGCCGGGATGCGATTCGCGATGCGGGTAGCGCCCGCTCGCGATGCGCACCCCGGCTCCCGTACCTGACTCGCTCTCCGTCTGTCCTGTCCCGGCGCGCGCGGCCCCGCTCCCTAGGGCGCGCGCGCCGGGTCTCTGCGATTTAAAGGGCCACTGCGCCGCTGATTGGCGCAGTGGTTCCAATTAGTGTGTTCACCTGTGCACTCCCTATTTATACTTCACTTCCCCTTCACTCCCTCGCCGGATCTTGTTGCCATTGTGCCAGTGAAAGCGTTTCCTTGTGTGTTCCTAGCCTGTGTTCCAGACCTCCTGCCGTTGCCCCCGACTACGATCCTTGCTGCCTGCCCCGACCTTCTGCTACGTCCGACCTTGCTTCTGTCTACTCCCTTGTACCGCGCCTATCTTCAGCAGTCAGAGAGGTTGAGCCGTTGCTAGTGGATACGACCTGGTCACTACCGCCGCAGCAAGACCATCCCGCTTTGCGGCGGGCTCTGGTGAAAACCAGTAGTGACTTAGAACCGATCCACTAGCACGGTCCACGCCAATCCCTCTCTGGCACAGAGGATCCACTATCTGCCAGCCGGCATCGTGACAGTAGATCCGGCCATGGATCCCGCTGAAGTTCCTCTGCCAGTTGTCGCCGACCTCACCACGGTGGTCGCCCAGCAGTCACAACAGATAGCGCAACAAGGCCAACAGCTGTCTCAACTGACCGTGATGCTACAGCAGCTACTACCACAGCTTCAGCAATCATCTCCTCCGCCTGCTCCTGCACCTCCTCCGCAGCGAGTGGCCGCTTCTGGTCTACGACTATCCTTGCCGGATAAATTTGATGGGGACTCTAAATTCTGCCGTGGCTTTCTTTCCCAATGTTCCCTGCACTTGGAGATGATGTCGGACCAGTTTCCTACTGAAAGGTCTAAGGTGGCTTTCGTAGTCAGCCTTCTGTCTGGAAAAGCTCTGTCATGGGCCACACCGCTCTGGGACCGCAATGACCCCGTCACTGCCTCTATACACTCCTTCTTCTCGGAAATTCGAAGTGTCTTTGAGGAACCTGCCCGAGCCTCTTCTGCTGAGACTGCCCTGTTGAACCTGGTCCAGGGTAATTCTTCCGTTGGCGAGTACGCCGTACAATTCCGTACTCTTGCTTCAGAATTATCCTGGAATAATGAGGCCCTCTGCGCGACCTTTAAAAAAGGCCTATCCAGCAACATTAAAGATGTTCTGGCCGCACGAGAAATCCCTGCTAACCTACATGAACTCATCCATCTTGCCACTCGCATTGACATGCGTTTTTCCGAAAGGCGTCAGGAGCTCCGCCAGGATATGGACTTTGTTCGCACAAGGCGTTTTTTCTCCCCGGCTCCTCTCTCCTCTGGTCCCCTGCAATCCGTTCCTGTGCCTCCCGCCGTGGAGGCTATGCAGGTCGACCGGTCTCGCCTGACACCTCAAGAGAGGACACGACGCCGCATGGAGAATCTCTGCCTGTACTGTGCCAGTACCGAACACTTCCTGAAGGATTGTCCTATCCGTCCTCCCCGCCTGGAAAGACGTACGCTGACTCCGCACAAAGGTGAGACAGTCCTTGATGTCTACTCTGCTTCTCCACGTCTTACTGTGCCTGTGCGGATATCTGCCTCTGCCTTATCCTTCTCTACTATGGCCTTCTTGGATTCCGGATCTGCAGGAAATTTTATTTTGGCCTCTCTCGTCAACAGGTTCAACATCCCAGTGACCAGTCTCGCCAGACCCCTCTACATCAATTGTGTAAACAATGAAAGATTGGATTGTACCATACGTTTCCGCACGGAGCCCCTTCTAATGTGCATCGGACCTCATCACGAGAAGATTGAATTTTTGGTCCTCCCCAATTGCACTTCCGAAATCCTCCTTGGACTACCCTGGCTTCAACTCCATTCCCCAACCCTGGATTGGTCCACTGGGGAGATCAAGAGTTGGGGGCCCTCTTGTTTCAAGGACTGCCTAAAGCCGGTTCCCAGTACCCCTTGCCGTGACTCTGTGGTTCCCCCTGTAACCGGTCTCCCTAAGGCCTATATGGACTTTGCGGATGTTTTTTGCAAAAAACAAGCTGAGACTCTACCTCCTCACAGGCCTTATGATTGTCCTATTGACCTCCTCCCGGGCACTACTCCACCCCGGGGCAGAATCTATCCTCTGTCCGCCCCAGAGACTCTTGCTATGTCGGAGTACATCCAGGAAAATTTAAAAAAAGGCTTTATCCGTAAATCCTCCTCTCCTGCCGGAGCCGGATTTTTCTTTGTGTCCAAAAAAGATGGCTCTCTACGTCCTTGCATTGACTACCGCGGTCTTAATAAAATCACGGTAAAGAACCGCTACCCCCTACCCCTCATCTCTGAACTCTTTGATCGCCTCCAAGGTGCCCACATCTTTACTAAACTGGACTTAAGAGGTGCTTATAATCTCATCCGCATCAGAGAGGGGGATGAATGGAAAACGGCATTTAACACTAGAGATGGACACTTTGAGTATCTGGTCATGCCCTTTGGCCTGTGCAACGCCCCTGCCGTCTTCCAAGACTTTGTTAATGAAATTTTTCGTGATCTCTTATACTCCTGTGTTGTTGTATATCTGGACGATATCCTGATTTTTTCTGCCAATCTAGAAGAACACCGCCAGCATGTCCGTATGGTTCTTCAGAGACTTCGTGACAATCAACTTTATGCCAAGATAGAGAAATGTCTGTTTGAATGCCAATCTCTTCCTTTCCTAGGATACTTGGTCTCTGGCCAGGGACTACAAATGGATCCAGACAAACTCTCTGCCGTCTTAGATTGGCCACGCCCCTCCGGACTCCGTGCTATCCAACGTTTTTTGGGGTTCGCCAATTATTACAGGCAATTTATTCCACATTTTTCTACCGTTGTGGCTCCTATCGTGGCTTTAACCAAAAAAAATGCCAATCCCAAGTCTTGGCCTCCTCAAGCGGAAGACGCCTTTAAACGGCTCAAGTCTGCCTTTTCTTCGGCTCCCGTGCTCTCCAGACCTGACCCTTCTAAACCCTTCCTATTGGAGGTTGATGCCTCCTCTGTAGGAGCTGGAGCGGTCCTTCTACAAAAAAATTCTTCCGGGCATGCTGTTACTTGTGGTTTTTTTTCTAGGACCTTCTCTCCGGCGGAGAGAAACTACTCCATCGGGGATCGAGAGCTTCTAGCCATTAAATTAGCACTTGAGGAATGGAGGCATCTGCTGGAGGGATCAAGATTTCCAGTTATTATTTACACCGATCACAAGAACCTCTCCTATCTCCAGTCTGCCCAACGGCTGAATCCTCGCCAGGCCAGGTGGTCTCTGTTCTTTGCCCGATTTAATTTTGAAATTCACTTTCGGCCTGCCGATAAGAACATTAGGGCCGATGCTCTCTCTCGTTCCTCGGATGCCTCGGAAGTTGAACTCTCTCCGCAACACATCATTCCTCCTGACTGCCTGATTTCCACTTCTCCAGCCTCCATCAGGCAAACTCCTCCAGGAAAGACCTTCGTCTCTCCACGCCAACGCCTCGGAATCCTCAAATGGGGTCACTCCTCCCATCTCGCAGGTCATGTAGGCATCAAGAAATCTGTGCAACTCATCTCTCGCTTCTATTGGTGGCCGACTCTGGAGACGGATGTCGTGGACTTTGTGCGAGCCTGCACTGTCTGTGCCCGGGATAAGACTCCTCGCCAGAAGCCCGCTGGTTTTCTTCATCCTCTGCCTGTCCCCGAACAGCCTTGGTCTCTGATTGGTATGGATTTTATTACAGACCTACCCCGATCCCGTGGCAACACTGTTGTTTGGGTGGTCGTTGATCGATTCTCCAAGATGGCACATTTCATCCCTCTTCCTGGTCTTCCTTCAGCGCCTCAGTTGGCTAAACAATTTTTTGTACACATTTTTCGTCTTCACGGGTTGCCCACACAGATAGTCTCGGATAGAGGCGTCCAATTCGTGTCAAAATTCTGGAGGGCTCTCTGTAAACAACTCAAGATTAAATTAAACTTTTCTTCTGCATATCATCCTCAATCCAATGGACTAGTGGAAAGAATTAACCAGGTCTTGGGTGATTATTTACGACATTTTGTTTCCTCCCGCCAGGATGATTGGGCAGATCTTCTACCATGGGCCGAATTCTCGTATAACTTTAGAGTCTCTGAATCTTCCTCCAAATCCCCATTTTTCGTGGTGTACGGCCGTCACCCTCTTCCCCCCCTCCCTACTCCCTTGCCCTCTGGTTTGCCCGCTGTAGATGAAGTGACCCGTGATCTTTCCATCATATGGAAAGAGACCCAAGATTCTCTTTTACAGGCTTCATCTCGCATGAAAAAGTTTGCCGATAAGAAAAGAAGAGCTCCCCCCATTTTTGCTCCCGGAGACAAGGTATGGCTCTCCGCTAAATATGTCCGCTTTCGTGTCCCCAGTTACAAACTGGGTCCACGCTATCTTGGTCCTTTCAAAGTCTTGTGCCAAATTAATCCTGTCTCTTACAAACTTCTTCTTCCTCCTTCTCTCCGTATTCCTAATGCCTTTCATGTCTCTCTTCTTAAACCACTCATCATCAACCGTTTCTCTCCCAAGTTAGTTTCTCCCACTCCTGTCTCCGGTTCTTCTGACGTCTTCTCGGTGAAAGAGATACTGGCCTCCAAGACGATCAGAGGAAAAAAGTTCTTTTTGGTGGATTGGGAGGGCTGTGGACCTGAAGAGAGATCCTGGGAACCTGAGGACAACATCCTAGACAAAAGTCTGCTCCTCAGGTTCTCAGGCTCTAAGAAGAGGGGGAGACCCAAGGGGGGGGATACTGTTACGCCGAGCGCTCCGGGTCCCCGCTCCTCCCCGGAGCGCTCGCTTCTCTCTCGCTACCGCAGCGCTCCGGGCAGCTCCACTGACCCGGTGCGCTGCGATACCGTCTCCAGCCGGGATGCGATTCGCGATGCGGGTAGCGCCCGCTCGCGATGCGCACCCCGGCTCCCGTACCTGACTCGCTCTCCGTCTGTCCTGTCCCGGCGCGCGCGGCCCCGCTCCCTAGGGCGCGCGCGCGCCGGGTCTCTGCGATTTAAAGGGCCACTGCGCCGCTGATTGGCGCAGTGGTTCCAATTAGTGTGTTCACCTGTGCACTCCCTATTTATACTTCACTTCCCCTTCACTCCCTCGCCGGATCTTGTTGCCATTGTGCCAGTGAAAGCGTTTCCTTGTGTGTTCCTAGCCTGTGTTCCAGACCTCCTGCCGTTGCCCCCGACTACGATCCTTGCTGCCTGCCCCGACCTTCTGCTACGTCCGACCTTGTTTCTGTCTACTCCCTTGTACCGCGCCTATCTTCAGCAGTCAGAGAGGTTGAGCCGTTGCTAGTGGATACGACCTGGTCACTACCGCCGCAGCAAGACCATCCCGCTTTGCGGCGGGCTCTGGTGAAAACCAGTAGTGACTTAGAACCGATCCACTAGCACGGTCCACGCCAATCCCTCTCTGGCACAGAGGATCCACTACCTGCCAGCCGGCATCGTGACAACATGTAGTACCTCCCTGTACTGTAGGGGGCGCTACCAGACACCAGTCAGTGCATACACTTCAATAATACAGGTGTTTTACCAGTGACTGCCCATTCTGATTGGTCACTTCCAGCTATTGACAGTTTTCACAGATCTGGACTGTCCGTAGCATTGTATGTTGAGTCTGGTTTCAAGTTACGATGGTCCAGAAAAGACCATTGTATGTTGAAACTATTGTATGTTGAGGCCATTGTAAGTTGAGGGATCACTGTACTCATAAAACAAAAACAAAAAACTCAGTTGTCCAGTAGCCACAAGAGATGTCCGTAATAGCAAGACCTTGTGCAATGTACAGAGAGGGTGGCACGTGGAAGTCCTAAACTTCTTATTGTACCTATGTGCTGCCATATTGTTCAAGAGATTTATTAATGTGGTGAACCAGGAGAGTTGTGGTGCCTGGGGTGTTGCAGTGATGTAAATGCAGGGTCTGGTGGTATTAACCCTTAGATGTCATGACGCCAGGGTGCGGTTTCCTTAGTGTTAATGGTCCTACTGCCAACCGTCCCAGAAACGGTAGGGAAAATAACGGAATGTCCACAGCAGACTTTATGAATAAACTGAATAACTTTACTTGAAGATTTTATGCAACAGTCTTCACACATAACAGTCTCTTAAGAGATAACCGGAATGTAGGCTCCTCACAGGTTATGCTGGGACTTTGAAGCAATGAGCTTTGATGCAGGCCACTGTGCTACTAATTAAAATATTCTAGCTGGTAGAAGTCACCTAGGATTTGGTAGATTGACCTTGGTAACTCACAGTTTAGTGGCTGCAGGTTCTTAGGTTTTGGGCCTAGCTGAATTGAGATTTCTGCTGAGATGTCTGTGCTTGCTTGATAGTCCGGAACTAAGAGAGATAATTGATTGACTACAGCCCTTTATATAATAAGGGGCTGGACAAAGCTCATTGGTCAGCAAAGCTGTAAGTCCTGAACCCAGTGAACTCTGGGTACATCACATGACCCTGGAAGGTCCTTGAACAAAAGTACATTACAACTGTACATCACGTGACCTGGGAAAGGTCCTATACATTTATATTATCTTTATATATATTAAACAATATACACGTTATATGAGGCGACCAGGGGTAAGCCCTGCAGGAGAGCTCTATGGGAATGAAGGGACTCTGGCTGAGGGGACTTTAGACAGGGACAGGACCAGGTCCTGTACTGGGACACCACATTAACATTGGGGGAGATTTATCAAAACCTGTGCAGAGGAAAAATTGCCCCGTTGCCCATAGCAACCAATCAGATTGACTTCTTTAATTTTTAAAAGTGCCTGTGCAAAATGAAAGCAGCGATCTGATTGGTTGCTATGGGCAACTTTTCCTTTGCACAGGTTTTGATAAATCTCCCCCAATGTTGATAAATCTCTTGAACAATATGGCAGGTAAAATAGGAAGGTAAAAATGGCACAGACAGCACAAAATGTATCAAAATGACCCATCTAGATGTAATATATTTGTTCCAACACCTTCCTCTTCCTTTTGCTACCTCAAGCCTGGTATACATTACAGCAATACTTTGTACAAAAAAAATTGGTGCTCCATGTAATAAATGTGACATGTTTTACAATTCCTCTTGGTTGTACTACTTTTTCTGAGGAAGGTGCAAAAAGTCAGGGAAGCACTTAATTGGGCTTCCTTTTTGCACATTTTTGTTCAGAATATTAAGAAAACCACTCCCTTAGTCTATATTAACAAGGTGAAATTTCTTTCAGCAAAGCTTGCTGTACGGAATTGCGCAGTTGTGGAATTTGGCCGGGATCGCGGGGGAATTTCTGTGTTCCAAGAATTCTGCCAAATTTTAAGCCCCATTGACTTCAATGGTATATCGCCATAGAATTATGCAAAATATAAGACTGGTCTTATAATTTTTGCAGAATTTCCACAATGAAATGCCACAGAAATTGCGCTGTGTGAATGGGACAGCAGAATCCCACTGAAGTGAATGTACAATAAATTTCATCTGAATTTCCTGCGGAATTCCGCACGGTGGTTCCTCCATCTGAACATAGCCTGAGTTGGTAAATTTAATGGGTTTTATTTTTAAGCCTTTGAGCCACTTGACCATAACACAAGAGTGCTTGTTGTAATCTGCAGCCCCCAATAATATAGTATTCTGTGAGTCAATATCAGAAATGACATCTGATGGATTTACTGATCAGCTATGATATTAAAGGGGTACTCTGCCCCTAGACACCTTATCCCCTATCCATTGGATCTCGGCTTTTTCACCCCAGACATCCAGTGCACTGAGCGAACTTCGCTCTGTGCTGGATGACTGGCGATGCGGGGTGGAGACTTGTGATGTCACGGCCATGCCCCCATCACGCCCCCTCCCATAGACTTGCATTGAAGGGGCATGGCCGTGACATCATGAGCGGGGCGTGGCTGTGACATCACGAGTCTCTGGCACTGCACCCGACGCTCTAAACGAATGCCGGGTGCAGCAAAGAGATTGCGGGGATCCCCAGTGGCGGGACCCCCGCGATCAGACATCTTATCCTTAAGATGTCTAGGGGCAGAGTACCCCTTTAACAGCGGGAAGTATGTAACATTCATTATCATGTTATGGCATCTGTGAAGAGGTGGGATGTTAGACAGTAAGTGAATGGTCATATCTAGAAGTTCATGTGTTGGAAGTAGAAAAAATGGACAAACAAAGATCTGATTGAATTTGACAAGGGTCAGACTGTGAAAGCTAGATCCATAGTATTCTCAAAATAGCAAATCTTGTGGGGATTTCTGGTATAGAGTGGTTAATACCTTCAAACAATGGTCAAAAGGAAGGATAACCAGTGACCCGGCAACAGTGTCATACGTGCCTAAGCCTCATTGAAGGGTGTCGGAATTTAAGGCTAGCCTGTGGGGTCCAATCCTAGAAGAGCTGCTGTAGCACAAACTACTGAAGGAAATAATACTGGATATGATAGAACGGTATCAGGACACAGAGTGGATGAATGCTTGTTGTGTATGGGGTATATAGCTGCAAACTGCTCAGAGTTCCCATACTGACCATTGTCCACAGCCAAAAGAACTCACAGGGGCAGGCAGTGTGATGCTCTGGGTAATGTTCTGCTGGGAAACCTTGGATTCTGGCATTTCTGTAGATGTTGCCTTGACACATAACACTTGCATAAACATTGTTAAAGACCAGGTATACCCTTCATGGCAACGGTATTCCCTCATGGCAGTGGGTTCTATCAAGGGTACTTCTCATTTCACCTAAGTGCCCGGCTCCAAGCAATATATCCCATCAATTTCATTTTCCACTGCTAAAGCGAGCAGTATATGGAATTGCCTTAAGTACCATAGACTTGCATGGGAAGTGTATTACAATGCAAGTCCATAGCAATTCTGAAAACCATACGCTTTAGCAGTGGAGAATGGAGTAGATAGGATTCAGTGCCTGGAGCTGGGCACCTATCCTGCTGAAAGTATACTTCCAGCAGGACAATGTGATCTGCATCCCTCTTAAAGTGAATGTGTTGCCTAGATTATTATTATTTTTTTTTTTTTGTAAGATCCAGATATTGAAACATTTATATTTCTACTGTTTCTATTTTCTGAATATAATGTGTAGTTATTTTTTAGTATATCACTATGGGGGACGCCATCTTGCCTTAGCTGTTTTAACAGCATTTAGGGATATACTCTGCAGCAGGCCTCATGGACATAGATACAATTTATATCTCCAGACTCTATAGGGGCATGTTTGGAAAGGAAAGGGAGGGCTGAGCTGGTATTGCGTTTTCTATATACTGGTGTTACCTCTTGCTGTAATGCTGTACAGACCACTTTCCAATAGCCTCCTCCTTATCATCACAGACAAAACAGGGAGTGTCAGCTTAGTTTTAGCCCTAGTGGCCAGAATGAAAACAACAAGCTTTCAGGATTATTTTATAATACAAAAAGTTAAATGGAAAATTAGAAAAACCTTCACCACAAAATTCTTCAAAATTATGTTTACTATAAAAATTTTATCTAAACAATTGGTCATTTTCGGATGACACATTCCCTTTAAGTGATGATTTGAAGAACATCACAAAAAGTTCAAGGTGTCGACTTTGCCTCCAAGTTCCCCAGATTTCGATCTGTTTGAGCATCTGTGGGATATGCTGGAAAAGCAACTTTCTACTTACAGGACAATGGACCTGCTGCTAATGTCTTGGTACCAGATACCACAGGACACCTTCAGAGGGGGAAAGTGTTTTTAATGTTACGGTTCAGAGTATGTTTATAGAATTTTGCAGTATTCTTTGATATAGATACTTACATGTTTCAGCCAAAGGTTGGTTTCCATAATCTGATTAACTTCATCCTATGATTTTGCACACAGAAAGTCATTATATAGTCAATATATGTGTATACATCATTTTATTATTCAATAAAATTCATATCAATACAATTTCATGATTAAAGGGGCTTAGTCAGCACAGTCCATCTGTGTTATCTGCATTGTAGAAAGTGGATTATGGTATGTATATGAAGTAAAAAATGTGGACCTACCCTACCAAAATGCTGTTTTCTGCCTACCCCTCTTTAGGCAAGATCCTTTAAGAGGAAAGGACCTCCTGGTAAAATTATACATTTTAATATTTCCGTAAATGAGCACTGTCACTTTGACATTTTGTGGAGACATGTCAAAAGTTTTCATCATTTGTGGGATCTCTAGAATGATCCAGGAGAAGAGCGCTCTAAGGCTCCATTTACACTGCCGTTATGGCACAGCAGTGTAAAAGCCATCAGGGGAGCCGGGGAGAATAGCGGGAGAAAAAATACTGCTTTTTCTCCCGCTATTCCCATCAGAAAACAACTGCCCCCGACAGACCCCATAATAGTAAATGGGAGCTGTCGGGACCCCTTGTTGCCCGATGTGCCCTGTCACGAGAACGGCCGTTAAAGGCACACAAAAAAAAATAAAAAAAGAGACCTTAAAGGGGTACTCCGCCCCTAGACATCTTATCCCCTATCCAATGGATAGGGGATAAGATGTCAGATTGCCGCGGTCCCACTGCTGGGGATCCCCGGGATCCCCGCTGCAGCACTGCGCTATCATTACAGCACAGAGTGAGTTCGCTCTGTGCGTAATGACGGGCGATACAGGGGACGGAGCAGCGTGATGTCATGGCTCCACCCCTCGTGACATCACGGCCCGTCCCCTTAATGCAAGTCTATGGCAGGGGGCGTGACGACTGCCACGCCCCCTCTCATAGACGCGTATTGAAAGGGGTGGGCCGTGATGTCACAAGGGGCGGAGCCGTGACATAACGATGCTCCGGCCCCTGTATTGCCCGTCATTACGTGCAGAGCGAACTCGCTCTGTGCTGTAATGATAGCGCAGTGCCGCAGCGGGGATCCCGGGGATCCCCAGCAACGGGACCGCGGCGATCTGACATCTTATCCCCTATCCTTTAAATAGGGGATAAGATGTCTAGGGGCAGAGTACCCCTTTAAAGGCTGTTCTTGACAGGGAGCAACCCTAGTGAAACAAACTTACCATATAAGTCTATGGGATTGTCTTGGTCATGTGGCTGAGTTGTGCACTTCTCTTCTATTCATGCTAGCAATTGGTTAGGGTCTGAACAATCAGACCCCAACTGATCAAAACTTTTCACATGTCTCTATTACATGTCATACGTTTTCTCAAGTAACAGGTACTCTCTAAAATGTATCATGATAACATATTTGCCAGAAAACAGGGCCTCTGTGTTAGAATGATGTTTTAAAAAATGTGCCTGTCCCTATAAAAAAGGAAAATTGCCAGGAATATCCAAGGGAAACCAACACTCATGGGGAATATACAGAGGACAATTTCATTTGGATACAAATCCCAATTTTCAATTAAATAAAACATCTATGAATGTCAATGTATGATATATTACTGGTTAGGTTAATGCAATATTCCCCACAGCCATGTTCTGGTTTCTTTCTGCTATTATAGCACAAATGTAATACATTTCTAAGTAACCTCAGCCTCACCACAAATAATAGTTAAAATGATATAATAAAGCACTATTTGTGGTAGGAACAAGAAAGCAATAGCAGGACTGTTGTATGTATAGTGGTTTGATATTTTAGTTCTAAGCCTGAGTATGATTTGTTTCTTAGATTTATTGTCACTGCATCTATGGTGACAACAAGGAAAGGATAGAAAGCTTTTACCTCAATCACAACATTTATCAAAGCTGCCTGGAGGTTGTTATTGGGATTCTACAGATGGATATCAGAATGTATTGTAAATGAAGAAAGGATCGTCCAGTGCTTGACTCAGGGAACAGGTACTTTATTAGAAAGCCATGGAGAACAAACAGGAACACGAAAACTTGTGACGCGTTTCGGCTCGAGTCACTGAGCCCTAGTCATACAATTTGATTGTGTACCCCTTTAAAGAGAATCTGACTCTCTATTCACCTACACTAAACCCAATATACTGGGCTATAGTGTGGGTGAACAGTTTTACAAAGAGGGATCACTACTTTAATCTGTTCAGCATATGCAGAATTGTGGCACTGTAATCTTTTTGCTGCATTGCGCAGCTTTGCACATTGGAGGCAGGGAGCCGACTCACCCAGCTCCCCTGCCTCCATATTCTCTGTCCAACCCCCTTTATTATTATGCTAATAAAGGTCGTGGGTAAGCATCTGTAGAGTGTAATGCAGCTGAAGACTACAATGCCAGAACTCTGCATATACTGATCAAATTAAAGTAAGTGACCCCTCTTTGTAAAGCAGTTCACCCACACTATAACCTATTATATTGGGTTTAGTGCAGATGAACAGGGTGTCAGATTCTCTTTATGAATTTTCTGCTGCCTATAGCTTTTCCTATTATGTGATTGTATTGGCTAAAAAGATTTTAAAGGGATACTCCGCTGCCTGATGTTTATTTCCCTAACTTTTTCCCTCTTACTTGATAACTTCACATAACCCCGCTGTACTGTATGCGCCTTATCCATTCGCGTTGTCATTCCGTGAATTGGCGTTCTGTCTGGCTCACGTTGTTGTTTATTTCCGATTGTTCGGTCGTTGAAAACTACCATTCCCCTAATACTTTGCGGCCTGATTATGCGCTTAGGTGCCACCTCTTTTTCCTTGTTATTCTGCCCATCCATTTTTGTGTTCACGCCTATGTGCAAGCCCCTTTTTTTGTTTGTTCCGCCCATAGGCGTCCTAGCTTCCGCCCCTTGTTCATTGTTTACACGCCCATTATGTTCTGTAGTTTGGGAGCGAAATGTGCGCAGGCGCATCCCTACACTGCCAGCGTAGTGCTAACGTAGCTTGCGCAGTTCTCCTTCCAGTTCCGGGCTTACATTCATAGCGTAGCCCTGCGCATGCCCAGTTATCCTTACAGCTCAGGGCTACGCTACTAACGTAAGCCCTTATCTGGAAGGACTACTGCGCATGTGCTGTGCTACGCTACTGACGTAGCCGATGTTAGAACGCGATTCACTAAACGGCCAGACATGCGCAATACGCGCCGAAGACGACTCCGAAAATATACAGGACGCATGCGCCAGGCGCAAAGGAGGATTGGACCTAGGATGCTCACACAAGGGCCGGAAAAGAAAGAGAAATACGTCATTCACACACAATTGTAAAGAATTAATATTCAACAAGTGGGCCGGCTTGACTACCAACACGGGAGGAGGGAAATGCGGACGTCAATGCCGACACTGCAGGGCGGGCTGACAACAACATGGCCGCAAACGTTGTCAGCAGTCACGGAGCATCAAAAAACTACACTACTTCCTGCACATAGAAACAGTAAGTATAACGAAAATAATAAGCATTATTGACACAGCAAGCATATTAGAGAGTTAAACAACTTGACACAATGGGCAAATGTATTGATAAGGTCATAGCAGCAGAGTACCCCTTTAAAGGGCATGTAAAAGATTAGCAAAACATGGCGGTTTTCTTTTAAAAACCGCACAATATGTGTCCATGGATAGTACATTCCATTACAGCTTACGTCTATTGAAATGAATGGTGTTGAACTGCAGGACCATATTCAGATTCAGTAAAGAACACACACACAACAGGGATTGCGTTTATCCAAAGCTTTTATCCGTAAATTTTCTAATGCATAATACACATTCTTTTTCACCACGGATAAGGGAGTATGTCTATTATGCATTTGAAAATTTACGGATAAAAGCTTTGGATAAACGCAATCCCTGTTGTGTGTGTTCTTTGCTGAATCTGAATATGGTCCTGAACTGGGGTGTGAAGCACCTAGATTGAACACACGGGAACTGTCCTGCTTGTTAGGTTTTCAGGGATCTAAAAGCTTGTGGGATATTGAGACGGTTGAGCTGTCGTACCACTCACAACCAGTAGATGGGTGTGGCACTGTTTTGGGAGAAAGCAGACATGTTTTTCTAATACCGTACAACCCGATTTATTATGAAGTGGATTACTATTCTCAGACACTGCAAATTAACTATTTAGTACATTTGTGAAAATATAACATTGGTGTATGGTGTACTGTATGTGTAGTTATCATCTGTATTATGGTCAAGGCAATGACTAAATCTTTTAGAAATTGGCACTTTTGTTTAGCAGCATGATATGTCATATATACTAACTGCCCACTTTATTAGATATACTTTGCTAGAACTGGGTCGGACCCCCTTCTGCCTTCTGAACGGCCTTCGTTCTTAATGGCATACTTTCTACTAGTGGCCAGTGAGTGATGGGATTCCTCTATAAAATATTGGTAAATCAATATGCTATACATAGAAAAGAGAATGGCTTAAATATGAAATAATTCAAAAGCGATGTACATAATAACGGTCAATAACATGAGAAGTCTTACCACTTTAACAAGTTGGGACATTGACACTTCGAACTGTACAGTTACAGGATCGGACACATTTTTCACTGGTCGGATGTAAGGATTATACTTGTCAAATAATGTTTTATACAGTTTGTGTTCTGCGTTGAAGCAAAGGCACTCTAGAATTGAGACATTTAACATTATTATTAAATGAACACACTAAACATCACTTATTAAAGGAGTACTGTGGTACAGGAACACTTTCCTCCTATCCAAAAAGATAGGGAATAAGGGGGAGATTTATCAAAACCTGCCCAGAGGAAAAGTTGTTGCATTGCCCATAACAACCAATTAGATCGCTTCTTTCATTTTTTAGCCTCTGAAAAATGAAAGAAGTGATCTGATTGGTTGCTATGGGCAACTCAGCAACTTTTCCTCTAGACAGGTTTTGATAAATCTCCCCATTATCTTTATGGGAGAGCCAGAGATAGAGCATTCAGGTATTTCCGGCTCACCCATAGAGATACAATGAGGAGGTCAACCCGCTTTGTGCGGGGGGGGTCGACACACTTCATTCCTGGGGAAAGCCGTGATGCCATGCAGGAGATCTCAGGGGGTCCCAGTGGTCGCCCCCCTCCCCCATGCAATCAAACCCTTATCCCCTATCTTTTGGATAGGGGATAGGTGCTCCTGCACCACAGAACTCCTTATAAAACCTTATTTAAAGGGGTATTCCAGGCCAAAACTTTTTTTTTATATATCAACTGGCTCCGGAAAGTTAAACAGATTTGTAAATTACTTCTATTAAAAAATCTTAATCCTTCGAATAGTTATTAGCTTCTGAAGTTGAGTTGTTGTTTTCTGTCTAACTGCTCTCTGATGACTCACGTCCCGGGATCAGTGCAGTTCCTATGGGGATATTCTCCCATCATGCACAGCTCCCGGGACGTGACATCATCATTGAGCAGTTAGACAGAAAACTTCAGAAGCTAATAACTATTGGAAGGATTAAGATTTTTTAATAGAAGTAATTTACAAATCTGTTTAACTTTCCGGAGCCAGTTGATATATATATATAAAAAAGGTTTTGCCTGGAATACCCCTTTAACGTATTTATAAGGCAACTCTCACCATGGTTTCACTTCTTTATTTAAAATACATTACCATCCATAATTAAAAACTCAACCATAGAAGGACAATGCAGAGTTTCTAGTAATCTCTAAATCCCTTCAATTCTACCACAATGCAAACAAGAGAACAAAAATAATGCACTTACAGACGCACATCCCAAATAGACATATCTTAGAATAACATGTCTTTATTTAATTATACAAATTATATACATATAAGCCCACAGAAAGACAAGAAGGTACAAAGGCAACAATGGCTGGAAAATGTTATCTCCCATCATGACACTGGGTACAATGTAGGCATGGGAAAGTGTTGTTTGCTTAGGAATCCTCTGTTCGCTACCCATTCTGCCCGTACAAGTTTGCTCCTCATGTTGGGTCTCGCTTCTTATTCCACACTCTTGGAGAATTAGAGAATTCAGGTAAAGATGACGAAGCCTCCTCCAATATCACCATGTTTACATGGAATTTATGAATAACATAAACCCAGGGCCCTCTTTCCCTCTATATCAGTATGTCATTTAGTCGGATTCATGTTCATTGTACTTGTGTCTGTGTTTTGCATATATGTATTTAAGCCCTTACAAAATGTACAGCACCCTGGAACTAAGGGCGCTATAAAAATAAATAATAATAACAATATTAATCCCTCTTGGATATCCTCTGGGGATAAAGTTATATTGCATCTCTTGGAGGCTTATTTTTTGTTCTAGGAGGGGAGTCACTGTGTTTCACCCATTGATACTGGGATTTTGGAATAGCGCATTTTGTGGCCTGAGCGTGACTACTCGAGTAATGTAGGATGCTATACTTGTCAGGGATCTTTCTATAGAAGTCTGTCTCAATATATTCACTCTTACCCTTACTGACTATAATATCAAGGAAATGTACAAAGTGCTGGCTAGATGTGATGGTAAGCCTCAGTTCATCCCAAATTAAAGTGGCCCCACCAATACACAAAAAGTTTTATCAATAAATCTATATTGGGCCCTAGCATGCTGGCGGAACAATGCCTCAGTGCATAAGAATTGTGCCTCATAGTGAGCAATGTAGCAATTTATGGGGGCTGGGGGGCCATATTGGTTTCTGTCGCGGGGCTGCATTGATCTATGTAAAAGTCGGCCTGGAATAGAAAGTAAATGAACCTCAAAACCATCTCTAACATATCAGTAGTGAATGATCTTTGTAACACAGTGCGGTCACTTCTAAAGGCCAAAATGTATTCATCATGTTTTATTGACATATATAAGCTCTCTACGTCAATGGTGTCATCTCTAAAGCCATTTGGACGATTCTCTTGAAATATGATGTATCTAAAAGCAATAACTTAGTACCTTTGACAAGGGTGTGAGAATTTTCTCAAGACCCTCATAAAAGGCTGACAGCACAGCACAGATCCTGGAGTAAATTGAATACTTTAGAAGGGGGGTGTATAAAAAAGATTCTGCTATGCCACAAGGCGTATTGGATTTATACTTTAGATACATTGGTAGAGCTATTTTCCCACGTTTATTTGGGTGGTGGGTTTGACTAGCGTGCATCTTATTTATTAAAAAGGTGCAGCAGGATGATGAATTTTGTGCAGCTCTGCTGTGGTGGGAAAAGCTATACCACATACACTTTATCTAGAAGCTTGTGAGGGAGGGAAGTAGACACTTTCCCGGGTCCTGAATTTGGCAGGTTAGGGGTTTTTACTTACTTTCATAGAACTGCCAGGACATTTTTACTTGCATTTTAGACACTACAATCCAATTTGATTGTAGTGTCTAATGGGTTAAAGCCGGGCATCACCATGATCAGTGATGTCTGGCATTAGAGATGGGTCCTGGTGGCAGATAGCTGCCAGGACCACCCAGCTATGACCTGCGCTCAGCTCCTGAGCACATGTCATAGAAGGGGAGTGGGACGCTGTCGTCCACAAGAGGTTAAAGATTGAATTGCGGAAGGTAGAAGTGATTCTCATGCCTACTGGTAGGTGGTGTAGATTTGCTCCTAAAAAAGTACCTTTGTGCACAAAATAGCGACTTTTGACAAAAATCGCAAATGATAAATACGTGACCATTGCTTGGTCAAAAAGAAAAAGTTCTACAGGTAAGCAAAAAGAGTGAAACTGTCTATATCAAAAGACGCATAAAAGTCGCTAAATATGCTGCTTGCAACTGAGCTGCGCCAAAACATAGACAAAAGAATGCTCTAAAAGCAATGATAAATCTCCCACATAATCTACCAGAGGTTTAAATAGGGATCATGAAGTGACTTTACCTATTGGTTAATGATTTTCTCATGCATTTCCTAGGCCCATCAGAATAAATCCCATCTACATGAATCTCACCAAGTGAGATTAATAATTGCCAGTTATTCACATGTAACAGTTATCCCAGATTAATGCTACATGTGGGTAATTGCCAATTTTCTGAATGTATACACACATCTTGCTTTTGTTTCTTTATCATTGTTTCCAAAGCAACTGTATAATGTATGATAGACGCATCCAATTTTGTCTCTTTAAATGTGTCATTTCTATCTATGTGATCAGCTGTTGAAAAAGTCTTGGGTGGAGCGGGATCACATGCTGCATTCTAAGCTTATGCCTGTATACAGCAGCTTAATAAAAACATTTCAGACATTTCTTTTTTTTTTTTTTTTTTATCAATTATCTTTTTATTTTCAAATTTTTATGTAACAGACGAACATAGGAACAACTCAACAGAGCCAGGCGGATACCATATACATCAGAAAGCGAACAAGAAGTCTCAAGACATAGGATGTAATGACAAGAAAATAAAGGCATAGGATTAGTTGTCGGGGTATGAATAAGATTCCAGTGTTCTGTAATGGGGTCCGGCATCGCTAGATCACTAAACAGGCTAGGGATCCATATGGCCAGCAAAACTTACAGATCAACCAACAGGTAAAATAGAATTAAAAAAAGAAAAAGAAGCTGGGTGGGTGGGTGGGTGGGAAGGGAAGGTAATATGATGGGGTCACAGAGGGGTACTTCTGCTTGGACTTCCAGTCGGGGAAGTAGGTAGCATGTGCAGGATAAGGGAGTAGTGTAGGGAGGTCTTCCGGGGGGACCAGAGAGTCAGAAATCTGTTGTGAGTTCTGTTAGACCGCATTTAAGAAATTTCCGAGTGCTGGGCTCTGATTACAGTTCTTCTCCCTCCAGGCTCTTACTTGCCTTGTTAACAAGAAGTATGGTTCGGTAAAGCCTTAAAGGGGTACTCCTTTGGATAGGGGATAAGATGTCAGATCGCCGCGGTCCCGCTGCTGGGGAGCCCCGGGATCGCCACTGCGGCACACTGCTATCATTACTGCGCAGAGCGAGTTCGCTCTGCACGTAATGACGGGCAATACAGGGGCCGGAGCATCGTTATGTCATGGCTCCGCCCCTCGTGATGTCACGGCCCACCCCCCTCAATACAAGTCTATGGGAGGGGGCGTGGCGGTCGTTACGCCCCCTGCCATAGACTTGCATTAAGGGGACGGGCCGTGATGTCACGAGGGGCGGAGCCATGACGTCACGCTGCTCCGGCCCCTGTATCACCCGTCATTACGCACAGAGCGAACTCGTTCTGTGCAGTTATGATAGAGCAGTGCTGCAGCGGCGAACCCCAGGGTCCCCAGAAGCGGGAACGCGGCGATCTGACATCTTATCCCCTAGAGAGACTGATGGGTCTCAAAGTAAAGCTCTTTAAGTAAGAACATTTTATGGTCTTGAAGGTCTCTGAAAATGTGGTTCTTGTTGAATTTGAGCTTTTTGGGTTGTTACTCTCTTACATTTGCTTGGCACTTAGATCATATATTTTAACTGATATGGTTATGTAGTTTAGAATTTTAATTCGTTTTTACATTAGAGAAAATGCAATGCTGCTACTTTGCCAAGAAGGGTTTGGAAAGGATACAGCATAATTGTAAAATTCATGAGAATTTTTATTACCCCATGGCATTTCCTAATTGACCTTTTCCATGGCAAAAATTTGCAAGAAACACAGTGGGTTCACATATCTATAATCATACATCATTAACAGATGAAATACATTTATACATTTGTAATAATACAGTAAAAATTTTTGACAAAGCTAGGTGCAATAGCAAGGAATTAATGACGGGCAATACAGGGGGCCGGAGCATCATTATGTCATGGCTCCACCCCCTCGTGACATCACGGCCAGCCCCCTTAATACAAGTCTATGGGAGGGGGCGTGGCAGCCATTACTTATTCTGATTCCGAGATAATTTTTTCCGGGACATATTCTACTTTAACATAGTGGTAAATTTTCGTTGTTACTTCCCCAAAGTTCATGAAAATTTAGCATTTTTCTTTGAAACTTTCTGCTTGAAAGGAAAATGGACATTCCAAATAACATATATTAATTCACAAATACAATATGTCTACTTTATGTTGGCGTCATAAAGTTGACATGTTTTTACTTTTTGAGCACATTAGAGGGCTTCAAAGTATAGCAGCAATTTTCAAAATTTTCACGAAAAATTCAAAAATCTGAATTTTTCAGGGACAAGTTAAAGGGGTAAATCAACCAGATAGTCCCTGGAAGTAGTCTTGATCTGTTCCAAAAAGCTGTATGCAGAGATGTTAAAGCAATTTTTTATCCCAAAACTAAATCAAATGTCACCATGGAGGAGAAAAAAGCCCTTGACTGGCTTGGAGCCCGCAGTGATATTGTGGTCTCCAAGGCAGATAAGGGCGGTGCAATTGTTATATGGAACCGATCAGACTACGAAAATGAAGCTCTTGCCCAATTAAATGATATTAGAATTTATGAAAAGCTTTCATATGATCCAATGACTAAAGTCATGGACAAATTGAGAGTATTTTTGCGTAGATCGACTGAGAAAGGTATTCTAACAACTAAGTTAGCAGAAAAATTACTCCCAACTGATCCAATAAAACCCCATTGGTACATTCTCCCTAAACTCCACAAGGGGAGAAACCCACCACCAGGACGCCCCATTGTAGCGGGCATAGGGGCCCCAACAGAATATTTATCTAGTTACATTGAGTGGTTGGTTTCTCCCCTTCTGAAGTTTATTCCCACATATCTCCAAGACACTGGAGATTTAATTTCAGCATTGAATCAATTCGAATGGCACAATGATTATAAACTTTCCTCCATTGATGTGGAAAGTTTGTTCACTCGAATTCCTTGGTCTGCTGGAACCCAAGCTATGGGTGAATTTCTATCAAGTACAAACAAATCTAAAGAATTTATAGAATTTGTCACAAAAGCGGTTCATTTAATTCTATCAAATAATGTATTTCAGTATAACGATCAATGGTATAGACAGATTAGCGGAACTGCTATGGGGACACCCATCTCTTTGCAAATTACTTCTATCAAAAAAATCTTTACCCTTCCAGTACTTATTAGCAGCTGTATGCTACAGAGGAAATTATTTTCTTTTTTAATTTCTTTTTTGTCTTGTCCACACTGCTCTCTGCTGACACCTGATGCCCGTATCAAGAACTGTCCAGAGCAGGAAAAAATCCCCATAGCAAACCTATGCTGCTCTGGACAGTTCCTGACACTGACAGAGGTGTCAGCAGAGAGCACTGTGGACAAGACAAAAAATAAATTCAAAAAGAAAAGAATTTCCTCTGTATCATACAGCTGCTAATAAGTACTGGAAGGATTAAGATTTTTTTATAGAAGTCATTTACAAATCTGTTTAACTTTCTGGCACCAGTTCATTTAAAAAAAAAAAGTTTTCCACCGGAGTACCCCATTAAGTTTGAACTGGATTTGAGGGGCCTTTCTGTGAGAAATCCCCCATAAATGACCCCATTATAGAAATTGCACCCCTCAAAGAATTAAAAATGACATTCAGAAAATTTGTTAACCCTTTAGGGGTTTCACAGCAAAGTGAAGGAGAAAATTTCGAAGCTTCATTTTTTTACACATGCATGTTCTTGTAGAGACATTTTTTTGACAACAAGGAGTACAGTGAGCCTTAACACTAGGGATGAGCAAATCGAATCTGATGAATCCGAATTAGTTACGAATTTTAGGAAAAATTTGATTCCTAATTAATGCGAATATTGCAACGATTCGATCGCGCGAATCACTTAATTAAACTCCATTTAGTGCGGTCCAGGCTCCAGGGGCCCGGCATCTAAGATGGCGAATCCACATGTGAGGACATGGGGCAAGGAATACTGGGAAGGCGGGAAAAAGGGTCGTCAGCAGCCAGCCAACCCTATATAATCGGCAGCCATTTTGCGGCCAGTCACATAAGCGTTCTATTGCAGAGAGAGAGGGACAGAGAGAAGTGTGTGTTGCACAGAAAAGCATTCTTACAGCAGCGATTTACCTCCCAGTCACATCAGCGTTCTATTGCAGAGAGAGAAGGACAGAGAGCAGTGTGTTGCACAGAAAAGCTTTTTAACAGCAGCGATTCACCTCAAGCCCAAATCCAGCCTAAAAGCACTGATAGGGAAGGGAGTGAGATTGAGAGAGAGAGAGTGCAATTGTGGGTGTATTACAGCAGCGACTGTGTGCTGCAGCACTGGTGTGTACAACAACTGAAAAGCTAATAGTAGCCAGCCAGTTAGGGTGAGCAGAGCAATAAAAGCGTATTGTCCTCTATTAAGTGTAACCTGTGCGTACATCTAAGTGGTATACCATTTTGTTCCGGTTAAAGTCTTAAGGGCCTAGATACTGTGAAAGGCCTAGCAAAAGTACACACCTGCTGGTGTTGTACACAAATACTGTTTTAAGCGTACTGAATGTCACATTGTCCTCCCCTCATAAGTGCATACCACATATGTACATCTAAGTGGTGTACCATTTTGTTCCTGTTAAAGTCTTAAGTGGACAGCCCAGATCAGAGGACAGAGGTGGAGAGCCCCTATCCTCCTTATTTTCCAGGTCACCAGAGACCGGTATGACCCGGAATCGCTGCAGATCGCCGGTCTGAATTGGCCAGCTATTTTCGGTGATTGCCGACATGGGGGGGGGTCTCAGGACAGCCCCCCCCCCCCCAGGCATTGGCACGGGATGTCTGCCGAATGATTACAGCAGGCATCCCAGTCCGGTCCCTGCCGCTTGCCCTGCGTCCTTAAAGGGGCTATCCACCATAAGGTGATTTTAGTAGTTGGGTGAGTTATCTGGCAGGCAGTAATGGACATGCATAGGAAGAATCTGCGCTTGTCTTGGGGCTAAATGGCTATGTTGTGAGATTACCATAACACTGTGGCTAGCTTTTTGTGAACTTGCATTTCCTGCTTAACTTTTCTTTTTTTGACTACAAATCCCACAATTCCATTTTCCTCCCTCCCACACATCAACCACCCCACCCATTGAAACATAAATGAGTTGCATCCATTCAAAAGACCTGTGGATTTCAATCAGGTTGCTTACAGCTGTTGCATTAGTTGCAGATTGATCTCTCTCCCACCAAGTGATCGCTCCACCCACTGAAGCAGACAGGCTTCCTGTCATCAGCTGACTAGTGAGTCAGGTCTCGGCCGCATTGCAACCTGGGAAAAATCTGAGACAACAGTCATTTTGTATGCTGGTAAAAATAAATATTGGAGTGAAAATGACAGAAAAATAGTGAGAAAACCATCACACACAGGTAGAGACACTATATTATGAGCTACACTAACTTTACAACCCCTGTAGCATAATCAAATAAAAAAAATTCCTGGAATACCCCTTTAATGGGTTAAAGGGGTACTCCGGTGGGAAACTTTTTTTTTTTTATCAACTGGTGCCAGAAAGTTAAACAGATTTGTAAATTGTGCAAGGAGAAGGTGAAAAAAGTCGGCAGACTCACCAAGGCTTCTTTTTTCAGGGTTTTTTCTTTATTAAATACTCACATACAAAACTTTGTGCGAAAGGGGAGAGAGGATCACATGGAGGGGGGTATTCACTGACAGGCGCCTGACAGTGAATAACCCCCTCCATGTGATCCTCTCTCCCCTTTCGCACAAAGAAGCCTTGGTGAGTCTGCCGACTTTTTTCACCTTCTCCTTGCACATTGTATTTGACTCGTCTTACAAGTCAGAGCACTACCTTAGCTTCGGGGACTACTCCTATTCATCCTAGATCCAGGTCCTTTTGGTGGTCAGCAGCAGTGCCGGACATTGATATCTCTGTTTTTTGCCAGATTTGTAAATTGCTTCTATTAAATATTCTTAATTCTTCCAGTATTTATTAGCGGCTGTATACTACAAATTCTTGTCTTTTTGGATTTATTTTCTGTCATGATTAGTGTTGAGCGGCACAGGCCATATTCGAATTCGCGAATATTCGCGAATATATGGACGAATATTCGTCATATTCGCGAATATTCGCAATAGCCTCGTTTTATATTCGCATATGCGAATATACGTGCATGCGAAAATTAACACATGTGAAAATTTGTATATACAAAAATTTACATACGCGAAAATTCGCATATGCGAAAATGCGCACATGCAAATGTTCGCATGTGCGAAAATTCGCACAGCAGTCTCACACAGTAGTATTAGAACCTTCTTACACCACATAAGCTGGCAGCAGAGAGGGATGATCACTGTGATGTGTACTGTGAAAAAAAAAAAAAATACGAATATTCGTAATTACGAATATATAGCGCTATATTCGCGAATATTCGCGAATTCGCGAATATGCGATATTCGCGAATAAAATTCGAATTGCGAATATTCGCGAGCAACACTAGTCATGATAACAGTGCTCTCTGCTGACACCTCTGTCCATTTTAGGAACTGTCCAGAGCAGCATATGTTTGCTATGGGGATTTTCTCCTGCTCTGGACAGTTCCTGACATGGACAGAGGTGTCAGCAGAGAGCACTGTGGTCGTGACAGAAAAGAAATTAAAAAATCAAAGCATTTTCTACAGTATACAGCAGCTGATAAGTACTGGAAGGATTGCGATTTCTTAATAAAAGTAATTTACAAATCTGTTTTAACTATCTTGCATCAGTTGATGTCTTTAAAAAAAAGTTTTCCACCGGAGTACCCCTTTAAGGTCACACCCATCTGATGTATTCTCGAACAAACTGTAATAGCTGCAGTCCCTGATGTGCCCCAAGGGGTAAAACCCATGCGCCTCCAATGTGTCCTCCACCTCCACATTACCTATTGAAGGCTATTGAATTTTGTGGTTCTGCCATAGCAAAAGTGTGTTGTTCAAATCTGTTATCCTGTATTTGTCCTGTACCTGTTTACCTGATGTTATCTCTGCCTGAACCTTGATGTTGAACTTGAGCCAGTATCTAGCCAGCTATTCCACTACTTGAACATCTTCAGCTCTGCTAGATATACACCTTGCTGGACTGAATCTCCTGCTGCTGACCAGTACCACCTATCAAAGAGGTATTCCAGGAAAAAACGTATATATATATATATATATATATATATATATATATATATATATATATATCTCAACTGGCTCCGGAAAGATAAACAGATTTGTAAATTACTTCTCTTAAAAAATCTTAATCCTTCCAGTAGTCATCAGCTTCTAAAGTTGAGTTGTTCTTTTCTTTCTGACAACAGTGTTCTCTGCTGACACCTCTGCCTGTCTCAGGAACTGTCTGAAGCATTAGAGGTTTGCTATGGGGATTTGCTGCTACCCTAGACAGTTCTTGATACAAGCAGAGGTGTCAGCAGAGAGCACTGTTGTCACAAAGAAAAGAACAACTCAACTTCAGCAGCTGATAACTAATGGAAGGATTAAGATGTTTTAATAGAAGTAATTTACAAATCTGTTTAACTTTCTGGTGCCAGTTTTCTCCTGGAATACCCCTTTAAAGCTTCTTTCTGCTACTTACTGTTTAACTCACACTTGACTGTCCTGTATCTCCTGCTATTACCACCAGGCTGCTGACTTGTTGCACCAGCATCTCCTCTGCCTGTATCCCCCGTGCCTAGCGTCGGAGCCGCATGGTCCGCCGGCGATCTGTTACCTATACACCAGTGCTATTTCAGGAACCCCGAAACCCGATCCTGTCTAAAAGCTTATGGGGGAGATTTATCAAAACCTGTGCAGAGGAAGAGTGGTGCAGTTGCCCATAGCAACCAATCAGATTGCTTCTTTCATTTTCCACAGGCCTCTAAAGAGGCCTGTGGAAAATGAAAGAAGCAATCTGATTGGTTGCTATGGGCAACTGCACCACTCTTCCTCTGCACAGGTTTTGATAAATCTCCCCCTATATCTATGAGCAACTTTAGCGTTTAGATATAAATTTGGTGTTGTATCCTATTCGACAGGATTAAAAACAGCATGCCAGTTACCGGTATTCCATCAGTGATACCGCAGCATCAGTTGCAGGTATTTTGACAATATAAAAAAACACTAAATACTCACAAAGCATTCATATAAAACAACAATCTACATACAGAACAATAAAGTGGTTACTCTAAAGGCAGAAGAACACTTATGTGCCAACTTATTCCATATATATATATATATATATATATATATATATATATATATATATATACGCATTATAGCGGTATCATGCTATGTTATCAGCAGCAGGATTCTTTTCCCATTATAAGGCACACCAGGCAACTTGGTACATAAACATGAGCAGGCATGGATCTATAATAATCTAGCAGACACACCCAAGAACACACTGTACGGAAACTTTTTGGCATGCACATAATACAGTAATATGAAAGGCTGCAAGTGATACCATAACTATTCAATGTACAATCACCCTCTGCTCCATCACCTAACAATGTGTCAATATACAGAAATGCAAAAATCTAACAATATATCATAGTGTGTACCTACCATTAAGTGCAGAGAGGGTAATGTAGGTGCACAACCATTTCATGGTTTTGGTTATATAGGAGGTTTCCCTGGTGTCAGACACATGTAGCTGGTGTGTGAGAAGGGTCTGCACTACAATATCAGAGACCTACTGACAATAAAACAGCTCTGCTCATAATGATGTTCTCCTCCCCCATCCGAACAGCTGTACCAGTGCAGGCAAATGGGAAAGAAACCTCACACAAACAACTAAGAAGTAATGTAACAGCTAATTCAGCTCAATCAGCTTTCTATATCTGTCTATCTAGCTATCTACTATTATTATATGGAATTCATTGGATTTAACAGAGAAATTCATCCCTGAACAACGCAGACAATTTTCGTTTTTTCGTTGTCACCTTTTAATACCCATTACTATTTTATTTTCTATAGGTTTTGTTTTGTCTACATACCTATATGAGGGCTTGTGTTTTTGTGGGACCAATTGTACTTTGTAATGACATCTTTCATTTACAACAAAATATGCAGTAAATCTGAAACAAAATATATGTAAGGTGGGAATAAAAAAAATAAAAAAAGCAATTTAGCTCATTTGGGGGGGGGGGGGTTCTCTTTTACATGCGATTAAACTGACATGTTATCTTGATTCCTAGGGTCAGTAATAAAAAAAAAACAACAATACCTAATTTATATTACTGTATTAGAATTTATTAATAACATAATAGTTAAAAAGAAATGTCAACTTTTTTTTATTTTAACATCCATAAAATTGCCCTTTTTCAGACCCCTATAACTGTCTCATTTTTCTTCCTTTGGAGCTGTGCAGGGGCTCATTTTTTGTACCGTGATCTGTGTAGATTCGACTTTTTTTTAATCTCTTTTTATTTACATTTTTGCTAATATGTAATGTGGACAAAAAACACAATTTAATCATTTGGAAGTTTTTTAATGTTTACACTGTTTACCCAAAAACATTTTTTTAGTTTTAAATCATTTGGACAGTTCTGCACACAGTGATAAGGGAGTGATTAGAATTTTTATCAATGGGGGGATTTAAAAAAACATTTTTTTAAAACATTTCCTTAGTTTTTTTTCACGTTTTTAGTCCCTTCAGGGGACTTATATGAGCAATCATTTGATTTCTTATACAGGTGAATTGTGTCATATGGCTAAGGTTGCCAAGAGAACGTTAAACATATCACTGTTATGTATCCACATATTTGTTATGTCCTGAACGTTTACAAAATAAAACTGGGGTTTAAAGGGATCCTGTAATCAGATTGTACCATATACAACTTGTGGAGTTTTTTTCCCTCTTCTTCTTGCCATTTGTATCTTCTATAAAATGAAACAATAGTAATCTAGATCTAGTAATTTAATATGATCATATAAGAATGAAAGAAAAGCACAGTTGTAGATTAACTGCATAATCTTCTCAGTTTACAGATCCATCTTCAGAAACCCCTGGTTATCGTCCTTAAGGTTTTAATGTAAAACAAACAATCTCTATTACTGGTGGCATCTTAACACTTGACAAATGACGCCATCAGCATGATCACCGCTGTCTTGCAGATGTCGGTTGCAGATAGCAGTGGGCATCTGCCCGGTTTGGCTGCCACCCACGCCATACCCACCCCACCCGACACATGGTGTAAATGTATGTCATGGGTTGGGAAGGGGTTAAAAATCTTTTCTTTTTGTTGTTTTTTTTTTTTTTTGCCCCCCATAGGGGACTATTATAAGCAATCACTGAAGTGTGTGTACTGATCAATGCTATTCTCTTGCATTGCATTGATCAGTTACATCAGCACTCTGCTAGTAAAGTCTGCCTGAAACAGCAGAGGTAATATGGCCATCCTTCACTCTAGAGGAAAGCAATTCATGTGCAATACTTTATTTCCCCCGGGGTGGAGCTGCCTGAAAACTGAACACTTACTGCCAGGTTTTTCCACTGATTACAGCTGATCGCTAGGGGTCCAAGCAGGGGAATATTTATTGATAAATTTATTGTCAATGCACCCTTATAACAAATAGGGATTTGTCAAAGTGGAGAACTCCTTTAAATTACTCAACCTGTTGAGCTCAACTGAAGAACACATAGGTAGCATTTTTCCAGAATGTGTAGCTATGTGTCACTTTGAGCATATATAGAAGTTAGAGGAAATTCCTTAGGCTGAAATATAGAATTATTGATAAAGTAAACAGCTGCTGTCTCAATATGCCCTCTACTAAATGTATCTGTAGTTGAAGTGTAGATTACTACATACTACATTACTACAGATGGATGCTTCTGAATTACATTCAACAGAATAAAATAATGATGAATCTTAACCACAGATCCCCAGTTTCTAAACAATAGAAAGCGTTAATACTTTCCAAATGTTGGTCAATCACTTTCCACCCTGGAGACTTAATTTAATATTTCTTCTACTGCAAAAAAAAAGTGCAAGGTCATCAGAATGAGCCAGGCATGAAGTCAGAAATAACATAAAATCTGATCAATTATGTGGTTAGAACTAACACCAGAGAATACACTTTTGACAGGAAGCTATTATGTACATTAATAAGATGGATCTAATGTAAAGAACGAAGTGTGGTAGTAACTGATACACATAAGTACTTTGATAATGCTTGACACCTATGTGGAGGCATCAGGGGCATTGCTAGGCATACAAAAGATCCGGGGCACAGGCCATGGGCATGGCCGAGGGCGGAGCCAAAAAAGGAGGGCCAATGGAACGGGGCCGCTCAGTGGGTGGGGCCACTCTGGAGCATAATACAGGATATAACTCAGGATCAGTACAGGATAAGTAATGTAATGTATGAACACAGTGACCTCACCAGCAGAATAGTGAGTACAACTCTGGAGTATAATACAGGATATAACTCAGGATCAGTACAGGATAAGTAATGTAATGTATGTACGCAGTGATCTCACCAGCAGGATAGTGAGTACAGCTCTGGAGGGTGTGGTCACTAGGTGTGTCTGTGTGTTGCTGAGCTCCTGTGACTCCAGACTTCCAGTGGAGAGAGGCTGATTTTTTCCACCTGCTTTCCCAGGAAGGTGGCAGATTCCTGGGGAAGAGCCTCCTGCAATGGAGCCTCATGGCTCCACTTCCCGTTCTAGGCTGGCGGGGAGTGGAGTGAAAACTTCAACAGCCATTGTTCCGGCCGGGAGAAGATCTGGCAGAGTCTGCAGAAATGCAGGCTCTGCTTCCCAGGCTACGGGTGCCAGCCAGAGATCCACAGGTGGAAGAGGGGCACGGAAAAGCAGTGTGGAGATGTGGTCGGAGAGTGGGCCCGGAGAGTCCAGTTCCACGTACTGCTCCCGCATGGCTGCAAGGTTTGCGGAATATGAGCAGCGCGGCAAGGAGCTGAGGATGGCCAGAGAGGATCTGCGTGCGGCCCAGAGTCTGATGAGCGCCGGATCCAGAAAGAGCAAGCCAGAACTGAAGAGAAGGATAACATCGCTGAAGGGCGAGATTGTGAAGCTGGAGGCGAGGAGAGCGGAGATACTGGAGGGGAGCGGTCTCTTCAAGTAGAAGCTGATCAACAGCGATCGGTTTGCCGCCATGAAATCCCCAGGTAAGGTGGAGGTGGATGATGGGGAGAGTAGTGGCGGCGAAGATAGGTTTTGTTTTGTCTACATACCTATATGAGTGCTTGTGTTTTTGTGGGACCAATTGTACTTTGTAATGACATCTTTCATTTACAGCAAAATATGCAGTAAATCTGAAACAAAATATATGTAAGGTGGGAATAAAATTAAAAAAAAAGCAATTTAGCTCATTTAGGGGGGGGGGGTTCTCTTTTACATGCGATTAAACTGACATGTTATCTTGATTCCTAGGGTCAGTAATAAAAAAAAAAACAACAATACCTAATTTATATAATTTATATTACTGTATTAGAATTTATTAATAACATAATAGTTAAAAAGAAATGTCAACTTTTTTTTTTTTAACATCCATAAAATTGCCCTTTTTCAGACCCCTATAACTGTCTAATTTTTCTGCCTTTGGAGCTGTGCAGGGGCTCATTTTTTGTACCGTGATCTGTGTAGATTCGACTTTTTTTTATCTCTTTTTATTTACATTTTTGCTAATATGTAATGTGGACAAAAAACACAATTTAATCATTTGGAAGTTTTTTTTATGTTTACACTGTTTACCCAAAAACATTTTGTTAGTTTTAAATCATTTGGACAGTTCTGCACACAGTGATAAGGGAGTGATTAGAATTTTTATCAATGGGGGGGATTTAAAAAAAAAATTTTTTTAAACATTTCCTTAGTTTTTTTTTCACATGTTTTTAGTCCCTTCAGGGGACTTATATGAGCAATCATTTGATTTCTTATACAGATGAATGGTGTCAAATGGTGTCAAGAGAACTTTAAACACATCACTGTTATGTATCCACATATTTGTTATGTCCTGCACGTTTACAAAATAAAACTGGGGTTTAAAGGGATCCTGTAATCAGATTGTACCATATACAACGCGTGGAGTTTTTTCCCTCTTCTTCTTGCCATTTGTATCTTCTATAAAATGAAACAATAGTAATCTAGATCTAGTAATTTAAATATGATCATATAAGAATGAAAGAAAAGCACAGTTGTAGATTAACTGCATAATCTTCTCAGTTTACAGATCCATCTTCAGAAACCCCTGGTTATCGTCCTTAAGGTTTTAATGTAAAACAAACAATCTCTATTACTGGTGGCATCTTAACACTTGACAAATGACACCATCAGCATGATCACCGCTGTCTTGCAGATGTCGGTTGCAGATAGCAGTGGGCATCTGCCCGGTTTGGCTGCCACCCACGCCAAACCCCCCCCCCGCACATGGTGTAAATGTATGTCATGGGTTGGGAAGGGGTTAAAAATCTTTTCTTTTTTTTTTTTTTTTTTTTTTTTTTTTTGCCCCCCATAGGGGACTATTATAAGCAATCACTGAAGTGTGTGTACTGATCAATGCTATTCTCTTGCATTGCATTGATCAGTTACATCAGCACTCTGCTAGTAAAGTCTGCCTGAAACAGCAGAGGTAATATGGCCATCCTTCACTCTAGAGGAAAGCAATTCATGTCCAATACTTTATTTCCCCTGGGGTGGAGCTGTCTGAAAACTGAACACTTACTCCAGGTTTTTCCACTGATTACAGCTGATCGCTAGGGGTCCAAGCAGGGGAATATTTATTGATAAATTTATTGTCAATGCACCCTTATAACAAATAGGGATTTGTCAAAGTGGAGAATTCCTTTAAATTACTCAACCTGTTGAGCTCAACTGAAGAGCACATAAGTAGCATTTTTCCAGAATGTATAGCTATGTGTCACTTTGAGCATATATAGAAGTTAGAGGAAATTCCTTAGGCTGAAATATAGAATTATTGATAAAGTAAACAGCTGCTGTCTCAATATGCCCTCTACTAAATGTATCTGTAGTTGAAGTGTAGATTACTACATACTACATTACTACAGATGGATGCTTCTGAATTACATTCAACAGAATAAAATAATGATGAATCTTAACCACAGATCCCCAGTTTCTAAACAATAGAAAGCGTTAATACTTTCCAAATGTTGGTCAATCACTTTCCACCCTGGAGACTTCATTTAATATTTCTTCTACTGCAAAAAAAAAAGTGCAAGGTCATCAGAATGAGCCAGGCATGAAGTCAGAAATAACATAAAATCTGATCAATTATGTGGTTAGAACTAACACCAGAGAATACACTTTTGACAGGAAGCTATTATGTACATTAATAAGATGGATCTAATGTAAAGAACGAAGTGTGGTAGTAACTGATACACATAAGTACTTTGATAATGCTTGACACCTATGTGGAGGCATCAGGGGCATTGCTAGGCATACAAAAGATCCGGGGCACAGGCCATGGGCATGGCAGAGGGCGGAGCCAAAAAAGGTGGGGCAATGGAACGGGGCCGCTCAGTGGGTGGGGCCACTCTGGAGTATAATACAGGATATAACTCAGGATCAGGACAGGATAAGTAATGTAATGTATGTACGCAGTGATCTCACCAGCAGAATAGTGAGTACAACTCTGGAGTATAATACAGGATATAACTCAGGATCAGTACAGGATAAGTAATGTAATGTATGTACACAGGGACTTCACCAGCAGAATAGTGAGTACAGCTCTGGAGTATAATACAGGATATAACTCAGGATCAGTACAGGATAAGTAATGTAATGTATGTACTCAGTGACCTCACTAGCACAATAGTGAGTATAGTAAGTGGGGTCACTGTATGAAATTACATTACTTACCCTGTACATGGGTTTACATTATTAATGTCTATACTGTATACCAGTATTTCCTAACTAAAGTGCTTCCAGTTGTTGAAAAACTACTACTTTTGCAACAGCTGGAGGCACCCTGGTTGCCTCCTCTTCATATTGTATCAGTGCCCCTATTATACAGTAGCCAGACCCCCCCCCCTGTATTACATACACTTTGTACAGATACACACTCACACACATGCACTTTATATATTCATACACAAGCACATTACATAGACACACAGATATACACACATACATATATATCTACACACACATGCTCACACACATATGTACATGTAGGGACACTTGCTTTAAAAAAAAAAAAAACTCTATTCAGTCACCATCTTCTTTGTAGATCTTTCCCCTGTGCACAGTCATGGGCAGCCAGGGCCGGACTGGGACCAAAAATAAGCCTGAGCATACTAGAATATGCAGCCCATTTATTTTTTGGTGGGGGTCCCAGCAGTCAGACCCCCACCAAAATAAAATGGGCTGCATAGTCTAAAACCCCCAGGTTGATCTCCAGCTGTTGTAAAGCTACAACTCCCATCATGTCTGGAGCCTCAGGCATTATTGGAGTTATAGTTTTGTATCAGCTGGAGACCACAGATTGGAGTACAGTGTCACTCATCATCCCTGCAGGACTTAAAAGTGACTACAGCAGTGATGGGACAGTCAGGGGAATACACAAAGATATCACTGACCTGAGTGACGTCTTCTCTGTTGGTCCAGATATCACGTCTTCTTCCAGCTCCATCTTCTCTGTAGAGTCTGACGCCCGGACATCATTGGTTCCTCACTATGTCAGCAGATCTACATCCTCTGTATGAAGGCAATGATTATTATAACTCTACCAAATACTATGACATCTGAAAATTATTCTGCCATACACTGTACCCCCGAATATAAAACAACCTTCCACTGTACCCCTGAATATAATATGGCCACACACTTTACCCTCTGAATATAATACAGCCAATCACTGTACCCCTGAATAATATACAGCCAACCACTGTACCCCGGAATATAATACAGCCAACCACTGTACCCCTGAATAATATACAGCCAACCACTGTACCCCTGAATATAATACTGCCAACCACTGTACCCCTGAATATAATACAGCCAACCACTGTACCCCTGAATAATATACAGCCAACCACTGTACCCCTGAATATAATACTGCCAACCACTGTACCCCTGAATATAATACAGCCAACCACTGTACCCCTGAATAATATACAGCCAACCACTGTACCCCTGAATATAATACTGCCAACCACTGTACCCCTGAATATAATACAGCCAACCACTGTACCCCTGAATAATATACAGCCAACCACTGTACCCCTGAATATAATACTGCCAACCACTGTACCCCTGAATATAATGCTGCCAACCACTGTACCCCTGAATAATATACAGCCAACCACTGTACCCCTGAATATAATACTGCCAACCACTGTACCCCTGAATATAATTCTGCCAACCACTGTACCCCTGAATAATATACAGCCAACCACTGTATCCCTGAATATAATACTGCCAACCACTGTACCCCTGAATATAATACAGCCAACCACTGTACCCCTGAATAATATACAGCCAACCACTGTACCCCTGAATATAATACTGCCAACCACTGTACCCCTGAATATAATACTGCCAACCACTGTACCCCTGAATAATATACAGCCAACCACTGTACCCCTGAATATAATACAGCCCACCATTGTACCCCTGAATATACAGCCAACCACTGTACCCCTGAATATAATACAGCCAACCACTGTACCCCTGAATAATATACAGCCAACCACTGTACCCCTGACTATAATACAGCCAACCACTGTACCCCTGAATATAATACTGCCAACCACTGTACCCCTGAATATAATACTGCCAACCACTGTACCATTGAGTAATATACAGCCAACCACTGTACCCCTGAATATAATACTGCCAACCACTGTACTCCTGAATATGATACTGCCAACCACTGTACCCCTGAATAATATACAGCCAACCACTGTACCCCTGAATATAATACAGCCTACCACTGTACCCCTGAATAATATACAGCCAACCACTGTACCCCTGAATATAATACTGCCAACCACTGTACCCCTGAATGTAATACGACCAACCACTATACCTCTGAATATAATACTGCCAACCACGGTACCCCTGAATATAATACAGCCAACCACTGTACCCCTGAATATAATACAGCCAACCACTGTACCCCTGAATGTAATACAACCAACCACTGTACCCCTAAATTTAATATGACCACACATTGCACCCCTAAATATAATACTGCCAACCACTTTACCCCTGAATATAATACGGCCACACACTGTACCCCTGAACATAATATGGCCACACACTGTACCCCTGAACATAATATGGCCACACACTGTACCCCTGAACATAATATGGCCACACACTGTTTCTTCTGTATGGCAGAATCCCCCCCCCCCTGTACTTTCCTCACCCAGACTCAAAGTCCCCCAAGACCCATCTTTCCCCTCCTCCTTCAGACCCCTGTCCGCCTTCTGCAGGCCCTGCTGGCAATGCATTCTGGGTGAATTCTGCCCACAGAATGAACATTCTAATGGTTGGACGTCCATTCCAATGGCAGAATTGCCCTGTAGTCATTCCGCAATGTGCACAATGCATTAGTATCCCGGAATTTCGCTGGCAGAATGTCCACAGTGTGGATGAGCCCTAAGTCCCCCCCAGACCCATATCTACCCTCTTCTTTCAGACACTTAAATCCCCCCAGACACAGCTGCCTCCTCCAGATCCCTAAGTCCTCATTTAGACCCCTCTGCTCTCCAGACCCCTAAGTCCCCCTTTAGAAAAGGGTCGCCACCTTTCTTGAAAAAAAAAATACCAGCCATACTGATAAGCATAATTAATTTTATATGCGTGACATCACAGGATACACAAATGCAGGGAAATTTCGTCCTATTCTGACCTCTATAACTTTTTTTTTTCTCCTTATACGTCCTGTATAATGTAATTTTTTTGCACTCCGATCTGTAGTTTTTAACGGTTCCATTTTTGTTTTGATGTGGCCTTTTGATCGCCTTCTTTTGTCTTTTTGATTCAATTCTGGAGTTGCAGTTAGTTACTAACTACAATACCCAGCATGCCCTGATACAGCCTGTGGCTCAGCAGCTGCCCCAAACAAAAACTACAACTCCCAGCATGTTGGACTATATAGTAGAATACAGTATGGGTCAGTGTTTCCCAACCAGGCGTGCCTCCAGCTGTTGCAAAACTACAACTCCCAACATGTTGGACTATAAAGTAGTATATAGTATGGGTCAGTGTTTCCCAACCAGGGGTGCCACCAGCTGTTGCAAAACTGCAACTCCCAGCATGCCCAGACAGCCAACAGCTGTCCGGGCATGCTGGGAATTGTAGTTATGCAACAGCTGGAGGCACTCTGGTTGGGAAACAATGGTATAGTATATGGTGCAACATGCAGGGAGTTATAGGATTGGTTGGATAAATACCGGCCAGGTGGCAACCCTACTTTTGACCCCTAAGTTCCCCCCAGACCCCTCTGCTCCCTGCCCCCTCCTCCTGTACATTCCTTTGCCCCTTCCTAGACCCCTTTGCCACCACTCCTTTGCACTGTTCTGTCCCTCCACAGACCCCCTCTTTCACAATCTTTTGACCCCTGACCCCTGCCCCCTCAGGTGACACAAGGCAGGCTGTATATCATGTCGGGGGCGGGCTGCTGGTCACGCCTGGCTTCTCCTGTAGTGATTACAGCTCCGAGCTTCTGTCCTGCTCAGAGCGAACAGCCGGGGCAGGGAGCACGCCTGCGCACAGACTTCTGCTACTCTTAGGCTAGGTTCAGATTACGGAATCACCAGGCAGAAAATTTCTGCCCGGAGATTCCGAGTGCGGCCAGCGCCGGCTGAATCAGTCGGCGCTAGGACCCTGCGGACACTGCAGTCTCCAATAGAGCACCGCCTTTGTTCAGGCGGAAATTTCTAAGCAGATTTTCTAAGCGGATTATCCGCTTCACAAATTCCGAAGTGTGAATTTGTGAACGGAAACCCATTCACTACACTAGACATTTTAGCAAGCGGAATTTCGGACGGAAATTTTTACGACTGAATTTCTGTCGGAAATTCCGTAGTCTAAACCTAGCCTTAAAGTAGCAGTGTCCCGACTCCCTGCACCAGCCTAATAAACTTGGGACCGGAGGACCGGCCCTGAGCGAGGTCCCCTTCTGCGCGCCTGCGAAGGGGACCTTGCAGAGGACAGATCGGCCCCACTGTTTAATAAATATATATGTTTAAAAAATTTTAAGATTAAAAAAAAAAAAGTCCAGGGCTGCTAACATCCGGGGTGATGATTACCAATTACGAGTTATAGGGTTTTGTAGTCCCCTCAAACTTTTAAGGCAATTCATCAGAGAGGCGGGGGTGTTTATTATGTGTGCTGTGTTCTGTGTGGTGACTGTAGCAGGGGGCACGCATATTTAATGAACAGGGCTATGACCATGTAACGGTTCTGGATCCTTATCTCTTGGCTGGAGTGTAGATTGGCCACAAACAATATCTCTAGCTCTGGAGACCCAGTCCTATACTGCATTATAGAGACATTAAATGGGTGCTGTATAATGCTTCAACTGTGCCAGTGCTCAAGGGATGTTAAATACTATGAGTGCTTTCACACAAATTGGATAAGCTGTGGATTGTCAGCATATTACAGTACCAACAATATAAATAACCTTTAAAGTAACCTCTTTACATGATGCTTAATATTCTTTTCTCCTGGAGTATTGCACGGTTTGTAAGATTCCATATGTCAGTTTGGCAGTCTCCTTGGAGAGACACTACACCACTAGACCCACAATAAACAGCTCTTACTAGCCAGCCAGCACCCTACTTTGTACTGATGAGGGGCAAGAACCCAAAAACAGGCATGTCAGTGGAGGAGAGACTTCAAAACTCTGCACAGACAGCTACATTTCCTACAGGACCTTTACCTATGTAGTTGGGATGTCAGAATTGAGCTGAAGGAGACAAAGAATGGCCTAAAAATACACTTTGAAAATCAATGGACAAGAATAAGGAATGTACTGTAACTCTTTCTTTTTCAGGAAGCACTACCCCTGCCACATGACCCTTAGTGAGCTGGGAGATGTGTCCTGAAGCATAGCATTGGGAAAACAGAGAGTAGTGGAAGTGATCAGAGACTACTAAATCAGACGTTACTGTACGAAGACCACTGAATATGATGGCACCGACAATGGTGGCGCAGGTTAAAAGGAATGGACACACCCTTGACAGTGGAGGAGTTGCACTCTGCTGCCAGATACCTTAGGCCTAGCAGGACACTGGGCAGTGATGGTCTCCAAGTGGAGCTCTATCTAGCGATGTGGGACCTCATTGGCCTGGAACTGTTGAAGCTGTACAAGTAGATGGTGACTGGGGGCAAAATGCCTCTTTCCATGAGGGAGGGAATGATCTTATAAAAGCGGAAAGGAGAGAGACAAGATTTTTTAAAAAAGTGCCTCCGATCTCTCTCCTGAACATGGACTACAAGATCCTTAACAAGGTGGTAGCCAACTGACTGACGGCTATCATCAGACAGATGTTCCACCCAGATCAGACCGGCAGCATTTTTGAACAAAGGATAGCAGACAGCCTCACCTTCATCAGCTACACTGTCCAATATGTCAAAGTTCGCTCTGGGGACCTCCCATTTCTTTTGATCATCTCTGGGATCATCACCTTGATTGGAGTCACATGTGGTAAATTTAGTTGGTGGATATGATTTGGAAAGAAACAGCCCAACGTATATAAGATCTCACACCTGACAATACATATAAGAGAAAAAACAAACCATGAGGTGGAAAGCTTAGAGACAGAAATGTGTGAAGGCATAGACCTGGAATAGGGTACAAAAAAATTCAGCAACACTGAAAGCTCCCAAAAGTTCAGCGGCCTCCATAATTCTAAAATAGAAAATATTCGGAACAATCAAGATTCTCTCTAAAGCTGAATGACCCACCAAACTAAGTCATCAGGGGAGACAGGCCTTGATAAGAGGTGTGACCAAGAACCCAAATGATAACTCTGACTTAGTTTCAAAGCTCCTGTGTGCAGATGGGATAAATTCCCACAAGATCATCCATCACTGTAGTACTCCACCAATCTGGGCTTTGGGGGGGGGGGGAGGGGGGGTTTAGGGTTGAGGAAGAGCTGGATGGAGAAAAGTAAATAGATATTCTCCTGGTCTAGACTGCTTTGGACTTCAGATTGGACCAAAGATTCACCTTCCAATAAGAAAATGACCCTACGCACACAACCAAGACAACACAGAAGTGACTTAGTTACAATTCTGTGGATGTCCTTGAGTTGCCCAGCCAGAGCCCTGACTACAACTAAGTCAAACATCTCAAGAAAAGAGCTGTCCATTGACAGTCCTCATCCAACCTGACAGAGCTTGAGAGGATTTTGAGAGAACAATGGCAGAAAATCCAGGAGTGAAAACCTTGTGGCATCATACTCAAGAAGACTAGGGGCTGTAAGTGCCTAAGGTGCTTTAACTATCTCATGTACTGAGTGAAGGGTCTCAATACTTATATCAATGCAATATTTTAGTTTTTCCTTTTAAAAAAATAGGATTTTCATTTTTTCATTATGGGATATTAAAGGGGTATGCCACAAAGCAAAAATGAATCATATTTTGTCCCCTCATGGCCAGATAAACTGTATCGCTTTTCCTCTTGTAATATGCTGTGACAGGCAGAAGTATAGAAAAGGGTGCCATCCTCTGTCCTCTTTGTCTCCTCTCACCCCAAAAGAGATCATGTGACACTTTGTCATTTCCTATAAAGGGGTACTCTGAGGGAAAACTTTTGTTTTTAATCAGCTGCTGCCAGAAAGTTAAACAGATTTGTAAATTACTTCTATTAAAAATTTTTAATCCTTCCAGTGTTTATTAGCTGCTGAATACTGCAGAGGAAATTCTTTTCCTTTTGGAACACAGAGCTCTCTGCTGACATTATGACCACAGTGCTCTCTGCTGACATCTCTGTCCATTTTAAGAACTGTCCAGAGTAGAAGAAAATCCCCATAGCAAACATATGCTGCTCTGGTCAGTTCCTAAAGTGAACAGAGGTGTCAGCAGAGAGCACTGTGGTCAAGATGTCAGCAGAGAGCTCTGTGTTCCAAAAATAATTTTTTTCCTATGTAGTATTCAGCAGATAATAAATACTGGAAATCCGTTTAACTTTCTGGCACCAGTTGATTTAAAAAAAAAAAGTTTTCCACTGGAGTACTCCTTTAACATCCTTGCCCTGTAAGCCACTTATGTCAACAAGCCACACTCCCTTTCTAACATTGTTTAAACAAGCCACCTTCTGTCTATCGTAGCTTGCTGTGCCATGCCCCCTCTGACATCATAATGACAAGCCACTCCCCTTTCTACTGGTCTCGACAGTGAGGACTACTGGGAACTGTAGTCTTAATAGGGTGTGCAGAAGGAAGAAGCAGAGAGAAAATAAAGCAATGAGAAGAAAAGGATGGTGCATCAGGAAGCAGTGAATGTTGTCAGAAACAAGCCAGGGAGTACTAGGTAAGTACATTCCTTAAAAAAAATTTTAGGTCCCCAGATAACCCCTTCAAAGGGGTACTCCTGTGGAAAACATTTTTTTTAAATGAACTGGTGCCAAAAAGTTAAACAGATTTGTAAATTAATTCTATTAAAAAATCTTAATCCTTCCAGTGCTTTTTAGCAGCTGTTTGCCACAGAGGAAAATCTTTATTTTTTTAATTTCTTTTTTGTGTTGTCCACAGTGCTCTCTGCTGACACCTGATGTCCGTATCAGGAACTGTCCAGAGCAGGAGAAAATCCCCATAGCAAACCTATGCTACTCTAGACAGTTCCTGACATGGACAGAGGTGTCAGCAGAGAGCACTGTGGACAACACAAAAAAGAAAAGAATTTCCTCTGTAGCATACAGCTGCTAAAAAGTACTAAAAGGATTAAGATTTTTTAATAGAAGTAATTTACAAATCTGTTTTACTTTCTGGCACCAGTTCATAAAAAAAAAAAAAAAAAAAAGTTTTCCACCGGAGTACCCCTTTAACCCCTTAAGGACGCAGGACGTAAATGTACGTCCTGGTGAGGTGGTACTTAACACACCAGGACGTACATTTACGTCCTGTGCATAACCGCGGGCATCGGAGCAATGCCCGTGTCATGCGCGGCTGATCCCGGCTGCTGATCGCAGCCAGGGACCCCCCAGAAATGGCCGACGCCCGCGATCTCGCGGGCGTCCGCCATTAGCCCCTCAGGTGCCGGGATCAATACAGATCCCGGCATCTGCGGCAGTGCGCGATTTGAATGAATGATCGGATCATTCATAACGCCGCACGGAGGTCCCCTCTCCTTCCTCCGTGCGGCTCCCGGCGTCTCCTGCTCTGGTCTGTGATCGAGCAGACCAGAGCAGAAGATGACCGAAAACACTGATCTGTTCTATGTCCTATACATAGAACAGATCAGTATTAGCAATCATGGTATTGCTATGAATAGTCCCCTATGGGGACTATTCAAGTGTAAAAAAAAAATTTACAAAAATGTAAAGGTAAAAGTTAAAAAAAAGGGAAAAATCCCCTCCCCCAATAAAAAAGTAAAACGTCCGTTTTTTTCTATTTTACCCCCAAAAAGCGTAAAAATTATAGACATATTTGGTTTCACCGCGTGCGTAAATGTCCGAACTAGTAAAATAAAATGTTAATGATCCCGTACGGTGAACGGCGTGAACGGAAAAAAAAAAAAGTCCAAAATTCCTACTTTTTTTAATACATTTTATTAAAAAAAATTATAAAAAATGTATTAAAAGTTTTTTATATGCAAATGTGGTATCAAAAAAAGTACAGATCATGGCGCAAAAAATGAGCCCCCATACCGCCGCTTATACGGAAAAATAAAAAAGTTAGAGGTCATCAAAATAAAGGGATTATAAACGTACTAATTTGGTTAAAAAGTTTGTGATTTTTTTTAAGCGCAACAATAATATAAAAGTATGTAATAATGGGTATCATTTTAATCGTATTGACCCTCAGAATAAAGAACACACGTCATTTTTACCATAAATTGTACGGCGTGAAAACGAAACCTTCCAAAATTAGCAAAATTGCGTTTTTCGTTTTAATTTCCCCACAAAAAGTGTTTTTTGGTTGCGCCATACATTTTATGATATAATGAGTGATGTCATTACAAAGGACAACTGGTCGCGCAAAAAACAAGCCCCATACTAGTCTGTGGATGAAAATATAAAAGAGTTATGATTTTTAGAAGGCGAGGAGAAAAAAATGAAAACGTAAAAATTAAATTGTCTGAGTCCTTAAGGCCAAAATGGGCTGAGTCCTTAAGGGGTTAAGTCAGCAAAATAAGGGGCAAAAAAAATAAAAGGGTGTAAAAACTTTCTGAATGCATTGTACATTGCATATTTTTCCCATTGATTTCAATAGGGAAGTCAAAATATGCAACATATCCACAATAACACTTGTGGATTTTGCTGTGAAGGCACAATCAGACTTTTTTACAGCAGGTGTACCTGCAGAAGTTCTATAGTAAATCCACTATACAAAATCAGAATTTTCAACTCATGTGATTGAAAGTATCCTACAGCCAGGTTTCCCCAAAGACTACAACTGGTTCCAGAAGGAAAACACTCTGTACATACTGTTCATCATCGGAGACACTTCAAACAAAAAGTAAATGTCAAAAGAGGAAACCCCCTTTAAATATGATATTGCTTGCTCTAATACTACTCTAAACAGAAGCCTAGTTTGGCCTTTCGACAATATATCAATGGTACTTGGGAATGTCATGGAAAAGAAATAAGCATTACTTAGGTCACACTCTAGCGGCCAGAGTCATGCTTTGGTTGTTACAGTATAAACTGTTGCTTTGTTATTAAACTGCGTATCCTAAAGTAGCTAAATAAATGTATCCCGTGGGTATATTCAGTCACAAACTCTGCGCTCCCTGAATGCTCCTAAATATTTTATCTTCAGCTCCAGATGTTACAGCCACAAACACACAATTCAGATGACTTCAGTTCTCTCTTGGGACTTTACAGACACTACTTTATTTAGAGAAAGATTTATTACCATATTTCTATTGGGATCAAACACAGCTTCAAAGCTAGATACAATGCTTGTAATAGTAACTGTTGTGTAGTATATGGGTGAACAATATGCAACACTGTATTGACATATCTTAACCCCTTAACGACCACGGACATAAATGTACGTCCTGGTTTGGCGGGACTTCCCGCACTAGGACGTACATTTACGTCCTGTGTATGACCATGAGCATCGGAAGGGTGCTCGCGTCATACACGGCAGGTTCCGGCTGCTAGCAGCAGCCGAGGACCCGCCCGTAATGGCCGACATCCGCGATCGCGCGGATGTCCGCCATTAACCCCTCCGATGCCGTGATCAATACAGATCACGGCATCTGCGGCATTGCAGCACTTTGATTGGATGATCGGATCGCCCGCAGCGCTGCTGCGGGGATCCGACCATCCAGCATGACAGCTGGAGGTCCCCTTACCTAGCTCCAGCCGTCTCCCGGGGTCTTCTGCTCTGGTCTGCGATCGAGCAGACCAGAGCAGAAGATCACCGATAATACTGAGCAGTGCTGTGTCCTATACATAGCTCTGAACAGTATTAGCAATCAAAGAATTGCTATACATAGTCCCCTATGGGGACATAAAAAAAAATTTTAAAAAAAAAAGTTGAAAAATGTAAAAATAAAAAGTGAAAAATCCCCTCCCCCAATAAAAATGAAAATTGTCCGTTTTTCCCATTTTACCCCCAAAAAGCGTAATTTTTTTTAGAAATAAACATATTTGGTATCGCAGCATGCCTAAATGTCCGAACTATCAAAATATAATGTTAATGATCCCGTATGGTGAATGGCGTAAACGTAAATTTTTTTTTTTAAAGTCCAAAAATGCTGCTTTTTTGTCACATTTTATTAAAAAAAATTTATAAAAAATTATCTAAAAGTTTTATATATGCAAATGTAGTATCTAAAAGAAGTACAGATGAGTCCTCATACTGCCCTATATACGGAAAAATGAAAAAGTTATAGGTGGTCAAAATAGGGCGATTTTAGATTACTGATTTTGTGCAAGAAGCTTTAGATTTTTTTTAAGCGGTACAAAAATATAAAAGTATCTAGCCATGGGTATCTTTTTAATCGTATTGACCCACAGAATAAAGAACACATGTCATTTTTACCGTAACGTGTACAGTGTGAAAACAAAACCCTCCAAAATGTGCAAAATTTGGGTTTTCATTTAAATTTCCTCCCCAAAAAAAAAAATTTTGGAGGGTTCGCCGTACATTTCATGGTAAAATGAGAGGTTTCATTACAAAGTACAAGTGGTCACGCAAAAAACAACCCCTTATATGGGTCTTTAGATGGAAATATAAAAGAGTTATGGATTTTAGAAGGCGAGGAGGAAAAAACGAAAACGCAAAAATAAAATTGGCCTGGTCCTTAAGGTGAAAATGGGCTTGGTCATTAAGGGGTTAAAGGGGTATTCCAGGAAAAAAAATTTTTTTATATATCAACTGGCTCCAGAAAGTTAAACAGATTTATAAATGACTTCTATTAAAAAATCGTAATCCTTCCAATAATTATAAGCTGTTTGTCACGATGCCGGCTGGCAGGAGGTGGATCCTCTGTGCCAGAGAGGGATAGCGAGGACCGTGCTAGTGGACCGGTTCTAAGACACTACAGGTTTTCACCAGAGCCCGCCGCAAAGCGGGATGGTCTTGCTGCGGCGGTAGTGACCAGGTCGTATCCACTAGCAACGGCTCACCTCTCTGGCTGCTGAAGATAGGCGAGGTACAAGGGAGTAGGCAGAAGCAAAGTCGGACGTAGCAGAAGGTCGGGGGCAGGCGGCAAGGTTCGTAGTCAGGGGAGATAACAGAAGGTCTGGTACACAGGGTATAAACACACAAAAACGCTTTCACTAGGCTCAAGGCAACAAGATCCGGCAAGGGAGTGCAAGGGAGGAGACTAGATATAAGCAGGGAACAGGTGGGAACCAATTAAGCTAATTGGGCCAGGCACCAATCATTGGTGCACTGGCCCTTTAAGTCTCAGGGAGCTGGCGCGCGCGCGCCCTAGAGAGCGGAGCCGCGCGCGCCAGCACATGACCGCAGGAGACGGGAACGGGTAAGTGACCTGGGATGCGATTCGCGAGCGGGCGCGTCCCGCTGTGCGAATCGCATCCCCAACGGCCATGAGAGAGCAGCGCTCCCGGTCAGCGGGACTGACCGGGGAGCTGCAGGGAAAGAGACGCCGTGAGCGCTCCGGGGAGGAGCGGGGACCCGGAGCGCTAGGCGTAACAGTACCCCCCCCCTTAGGTCTCCCCTTCTCTTTATCGGGTAACTGCCTCCCCTGGGATGAGGACACCGGGAAAGGATGGAGGGATTCCTCAACGGCAGGCAGAACCGCAGGAGTAGGAATGGGGAGAGAGGGCAGAGGGCGGGACCTGGCACGGGGCAGTGTGACACCAGGACGAGGGCCATGAGGGGACACAGAAGCTTGCCTGATGGAACTGGGAGGGGGGGAGGGGCATTTCCTGTGGCAGGCAGAGTCCTTAATGACCTTAGGGGGACCAGATACAGGAGGAACCACAGAGTTACGGCAAGGGTTACTGGGAACCGGTTTTAGACAGTTCTTGGAACAAGAGGACCCCCAACTCTTGATCTCCCCAGTGGACCAATCCAGGGTTGGGGAATGAAGTTGAAGCCAGGGAAGTCCAAGGAGAATTTCCGAGGTGCAATTGGGGAGGACCAAAAGTTCAATCCTCTCGTGGTGAGATCCGATGCTCATAAGAAGGGGCTCCGTGCGGAAACGTATGGTACAGTCCAACCTGGCTCCGTTGACCGCGGAAATGTGGAGTGGCTTGACAAGACGGGTCACCGGAATACGGAATTTATTCACAAAGGAGTCCCGAATAAAATTCCCAGAAGCTCCAGAGTCCAGGCAGGCCACGGCTGAGAGGGGAGAGCTGGCTGAAGTGGAAATCCGAACAGGTACCGTGAGACGTAGAGAAGCCGACTTGGCATCAAGAGACGCCACACCCACGAGAGCTGAGTGCGAGCGTGCGTTTCCCAGACGTGGAGGACGGATTGGGCAATCCACCAGAAAATGTTCAGTACTGGCACAGTACAAACAAAGATTCTCTTCCTTACGGCGATTCCTCTCTTCCAGGGTCAGGCGAGACCGATCCACTTGCATGGCCTCCTCGGCGGGAGGCCTAGGCGCAGATTGCAGTGGAGACTGTGGGAGAGGTGGCCAGAGATCTAAGTCTTTTTCCTGGCGGAGCTCTTGATGCCTCTCAGAAAAACGCATGTCAATGCGAGTGGCTAGATGAATGAGTTCATGCAGGCTAGCAGGAGTCTCTCGTGCGGCCAGAACATCTTTAATGTTGCTGGATAGGCCTTTTTTAAAGGTCGCGCAGAGAGCCTCATTATTCCAGGAAAGTTCAGAAGCAAGAGTACGGAATTGTATGGCGTACTCGCCAACAGAGGAATTACCCTGGACCAGGTTCAGCAGGGCAGTCTCAGCAGAAGAGGCTCGGGCAGGTTCCTCAAAGACACTTCGAATTTCCGAGAAGAAGGAGTGTACAGAGGCAGTGACGGGGTCATCGCGGTCCCAGAGCGGTGTGGCCCATGAGAGGGCTTTTCCAGACAGAAGGCTGACTACGAAAGCCACCTTAGACCTTTCAGTAGGAAACTGATCCGACATCATCTCTAAGTGCAAGGAACATTGCGAAAGAAAGCCACGGCAAAACTTAGAGTCCCCATTAAATTTGTCCGGCAAGGACAGGCGGAGGCTAGGAGCGGCCACTCGCCGCGGAAGGGGTGCTGGAGCTGGCGGAGGAGATGATTGTTGCTGCTGTAGCTGCGACTGTACTTGCTGTAGTTGTGACTGGAGTTGCTGTGTCATGGTAGTCAAGTACGACAGCTGGTGATCTTGTTGCGCTATCTGTTGCGACTGCTGGGCGATCTGACGAGCTTGCTGGGCGACCAGCGTAGGGAGGTCAGCGACCCCTGGCAGAGGAACTTCAGCGGGATCCATGGCCGGATCTACTGTCACGATGCCGGCTGGCAGGAGGTGGATCCTCTGTGCCAGAGAGGGATAGCGAGGACCGTGCTAGTGGACCGGTTCTAAGACACTACAGGTTTTCACCAGAGCCCGCCGCAAAGCGGGATGGTCTTGCTGCGGCGGTAGTGACCAGGTCGTATCCACTAGCAACGGCTCACCTCTCTGGCTGCTGAAGATAGGCGAGGTACAAGGGAGTAGGCAGAAGCAAAGTCGGACGTAGCAGAAGGTCGGGGGCAGGCGGCAAGGTTCGTAGTCAGGGGAGATAACAGAAGGTCTGGTACACAGGGTATAAACACACAAAAACGCTTTCACTAGGCTCAAGGCAACAAGATCCGGCAAGGGAGTGCAAGGGAGGAGACTAGATATAAGCAGGGAACAGGTGGGAACCAATTAAGCTAATTGGGCCAGGCACCAATCATTGGTGCACTGGCCCTTTAAGTCTCAGGGAGCTGGCGCGCGCGCGCCCTAGAGAGCGGAGCCGCGCGCGCCAGCACATGACCGCAGGAGACGGGAACGGGTAAGTGACCTGGGATGCGATTCGCGAGCGGGCGCGTCCCGCTGTGCGAATCGCATCCCCAACGGCCATGAGAGAGCAGCGCTCCCGGTCAGCGGGACTGACCGGGGAGCTGCAGGGAAAGAGACGCCGTGAGCGCTCCGGGGAGGAGCGGGGACCCGGAGCGCTAGGCGTAACACTGTTGAAGTTGTTATTTTCTGTCTGGCAACAGTGCTCTCTGCTGACATCTCTGCTTGTCTCAGGAACTGCACAGAGTAGAAGAGGTTGCTATAGGCATTTTCTTCTACTCTGAACAGTTCTCGAGACATCAGAGAGCACTTAGACAAAAAATAACAACTCAACTTCCGCAGCTCATAAGTACTGAATGGATTAAGATTTTTTTATAGAAGTAATTTACAAATATGTTTAACTTTCTGGAGCCAGTTGATATATATATATATATATATATATATATATATATATATATATATATATATATAAAGTTTTTTCCTGGATAACCCCTTTAAAGTAAAGCTGATGCATTGAGACAACCTTAAAAGAGCTCAGTCTTTTATCATCATGTCATTTTTAGGTTCAAAATGTAATATTTTTTAGTCAGTGCTTTTTTTTTCGTTAGTTTTTTACAGAGCTCTCTATCCCCTGAATAGACACAGATTTTAAGGGAAACTGACAGTCGGTTCACTCGCGCTAAACCCAATATACTGGTTATGGTGCGGGTGAACATCTTTAAAAAGAGCAGTCACCTACTGTAATAGGTACAGTATTGTCAGAGTTATGTCACTTTAACCTCCTCTTGCTATTGTGCTGCTGTGCACAATGGAGGCGGGGAGCCAGCTCGCATTATTCCCCTGCCTCCTCAGTATTCCCCGTTCTGCCTGCCCCTCTTAATAATATGCTTATATCACTGCATATTTTTTTATATTTATGCTATTGATCGTGTGGTTTAATTAACATATTTTAATAGTTCGGACATTTACGCACGCAGCAATACCAGATATGTTAAGATTAATTTTTGTTTACATTATATTATTAACAAAAATGATAAAATGGTGTGGGGTGATTCAAACTTTTATTAGAAAAGGGGCTTTTTTTTTTTACCTTTTTTGTTATTAAATGTAATATTTTTCAGTCCCTGCAGTGTCTATTATATGCAATCTTTTAACTGCATATACTGAACAATGCTATGCCATGGCACAGCATTGTGCAGTGTTATTGGCACTCCTTTACTACAGGCTGCTGAGGCTGCCTGCAGTATTGGAGTACCGATCGGACATATTCTACTTTATGTTAGTGATAAATTTTTGTCAATACTTGCATCATTTCATTGTGAAAAATTTTAAAATTTGTTTGAAAAATTTTAAAATTTTGCATTTTTTTTTCTTTTAAACTCTCTGCTTATAAGGAAAATGGACATCCCAAATAAATTATATATTGATTCACATATACAATATGTCTACTTTATGTTTCCATCATAAAGTTGACATGTTTTTACTTTTGAAAGACATCCCCCTGAAATTTGTAACCCAATTTCTCTTGAGTCAGGAAATACCTAATATGTGGATGTTAAGTGCTCTGTGAGTGCCCTAGAGGGCTCAGAAAGAAGGCGCGACAATGGGATTTTGGAGAGTGAGTTTTTCTGAAATGGTTTTGGGGGGGCATGTCACATTTAGGAAGCCCCTATGGTGCCGGAACAGCAAAAAAAAAACAAAAAAACAACATGGCATATAGTGTTGCTCGCGAATATTCGCAATTCGAATATTATTCGCGAATATCGCATATTCGCGAATTCGCGAATTTCGCGAATATAGCGCTATATATTCGTAATTACGAATATTCGTTTTTTATTTATTTATTTTCTTCACAGTACACATCACAGTGATCACCCCTCTCTGCTTCCAGTTTGTGTGGTGTAAAGAAGGCTGTAATACTACTGTGTGAGACTGGCGTGCGTAAATTCGCATATGCGAAAATTAGCATATGCTAATTTTCACATATGCGTATTTTCGCATATGCGAAAATAAAACGAGAATATAACGAATATGCGAATATTCGCGAATATATGACGAATATTCGTCCATATATTCGCGAATATTCGCGAATTCGAATATGGCCTATGCCGCTCAACACTAATGGCATACTATTTTGGAAACTACACCCCTCAAGGAATGTAACAAAGGGTACAGTGTTTGACAACTTTTCGTTAAAGTAAATGAATTTTTTTTTCACTAAAATGCAGATTTCCCCCAAATTTACATTTTTACAAGGAGTAACAGGAAAAAATCAGGATAAAACAGATCAGGTACTCTCGGGGTATATTTCCAACAAACCTACTGCAACATACAGGAGAGCGAAAAATATTAAGGACACCTTGGTACATAGTAATTATCTTGGATTAAATCCTTCTTCTACTTTGTTTGGGTCTAAGGTACCAAAACCGAAGTGGGGTACTACAACATGCGGTCAATGTGTAGCGTGTTCAAATGTTGAAAAATGTACCACTTTTGAGAATGCTAGTGGCACAAGAAGTTTCAAAATAACGCATCACATTGACTGCACTACCAAAGGTGTTATATACTCTGCTATCTGTCCGTGTGGCAAAATTTATGTAGGGCTCACTACTCGTGAATTCCGTAGAAGAATACGGGAGCACGTACTCGATATAAAATCTGCTAAAAATGGCCCTGATCCTTTCTATCAGAAAACTTTGGCAAGACATTTTAAAGAGTACCACAATAGTGACCCCTCTTTGTTACGTTTTAAGGGAATAGATCGAGTATATGTTGGAGTCCGTGGGGGGGATTGGAAAAAACGTCTCGCTCAAAAAGAATGCAGATGGATTGAAGTTTTGGGCACCAAAGTACCAGCTGGATTAAATGAGATCAACAGTTTTGCATCTTACCTGTAAGTACAAATCCTTCTTTTCTTCTCTTCTTTTTTCTTGTATTAATTCGTCTTGCTGTATTATTTTCTATTTTTTGTTCATCTTCATTTTTTACTTATATTTCCTTATATATGTATATATATTTTTTCTTTATATACACTTTTATGCTATATTTATTAACCATTCGTTCTACGCACATGCGTGTAATATAATATATATATATATATGCATCTATATATAGTTACTATTATTATTATTACTATTATTATTATCACTATTATTTCATTTTGGCAGTTCTCATAATGTTTTTTTCTAATTGTTTTTGTATATATGCATACATATTTTATTCATATTTATTTTTATCTTATTCTCCCTTTTGTAATGTGCGCTTTTTGTGGTGTTGCTAATTGTTGTTATGTATGTTATTAATTTTGTCTTTTTCCTTATTTGATCTTTTTCAGGAATTCCATCTGGCCTATTTCCCTCCTTCTTTTTTCTACCCCCTGTCCTTCCTTTTTCTTTTTGTTTTTTCTTTTGTGGTTTCATTACCACTATGTGTGAAGGCTAACGCAGTTAGCCTGTATTTGTGAGAGGGGGCGGGGTTAATCACTATAAGAACCCGCGGTGCCCCTAGCACAATACGCCGCGGGTTCTTCACGTGATGAGAGGTCAGCTGACACACCAGTCAGCTGACCGGAAGCTGTTTCCGGCGGTGCGGTACGGGTAAGTGGCCGGGGCTGGCCTTGGTGGCGGCGTTTCTCCGCAACCACCTCTCCGGAGGTAAGCCGGAGTCCGGGGGTGTACCCTCGGCCAGGCCCCGGCCCCGGTTTCATTAACAGTGGGACACGTGGCCCGTTCTCTTCCTCCGGCGGGTTTGGCACGGCACCTCCCGCTCCCCCACGAACCCCCGTGGCAGTACGGTACCGGCATTTCTACAGCCGGGTCGGTGCTGTCACCTTAGGGTTTTCTGCCAGGGTACTGGCCCCTGTTGTGGTATCGGGGAGCTTAGGCTATCATCATGCCCCCGCCACCTGTCATGGTTATGTAGTGTATATTGTGTGTGTCGGTTACCGGGTTCGTTCTAAACGGGGGAAGGGGGGGGGGGGGGTTTAGTCACATGCCGGCACGTTCTCTGGCTGCTCAGCTCTGCATTTTACTACAAGGGGTTAATTATATGACGGCACGATTCTCTGGCTGCTCAGCTCTGCATTTTACTACAAGGGGTTAATGATATGACGGCACGATTCTCTGGCTGCTCAGCTCTGCATTTTTCTACAAGGGGTTAATTATATGACAGCACGATTCTCTGGCTGCTCAGCTCTGCATTTTACTACAAGGGGTTAATTATATGACGGCACGATTCTCTGGCTGCTCAGCTCTGCATTTTACTACAAGGGGTTAATGATATGACGGCACGATTCTCTGGCTGCTCAGCTGTGCATTTTTCTACAAGGGGTTAATTATATGACAGCACGATTCTCTGGCTGCTCAGCTCTGCATTTTACTATAAGGGGTTAATATATGCCAGCACACTCTCGACTGCTCTGCTCGGTCATTCCTTCCACGCATACGATCAGATAGTTATGCCGAGCACACGATTCATTTTCTACACATACGGTAATGTAGTTGTTGGTGTTCACACTCTTATAATTTATTCCTCAGACACGGTCATATAGTTGATCTGTGCAGGCTCATAAAAAAAAAAAAAGGGAAATCCCCCCCCCTATAATTATTCTACGCATACGACCATATAATTGGTTCCTTGCACACGCCCCCCTTAATTTGCTCCATGTATATGATTATATATGTATATATACGTACACATTTTAGTTTATTCAAGGTTTACGACACGGCCCTCCTGATCACAAGGAGGGTATTTCATGTGTTTGTCAAGGCACATGCACTGGTAGCATTGGTGCAGTTCAGGCGCATGTAGTATGGGCGCTGGTAATTCTGTACATGCACTCATGGTATTTGTACGATTCATGCGCTCGCGCACGTTGATTACGCTCATGGCATTTTTTCTGTTTACTCGTTCGTAACATTTGTGCCTTACGCTTGTGGGATTTGGGCCTTACAGGTGCTTGTGGGATTCATGCCTTACACTCTTGTAGAATTCATGCTGTACACACGCTTGTGGGGTTTATACCGCACACACGCTTGTTGGTTTCATGTTGTACACATGCTTGTTGGGTTTATACTGTACACACGGTAGTAGCGTTTGTGCTGTACACACGGTTGTAGTGTTTGTGCGATATACACGCCTGTACATGCTTGTAGGATTCATGCTGTACACACGCCTGTAGGGTTTATACTGTACACACGCTTTCACATGCTTGTTGGATTTATACTATACACACGCTTGTAGGATTTATGCTATATGCATGCTTGTAGGGTTTATACTGTTCACACGCTTGTACATGCTTGTTGGATTTATACTGTATACACGCTTGTTGGATTTATACTTTACACACTTGTAGGATTCATGCTGTACGCACGGTTGTAGGATTTATGCTGTACACACGCTTGTAGGGTTTATACTGTACACACGCTTGTACATGCTTGTTGGAGTTATACTGTACACACGCTTGTTGGATTTATACTATACACACGCTTGTAGGATTTATGCTGTACACACGCTTGTGGGGTTTATACTGTTCACACGCTTGTACATGCTTGTTGAAGTTATACTGTACAAACGCTTGTTGGATATATACTGTACACACTTGTAGGAATTATGCTGTACGCACGGTTGTAGGAGTTATGCTGTACACACGCTTGTAGGGTTTATACTGTACACACGCTTGTGCATGCTTGTTGGAGTTATACTGTACACACGCTTGTTGGATTTTTACTGTACACACTGGTAGGAATTATGCTGTATGCACGCTGGTAGGGTTTATACTGTACACACGCTTGTTGGATTTATACTGTACACATGCTTGTTGGATTTATGCCGTACACACGCTTGTAGGATTTATGCTGTACACACGGTGGTAGCGTTTATACTGTACACTCGTGTGTCGGATTTATACTGTACACGCTTGTAGGATTCATGCTGTACACTCGCTCATAGGATTCCTACTGTACAAACACTTGCACACACTCGTAGGATCCATACTGTGCACGCATTTGCTGATTTAAACTGTGCACACTGGTACGTGCGTGTGGGGTTTGTGCTGCACGCGCGCTTGTAGGATATATTCTGTGCACGCGCTCGTGGGGTTCATAATGTACACACGCTTGTACACGCTTGTAGGATTTATACTGTACACAGGCTTGTAGGATCATCCTGCACACGTGCTTGTAAGATTTATTCTGCACACGCGCTCGTAGGATTCGTACGGTACACGTTCGTAGGATTTGTACTGTACACACGCTTGTAGGAATTATACTGTACACATGCTTGCAGGTTTTATACTGTACACACGCTCGTAGGATTTGTTCAGTACATGCCCTTGTAGGATATATACTGTACGCTCGATACATACTGTGCACTCACTTGTAGGATTTATACACGCTCGTAGGATCCATGCTGTACGTAGGATCTATACAGTACATGCGCTCGTAGGATTTATACAGTACACGCGCTCGTAGGATTTGTGCTGTACACGGGCTCGTAGGATCTGTGCTGCACACTCGCTCGTAGGAATTATACTGTGCAGGCTCGTACGGTTGTATTGTACATGTGCTCATGAGAACCATGCTGTTCATGTGCTCGTGGCATACGTCATGTGCATGCGGTGCTTGTGCGGCTCTTGCGCTTGTAGCGTTTGTTCCGCGCGTGTGCTCGTACAGCGCATGTAGTGTTGTTCTGTGCATGGGTACGTGGTCATAGAATTACTGCATGCGTGTATTGGTTATCGGTTGTCATTGGCCATACGCACATGCATTTGCGCATATAGTTGGCCTGAGTATAGGTTCATCACGTTTGTTGGTTGAGTCACTCATAGCTGTTAGACGGCACAGTTCTATACATATGCACATAGTTGTTCCGTACATATCTGTGTATAGTGGGGCCGGGCTTACGTATATAGTTTGTTCTGGGCATTCGTGTACACACATTTAGTTCATTCGGTTTATACGCTCAGGGTTTCTGTGCATACACTCATATAGTCTGTCCTGTGCATATGTTCATCCAGTTGGTCTGGACAGTTGCCCAGTTTATTAGAGGCCATATAGTTTTGTGCATACGCTCATATAACTTGTTCTGGGTGTTTACTTAAGCAGTTCGTTCTGTGCATGTAGTTCGCTTATGCATACAGGTCATTCGGTGGACACGTGCAGTGGTTCGGCCATGCGTCCGTATGGTTCGTTCTCTGCACACGCGCATACAATTTGATCGGTGCATACGCCCACATAATTGTGAGGTGCTCACATAGTGTGTTCCATACATACCAACATATAGTTTGTTCCCTGCATGTTCACATAGTTCGTTTGTGCATATGCCCGTATAGCTTGTTCTTTGCGGTCGTAGACTCATGCTGTACATACGCGCACACAGTTCGTTCTCGGCATGCTCACTTAGTTCTATGCATGTGCGCATAGTGGTTTCGGCATACGCTTACTTAGTTAGCCCATGCAGACACACTCATAGTTTGTTCTGGCATACGTTCACTCAGTTAGTCCTGTGCATACCCGCAAATAGTTTGTTCTGTGCTTACGCTTATGTAGTTGCCAAGCGCACTCGCTCATAAAGTCTTGTGCATTCACTTACTTAGTCTGTTCCGTGGACTTGCTCTGGTAATCGGTTAAGTTGTTAAATGTTTCTGCTAGTAGTTATTGTTATGTGCATATTTCATTGGTGCATACACTCGCTCGTGTAGTTCATTCCAGCTCGCGTTCTTATAGTTTGTGCGGCACAGGCTCTCATTTAGTTTGGTCGGTGTATACGGCCTAGGTGTCTGGTTTGGACATGTGGTCTGGGTATTATTGATCAACACATGGTCTGGTTGGTTTGCCGGGCCCACATTCAGTGTCATGTGCAGCATATGTGCCAAGGAGTTATGCTTGGTATACGCTTACGGTGTTCATACTCGGTACATGTTCATATACATTCAGCACATACGTTACTTTGGTTGAGGTTTTCAATTGCGGATTGACCAGTCACGTCTACAGGTCGGTCCGGTTACAACCTGTCACGGCTTCAGGTTGGCGACAGTGTCATCACATACGTTGTGTTTAGGTAGCAGTTGGTTCAGGCTACAGGTATAGCTTGGCGGTGATACTTTTAGTTTCATAGTTAATTGCGTTTTCAGACCTGTCACGTCTACAGGTCGGTTCAGTTACTACTCGACGCGGCTTCGGGTTGACGACAATGTTATGTGTTTTCACAAGTTCATTTAGCATCGGGGGCCACGTATATACGTCAATCATGGTCACGATCTGTCGCGGCTTGGTGGTGATACGTTGTTTCATAGTTAATTGAGTTTTCAGACCTGTCACGTCTACAGGTCGGTTCAGTTACTACTCGACACGGCTTCGGGTTGACGACAATCTTATGTGTTCTCACAAGGTCATTTAGCATCGGGGTCATGCAAATAGCTTGATTTCAGTTGGAGTTTGGGCTGTCTTAGCTTCAGGTTGATCATTATTTTGGTTATACATTGGTTGAGTGTCATGATCAGGCTTGCCGCATGAGTGGTGTCATCACCTGTCACGTCCACAGGTCGGTTACAGTCACAACCTAACACGGTTTTAGGTTGACGACTAGGTAGTTATGTTTTCTGTACATATGCACTTGGGATTAAGCATACGGTCAGGGTTTGGTTTGTAACATGTACTCGGAGGAGCTTACACACACACTTTACTTTCCTACTTGGTTTTATTGGGTTTTTGCCACTCTTCTCTTCATCAAGCACGATTAAGTCATACCTAGCGGTGGTTCAGCTCCACATCTCTTTGGCACATTCCGACTTGGCCTCCTTGTTTCATTCGATACAATTAAAGCGGCGCTGTAAGGTGCGCTAAGGATCCAAGCCTTCTTCCCGTCAGCCTTTGTCGGCCGACTCGTCCAGACAGTTAGTGGATGTTCTAGACAGGACCCCCGTTCAGCTACAAAGATAGTCTGTGTTGGAAAGCAGCTTTATCCCTGGGTTACTATGGCTTCCTCAGACCTGGTGAGTTCTCTAGTAAAATGTAAAATGATATTTGTTGGAGACTGAGCCAACTGATATGGAATTCCAATCACTATTAGCTTGAGTTGAGCGCTACTAAAACATCGTTACCCGGGCAAGGCGTTACCATCTGCTGCTTTTCCACATTTCATTTCATAGGTAGTGCCTGGTTCGTCTGCTACGTGACCTGTTGTTCACACGCCAGGGAGCCAGTAGGTCGCAGCCGTTATTATTATTCTGAGGTTTTGCTCTCACCACTCCGCAATTCGTTAAAGTACGCATTTTAGTGATAGGCTTTGGGGGGTGACTCAACTGTGATATCTGGACACCCCCTTCGCATCGGTGCCACCTCATCAGCGTCACGTCAGGGGATGCCAGCCCGTGTGACGTGTGATTCGTAATTTGAGTCGCTGAATTCTAGCTCATACATGCGCCCATCCCCTATCCAAAGTCTGGAAGGTCCCATGCTTTCCAGTTTCTGGTTTTGTAATGTTGTCTTATTTCATAAAGCGTTTTTGTTTCAAATATTGAAGTTTTGCCCTCTATTTTATTCAGGTGTACCTACACGCGGCAGTATATGGCACAACTCAGACTGCCTGTTAGTTTGTATATCAGTGGTTAGGCTGTTAGGTAGGTACGCTACGCATTTGAGCCACCGATCACAAGTGTGAAGGCTAACGCAGTTAGCCTGTATTTGTGAGAGGGGGCGGGGTTAATCACTATAAGAACCCGCGGTGCCCCTAGCACAATACGCCGCGGGTTCTTCACGTCCCACCCAACCCCCCCTCTTTTAAAAAAAAAATTCATTTAATCTCTTAGGAGTCTTTTCTATCAAGGTATGCCCTCTATTTTATTCAGGTGTACCTACACGCGGCAGTATATGGCACAACTCAGACTGCCTGTTAGTTTGTATATCAGTGGTTAGGCTGTTAGGTAGGTACGCTACGCATTTGAGCCACCGATCACAAATTCATATTTACACTAATTTATTGATTATTTTTAATTGTATGCGTAATATGGATCCATAGATATGGATGCAATTACTGCACCCATGTACATGGACATTACACTATGTGTGTTTACTCATATGTATATACATTTACTCTGTTTTATTTATTTTCCATTTTTTTTTATGGGGGCCCCCTATTTTTATGTATTAATGTATTTTTCATTCTATTATTATTTATGTTATACTGTTTTTTCTTATTTCATCCTCTATATATGTATATATATTTTCTGGTATTTAATCATGTTGGATAATTATGTTTATTTTCCACTTGCCATTATATTCTTTATTTGAATTCACTCACATATTTATTGTGAGTTCACATGTATGAATCACATATATATTTATCTATGTATTGTTTATATATATATATATGGGCGTGTATGTGTATATATATATACACATATATATGTTTATTTTATTCACTTTTTCACATATTATGATTATTATTATTATATATTTTTCCTTATCATGTTTTATCTTAATCATGATTTTTTTCACTAATTCACCTATTACTTTCATCAAGTCACCACCACATTCATTATGGTCTGTTTTTCCCCTTTTCCCTTTTCCCCTTCCTTGGCCAGTTTTTAATTTTTAATTATATATCTACTCTATGAATTATGGTCCGGTTTCAGCTTGCTATTCATTATCTATTCTGTTTAGAATTATATATTATACTAAATTAACCATCTAATCCCGCTGCTCCTGGTGCGCAGTGTAGATTACGGACGCCATGTTTTCAGAGCCTCTGTTCCCTCTATTATTCCTTATGTAGATGTGCATCCACAGGAATGGCGTCGGGCGCCATTTTTTTGTAGCCGTTGCTCATGGTGCGCAGTATAGACCACGGACGCCATTTTTTCAGAGCCTCTGTTCCCCCTACTATACATATATTTATATTTTTCTTATGTAGACGCGCATGCGCAGGAACGGTGTCGGGTGCCATTTTTGTGTAGCCCGTGCGTTCCTTTAGACACTAGAGATCTTTGGCGTTGTAGGTCATTTCCGGTAGTTAGCTGAGGCGCTTCCTGATACCACAGGTGTGTTAATAGTTTTTTTATTGAATACCCTATATATCCTTGCTCCTATTTAGTATATGCATACTCCTTGACAAAGCCGGTCACGGTGAAACGCGTTGGAGGTGATTGCAGGGACGTGGAACCTATCTTCTTTTTACATGTGGGGTCAAGTATTTACATTCTGACACCTTTACTTTTAGCACTTTATTTTTTATTTTTTGTTTTCTTGCACTGCTTTTTTGCTTTTTTACATCTATTGTATACACGTATATTTCTGTGTTGCACATTGCACTTTATGCATATTTATTTTTAAGGTTAAACACACTTTTTATGCTTTAAACAGAGTGTCACACTGCACGTATTTTATAGCAACAGGTGCCTTTATGATCCATTGGTGATCAGTTGACCCCGACATTTACGCTTTTCTTGTTTACATCCTTTTTTACATCCTTTTCCCGTCCCTGCTATCCTTTGCATTTTTTAAGTTCATTTATTTACATATATATATGTATATATAAAATATTTTTTTAAATAATTATACACATTATCAAATTGCGCTAATGATTACTATTTTTACGTATGTTATATAGCTATATATTATTACCAATCTTTTTTGCTTGTGTATGACATATGTATTTTTTGTAAAATAAAATCATATTTATTAAACTTGATGGCTATTGATTTATCAGATTAATATATTTCTTATTCATTTTATTATATACATCTTTTATTTTTGGTGGGTTTACCCTATACGCTGTAGTGGCGTATTTATAGTTTTTTTAGTGGTTGTTTTGGGTTTTCCCCAATTTTATTTAGACCACAGTATATAGGATTTTTTTTAGGTTGTTGAGGATAAAATGTCCCCCAAAATTTGAAACCCCATCTCTTCTGAGTATGGAAATACCCATGTGTGGACGTCAAGTGCACTGCGGGCGCACTACAATACTCAGAAGAGAAGGAGTCACATTTGGCTTTTGGAAAGCAAATTTTGCTGAAATGGTTTTGGGGGGCATGTCACATTTAGGAAGCCCCTATGGTGCCAGAAAAGCAAAAAATCCCTCACATGACATACTATTTTGGAAACAACAGCCCTCAAGGAACATAACAAGGGGTATCGTGAGCCTTTACACCCCACAGGTGTTTGACAAATTTCTGCTAAATTTGGACGTGAAAATGAAAAATTAGATTTTTTTCACAAAAATTTTGGTGTTACTCCAAATTTTTCATTTTCACAAGGTGTAATAACAGATCTTTGCTACAGTGGGCTGTGCAAATGAAAAATAAAATTTTTCATTTTCATGGACCACTGTTACAAAAATCTGTCAGACACCTGACGGGTGTAAATGCTCACTGCACCCCTTATTACATTCCTTGAGGGGTGCAGTTTCCAAAATGCGGTCACATGTGGGGGGGGGGGGGAGGGCCCTGTCTGGCATCATGGGGGCTTTGTAAACACACATGGCCTTCAATATCAGACACATTCTATTTCCAAAAGCCCAATGGCGCTCCTTCTCTTCTAAGCATTGTAGTGCCCTAGCACAGCACTTAAGGTCCACATATGGGTTATTTATATACTCAGAAAAAATAGTGTTACAAATTTTTGGGGGCTTCTTTCCTATTACCCCTTAAATTTGGGATAACACCAGCATTTTTGTGAAAAAATAAAAAATTTTCATTTTCACGTCCAACTGGGACGAAAATTCTTCAAACATCTGTGAGGTGTTAAGGCTCACTATACCCCTTGTTATGTTCCAAAATGGGGTCACATATGTGTTTTTTTTTTGCGTTTGTGTCAGAACTGCTGTAACGATCAGCCAACCCTGTGCTATTCACCTCAAATGTACATGGTGCTCTCACTCCTGAGCCTTGTTGTGTGCCCGCAGAGCATTTTACATCCACATATGGGGTATTTATACCAGTGACTGTCTCTCTGCCGTCTCAGACATCATGTCCTCTTTATATCTGAAACTAAATCTTTCTAAAACAGAACTTCTTGTTTTTTCTCCATCAACAGATACTGTACCTAACCCTGACATTTCCATCTCGGTATGTGGGACTGCCATAACTCCCAGGCAGCAGGCTCGCTGTCTTGGAGTTATACTTGACTCTGATCTGTCTTTCACTCCCCATATTCAGTCCCTTTCACGTTCTTGTCACCTGCATCTCAAAAACATTTCCAGAATCCACCCGTTTCTCACTGCTGAAACTGCTAAAACTCTCATTATTGCTTTGATTCACTCCCGCCTCGACTACTGTAATTCTTTACTAATAGGCCTTCCTTTCTCCAAACTCTCTCCTCTCCAGTCCATCCTTAATGCCGCAGCCAGACTCATCTTCCTCTCCAGCCGCTACACCAACGCCTCCTCCCTGTGCCAGTCACTACACTGGTTACCAATTCAGTCCAGAACACAGTACAAAATCCTCAGTCTCACACACAAAGCCCTCCACAATGCTGCACCTCCCTACATCTCCTCTCTCATCTCTGTCTACCATCCTACACGTTCTCTACTAGACTTGTGCACTAGAAAAATTTTCGTTTAATTTCGTTTCGTTTTTTCGTTTTGGAAAAAAATTTCGGTTCGGCAATATTTTCGGTTTAGATTTTTCGGATACATTCGGTATTCGGGTATTCGTGTTGTTTTTTTCGGATACATTCGGTATTCGGGTACATTCGGTAAATCTTTTTAGTCTTTTTTTGGACTTTAGCGATCCTAATAAATAATGGAGATACCTTTTTTATTAAAATTTCGCAGGGTATCATAAAAAAATCATAATAAAAAAGATACAGTGGTGATGAAAAAAATTGTATCTAATGAAATGTATCTTTTTTATTATGAAATGTTTATTCATTTTTAAACAGGGATCAATTTATGTGAGCGGGTAAAGCACTAAAAATGTGGCCTACAATAATGAAAATGTAGTGTGTGCGTGTTTTTCACTTTTTTTTTTAAACATTTTTTAGGTAGTACTACTACTCCCAGCATGGAACACACTCTTCCATGATGGGAGTAGTAGTTACCTGTACTAATTGACAGATTGCAGGGGTCCCTTGCGATCCTCTTGTATAATGTATAGATGCGCCGGCTGCTCTTCTATGGTCCCCTGCACTCACGTATATGTACACATATTCATATTTCCCGCAGAGCTGTGATTGGCCAGATGGTTCCAGCCAATCACAGCTCTCTGTGAGAAATAGGAATATGTGTATATATACGGCCGTGCAGGGGACCATAGGAGAGCGACAGCCGCATTCATACATTATACTGGAGGATCGCAGCGGGTGTCAGGAGTGATACCCGCAGTGATCTTTCCTTTACTACAAGTACTACTACTCCCAACATGGAGCACACTCTGCTCCATGCTGGGAACTGTAGTACCTGTATTAATAGACAGATCGCAGCGGGTGTCAGAAGTTACACTCGCTGCCATATGTCTATTAATGCAGGTACTACAGCTCCCAGCATGGAGCAGAGTGTGCTCCATGTTGGGAGTATTAGTACCTGCAGTAAGGGACAGATCCCAGGGATGTCACTTCTCCTGACACCCGCTGCGATCGTCCTTATGTGAATGTCGGGATCAGCTGTTCTCAGGGCTACAGAGCCAGGAGAACAGCTGACGCTGAGCCGTAGGTATCCATCGTATATCTACTGCCCAGCAAGAACTTACAGTGAGCTTGCAATGTGTATACAGCATACACATTGCTGGCTCACTTAACCCCTTGCTGAGCTGTGCGCTATGCGCAAGCCCAGCAAGGGATGAGTTAACTTACACTGCTGGACAGTGTAGGTTAACCCTTTGTGCAGTATACACTTTATACAGCTATCTATAGATAGCTGTATACAGTGTATACAGAAGACGAAGTCCAGCTTACTTCCCTCGAGTCCCGGGCCGGGTTCGTGTAGCCCCGCCCCCTAGTGGTGACGTCATTAGGGGGGCGGAGCTACAGAAGGGAACAAGGCTAGTTTATCTGAAGCTCTGTTCACATTGTACGTTTTGTATAATGTGAACAGACCCTTCTGGCAGTGTCTACCCAGACAGGGAGACTCCAGCTGTTGCTAAACTACAACTCCCAGCATGCCCAGACAGCCAAAGGCTGTCTGGGCATGCTGGGAGTTGTAGTTTTGCACCAATTGGTGGCTCCCTGTTTGGGTAGACATTGCATCATGGGTGCTCTCCCCAGCGGACAGCGCCAAAAATGTCATAACCAATTTTTTGTGTTTTTTTTTCTTCTCGTTTCAGATCCGTGTATGCAGAGGATTACTGCGGATTCGATGGATTACGGCGGATTATTTTTTTTCCCTTTAATAAAATGGTTAACGAGGGCTGTGGGGGAGTGTTTTTTTAAATAAAATAATTTTTCCAATGTGTTGTGTTTTTTTTTTTATTTTTATAGAATTTTCAGGGTTAGTAGCGGAAGCTGTCTTATTGACGGAATCCATTACTAGGCCAGGGCTTAGTGCTAGCCCCAAAAACAGCTAGCGCTAACCCCCAATTATTACCCCGGTACCCACCGCCACAGGGGTGCCGGGAAGAGCCGGTACCAACAGGCCCGGAGCGTCAAAAATGGCGCTCCTGGACCTAGGCGGTAACAGGCTGGCGTTATTTAGGCTGGGGAGGGCCAGTAACAATGGTCCTCGCCCACCCTGGTAACGTCAGGCTGTTGCTGTTTGGTTGGTATTGTGCTGAGAATGAAAATACGGGGAACCCTATGCGTTTTTTTTTTAAATTTAAATTAAAAAATAAAATAAAAAAACGCATAGGGTTCCCCGTATTTTCATTCTCAGCCAGATACCAACCAAACAGCAACAGCCTGACGTTACCAGGGTGGGCGAGGACCATTGTTACTGGCCCTCCCCAGCCTAAATAACGCCAGCCTGTTACCGCCTAGGCCCAGGAGCGCCATTTTGACGCTCCGGGCCTGTTGGTACCGACTCTTCCCGGCACCCCTGTGGCGGTGGGTACCGGGGTAATAATTGGGGGTTAGCGCTAGCTGTTTTTGGGGCTAGCACTAAGCCCTGGCCTAGTAATGGATTCCGTCAATAAGACAGCGTCCACTACTAACCTTGAAAATTTAATTAAAAAAAAAAAACACAACACATTGGAAAAATTATTTTATTTAAAAAAACACTCCCCCACAGACCTCGTTAACCATTTTATTAAAGGAAAAAATAAATAATCCGCCGTAATCCATCGAATCCGCAGTAATCCTCTGCATACACGGATCTGAAACGAGAAGAAAAAAACACAAAAAATTGGTTATGACATTTTTGGCGCTGTCCGCTGGGGAGAGCACCCATGATGCAATGTCTACCCAAACAGGGAGTCACCAATTGGTGCAAAACTATAACTCCCAGCATGCCCAGACAGCCTTTGGCTGTCTGGGCATGCTGGGAGTTGTAGTTTAGCAACAGCTGGAGTCTCCCTGTCTGGGTAGACACTGCCAGAAGGGTCTGTTCACATTATACATAACGTACAATGTGAACAGAGCATCAGATTAATTAGCCTTGTTCCCTTCTGTAGCTCCGCCCCCTAATGACGTCATCACTAGGGGGCGGAGCTACACGAACCCCGCCCGGGACTCGAGGGAAGTAAGCTGGACTTCGTCTTCTGTATACACTGTATACAGCTATCTATAGATAGCTGTATATAGTGTATACCGCCCAAAGGGTTAACCTACACTGTCCAGCAGTGTAAGTTAACTCTTCCCTTGCTGGGCTTGCGCATAGCGCACAGCTCAGCAAGGGGTTAAGTGAGCCAGCAATGTGTATACTGTATACACATTGCAAGCTCACTGTAAGTTCTTGCTGGGCAGTAGATATACGATGTATACCTACGGCTCAGCGTCAGCTGTTCTCCTGGCTCTGTAGCCCTGAGAACAGCTGATCCCGACATTCACATAAGGACGATCGCAGCGGGTGTCAGGAGGAGTGACATCCCTGGGATCTGTCCCTTACTGCAGGTACTAATACTCCCAACATGGAGCACACTCTGCTCCATGCTGGGAGCTGTAGTACCTGCATTAATAGACATATGGCAGCGAGTGTAACCGCTGCGATCTGTCTATTAATACAGGTACTACAGTTCCCAGCATGGAGCAGAGTGTGCTCCATGTTGGGAGTATTAGTACTTGTAGTAAAGGAAAGATCACTGCGGGTATCACTCCTGACACCCGCTGCGATCCTCCAGTATAATGTATGAATGCGGCGGCCGCTCTCCTATGGTCCCCTGCACGGCCGTATATATACACATATTCCTATTTCTCACAGAGAGCTGTGATTGGCTGGAACCATCTGGCCAATCACAGCTCTGCGGGAAATATGAATATGTGTACATATACGTGAGTGCAGGGGACCATAGAAGAGCAGCCGGCGCATCTATACATTATACAGGAGGATCGCAAGGGACCCCAGCAATCTGTCAATTAGTACAGGTAACTACTACTCCCATCATGGAAGAGTGTGTTCCATGCTGGGAGTAGTAGTACTACCTAAAAAATGTTTTAAAAAAAAGTGAAAAACACGCACACACTACATTTTCATTATTGTCGGCTACATTTTTAGTGCTTTACCCGCTCACATAAATTGATCCCTGTTTAAAAATGAATAAACATTTCATAATAAAAATGATACATTTCATTAGATACAATTTTTTCCATCACCACTGTATCTTTTTTATTCTGATTTTTTTATGATACCCTACGAAATTTTCATAAAAAAGGTATCTCCATAATTTTTTAGGATCGCTAAAGTCCAAAAAAAGAATAAAAAGATTTACCGAATGTACCCGAATACCGAATGTATCCGAAAAATCAAACTATCTATATCCTTTTTATTATATTTGTTATCAGAATGAATTCTTCACGTTCGTTTACAGATAACGAATGCATTCGTTATTTACAGCAATATGGTTGGGAAATAACGAATGTATTCGTTACTTTGCTATTCGTATTATCGTGGCTATTCGGGAATGTTCAAAATATGTTTTCGTGCATTCAGATCGGTCCGAATGCACGAAAACGGTAAAATTCGTTAATTTAGACATTCGTGCCGAACCGAATTGCACATGTCTATTCTCTACGATCTGCTAATGATCTCACACTAACATCTTCTATAATCCAAACTTCTCACTCCCTTCTCCAAGACTTCACTCGTGCTGTATCGGTTCAACAACAACATCCATAGTTTCAAACGTGGCCTAAAAACACATCTCTTCAGACAAGCCTATAACATTCTCTAATTGGCATCAACATATCCTCAACATATCCCCACACCTCTTGTTTGAATAGTTATTGTGTAATATTATGTCTTTGTTTGTACCCCATAATTGTAAGTGCTGGGGAATCTGTAGGCGCTATATAAATAAATAAAATAAATATTTAAATACTCACGAGAAATTGTGTTACAAATTTTGGAGGTCTTTTTTTCCTTAACACTCCAAAGGATTTTGAAGCTCCTGTCATCCCTATTTTTCGGGCGATCGGGTCATCAGAGACCCGATCAGCCCGGAATCGCCACAAATCACCAATCTGAATTGATTGGCGATGGGTCTCAGGACGGGGTGCCTGCTGAACGAGTGGCGGGGAGCAGAATTCCCCCGGGCGTACAGGTACGCCCTGGGTCCTTAAGTACCAGAGCTTTAGGGCGTACCTGTACGCCCAGGGTCCTTAAGGGGTTAATGATAGTTCCCATTTAAGCCGGACATCAGCCAGCCAGCTATGAAGCCTACTTCGCTCCTGAGTACACTTTATAGACTGGGATCGGGAGCAGGGCATACATTTATGGTAGCCCAACAGTGTACTAGAGCCTCCTTTCCATTGTACAGGTTTCCCAATTAGACTAATTCCTTCACTCTAATATTGTAATCACTTTTACATCATTATTACATTCATGGGGGAGATTTATCAAAACCTGTCCAGAGGAAAAGTTTCTGAGTTGCCCAAAGCAACCAATCAGAGTGCTGTTCATTTTTTAAAAGGACTCTGAAAAATTAAAGAAGCGATCTGATTGGTTGCTATGGGCAACTCAGAAACTTTTCCTCTGGACAGGTTTTGATAAATCTCCCCCTTAGTTTTTCATTCAATTTCAACAACTGCATCCTTGATGCAGTGTTTTTTTTACTGTCAGTGAGTGTCTTATTCCTGACAAAACAATGGACAACATGTCAGAACTTAACAGACCCCATTATAAGTCAATGGGGTCCATCAGGCACAGTAGGTGTCTGTTGTTCAATGGGTTTGACACTGCTGTCATGTGACAGAAGCTATAGAGGCAATGTGTAAAGGGCCTTAAACTATTGTTTATTTCAAGTCGGTAATTTGCAAAATTGTAAAGATTATAACTGTCTCTATATTAACAGTAAAACTCTGTGTAGGCCAGTGGTCTCAAAACTGTGGCCCTCCAGATGTTGAAATACTTCAACTCCCAGCATGCCCAGACAGCCGTTGGCCACAGTTTGAGACCACTGATGTAGGCTGATCCTGCAGTCTTCGTACCATCTGCCCACCACTTTTTTCTTACTTTGGAAAGCTAGCAAGAAGTAGGGTACAGATGCAAGAGAACATGGCTATAGAATGAGACAATGCAGGGCTTGCTTGTAGTGGTATACACACAGATCTTCAACACAAAATCATTTTGACAATTTATCACTTATTTATTTTCTATTTAAATTCACGTAACCAGTTAGAAATATGGTTGGTGCGGTAGACTTGCTCTTTAACTGTTACTATGCATTTGCTTTTTAGAGTGTACAATATAAAGCTAAATAACAGAACTTTATTTTCAGAAAACAGAGGGACCACAGGACTCGAGGTTGAGAACAAACGTTCCTTTTATTCATTGTGAGCATCAGATAGATGGGTATTAATACATAGGATGGGCTCTTTGGAATGTGAATTATACATGTGCTTTGTATGAATTAAAATACTAAGATTTTGCTGACCTTTACTGTAGCTTGGAGTGAAGATTAAAGTACATTACATATCATATATGCTGTTTAATGTGTTTATTTACATAAATTCCTTAAAAAACTAAATACATTTCCTGATTAAATTCATATTGCTTCAAGTCAGTAGACATTGGAGTGGGACAAGGAAGGACATGAAACAAGTTCTAAGAGCACAAGTCCATATTTCCCAATAAGGCTAGGTTCACACCACGATTTGTGCCTCTGAGGCACAAATACATCAGGGAAAATGACATGCTAACATATTCATGTTCCAACAGACAGGGTTCCCATTCATTTCAATGTGCCGAGCGTAGTCAGCTAGTGACTACATTTGCATAATTTTGATAAATATTCAAGTTTTGTCTTGGACTGAAAAGTGCTACAAGCCACATTTCTCCGTCTGGGCCAAAACGTGTATATGCTTGGTCGGGAAATGACCTGAACGTAGTCACCAGCTGACTACATTCAGGCCATTGAAATTAATGAGGCTTTTGACTGTCCAACCATGGATACTTCAGCATGTCAGGCCTCTCAGCGCTTCTATTCCATCCCAGTATGCTGTCCCGTGACTCCGGACCTGTTTAGACACTGTTGGAGCGGTGAGTGCATGCTATCGTTTCTTTGTCATGACTTATTGATCCTATACCACTGATTTTTTCCTGAAGGAAGAGATTCATAGGAACTTCTGTCTCAGTAAGCTCACTATTCTGGAACTTCTGAACAAGATAGAAAATCTAATTTGTAATCAAACCCAACGTTCCAAAGCCCTCAGTGGGATCACCAAACTATTATCAATTTTGTATTTTTAGCAAGTGGTATCTTCCAACGCTGCACAACAGATCGCTTTGTTATGAGCCAACCATCCTTTTCACGCATCCTTAAACAAGTTCTAAAAGCCATGCTTACAGTTTTCCACAAACACAAGAGGAGATTCTGTCCTGCAAGGAAGAGTTTTTTAAAATTGCAGGAATACCTAACATCATTGGATTGTTGGACTGCACCCACGTCACCCTAATACCACCAGCAAGACTAGAGATGCAATATAGAAACAGGAAGATGTATCGATCAATCAATGTTCAAATTGTGGTGGAACCATTCTTAAGCATAACTGATGTGGTACCTAATTTCCCAGGCTCATGCCATGATGCGTTCATTATGAAAAACACAGAACTGTACAACCGCTTTCAACAGGGTATGTTCCAAGATGGATGCTTATTAGGTAAGTTGTCTTATTATACTATTTTAAGTGATAAAATCATTTAAAAAAAACAACTGCTGGATGCTACACAGGGAGTTTTTAACTTATTTACAGCATGACCACAGTCCTCTATGCTGACACCTCTGTCCAAATCCACATATAAAACATCTCCTGTTCCAGACATTTTCTGACATGGCCAGAAGTGGCAGCAATGTGGTGATACAATAAACAAACAAAAAAAACATACATCAGCAGATAAGTATGGGAAGAATTAAGATCAAGAAATATAATAAATAGACAAAGCAGTCTAACTTTATAGGCAAATTTTAGTTCACATATTTCTCAACAGGAATGCCCCTTTAAGAAAGTAAGTGTTAACTTGACATGACAATGGTTGTTTTTACAAAAAATAAAATATAAACATTTTTCACCCAGGTGACAATGGTTACAAACTGAGCCGATGGCTGCTGACTCCCTACCTAAACCAACGCACCAGAGCAGAAATCAAGTTTAATGCAGCTAGGCTTAGCTGTTGAAAAAGAGGCTGAGCAGAGCCTTGAAACGCGTCTAGAATTGCATAATCTAATCTATTGCACCACCAGATCTTATAACATATAGCTCTATACAGAAAACTGGCATCATGGAAAGTATCACAGAAAACTTCACTGGTGGCACGCAGGAAACACGAGGAGGATGCCAACATCACACGCTACAGGACATCTACATCAAGATCCAGCACCAGCTAACCGGAGAGCGAGTGCAGGACCCGGCTGGAGTCATAGCGGGTAAGAGTGAGAGCGCCGCGGGATCCTGCACCACAATTCTTTTACCCCATAGGAACGGACACTGAGCTTCATAGAAGCTATCCAGGAACGGCACACAGTACCGATATTTACCTTTTCTTTCCAGGAACTGGTCTTCATAGAAGACATAACAAGGACAGACACAAGCGTCATAGAAGCATTGTAGGAAAGGCCCACACTGCTGATATTTGCCATAATCTTCCTTTGCAGGAACCAGTCTTCATAGAAGACAATATAGGAGTTAAAAGCCATCTTGTATTCCCAGTGTGTGCCCAGCATTATATGGGATTTCTGGACAATCTCTGAATTTTTCTCCTCAGCTGCCACCAAACCTATTTATCTAGATGTTATATTGATGCCACATATTATAAGATTATTTTCCAGTCTATGCCACATACTCTTTCTAAACATATATATGTGCTACTGTCACGATTCGGCTGGCTGGAGGTGGATCCTCTGTGCCAGAGAGGGATTGGCGTGGACCGTGTCAGTGGACCGGTTCTAAGTTGCTACTGGTATTCACCAGAGCCCGCCGCAAAGCGGGATGGTCTTGCAGCGGCGGTAGCAACCATGTCGTATCCACCGGCAACGACTCAACCTCTCTGACTGCTGAGATAAGCGCGGTACAAGGGAGAAGACAAGAGCAAGGTCGGACGTAGCAGAAGGTCAGGGCAGGCAGCAAGGATCGTAGTCAGGGGCAACGGCAGGAGGTCTGGAACACAGGCTAGGAACACACAAGGAAACGCTTTCACTGGCACAATGGCAACAAGATCCGGCGAGGGAGTGCAGGGGAAGTGAGGTATAAGTAGGGAGTGCACAGGTGAGAATACTGATTAGGCCTGCTGCGCCAATCAGTGGCGCAGCGGCCCTTTAAATCGTAGAGATCCGGCGCGCGCGCGCCCTAAGGAGCGGGGCCGCGCGCGCCGGGACAACACAGACGGGGAACGGGTCAGGTACGGGAGCCGAGATGCGCATCGCGAGCGGGCGCGTCCCGCATCGCGAATCGCATCCCGGCTGGGAGTAATATCGCAGCGTACCCGGTCAGCAGGTCTGACCGGGCGCTGCGAATGAGAGAACGCTGCGAGCGCTCCAGGGAGGAGCGGGGACCCGGAGTGCTCGGCGTAACAGTACCCCCCCCCTTGGGTCTCCCCCTCTTTTTGGAGCCAGAGAACCTGAGGATAAGACTTTTGTCCAGGATGTTGTCCTCAGGTTCCCAGGATCTCTCCTCTGGGCCGCAATTCTCCCAGTCAACCAAGAAGAATCTTTTACCTCTGACCGTCTTGGATGCTAGAATCTCCTTCACAGAAAAGACGTCAGAAGATCCGGAAACTGGAGTAGGAGAAACAACTTGGGAGAGAAGCGGTTAAGGATGAGTGGTTTAAGGAGAGAGACATGGAAGGCATTGGGAATACGGAGAGAAGGAGGAAGAAGGAGTTTGAAAGAGACAGGGTTGATCTGGCACTTGATTTTGAAAGGACCAAGATAGCGTGGTCCCAGTTTATAACTGGGGACACGAAAGCGGACATACTTAGCGGAGAGCCATACCTTGTCTCCGGGAGCAAAAATGGGGGGAGTTCTTCTTTTCTTATCAGCAAATTTTTTCATCCGGGATGAAGCCTGTAAAAGAGAATTTTGGGTTTCTTTCCATATGGTGGAAAGGTCTCGAGTCACTTCATTAACAGCGGGCAAACCAGAGAGCATGGGAGTGGGGAGGGGAGGAAGAGGGTGACGGCCGTACACCACGAAGAATGGGGATTTAGCAGAAGATTCGGAGACTCTGAAATTGTATGAGAATTCGGCCCATGGTAGAAGATCTGCCCAGTCATCCTGGCGGGAGGAAACAAAATGTCCCAAATAGTCACCCAGGACCTGATTAATTCTTTCTACTTGCCCATTGGATTGGGGATGATAAGAAGAAGAGAAGTTTAATTGGATCTTGAGCTGCTTACAGAGGGCCCTCCAGAATTTAGACACAAATTGAACGCCTCTATCCGAGACGATATGCGTGGGCAACCCATGAAGGCGAAAAATGTGTATAAAAAATTGCTTTGCCAACTGAGGCGCCGAAGGAAGGCCTGGAAGAGGGATAAAATGTGCCATCTTGGAGAATCGATCAACGACCACCCAAACAACTGTGTTGCCATGGGATAAAGGCAAGTCAGTAATAAAGTCCATACCAATCTGTGACCAAGGTTGTTCAGGAACAGGCAGAGGGTGAAGGAGACCAGCAGGCTTCTGGCGAGGAGTCTTATCCCGGGCACAGACAGTACAAGCCCGCACGAAATCAACAACATCTGTCTCCAGAGTAGGCCACCAATAAAATCGAGAGATGAGTTGAATGGATTTTTTGATGCCAGCATGGCCTGCGAGGTGGGAGGAGTGACCCCACTTAAGAATCCTGAGGCGCTGGCGTGGAGAAACGAAGGTCTTCCCTGGAGGAGTTTGTCTGATGGAAGCTGGAGAAGTGGAGATCAGACAGTCCGGAGGAATGATGTGTTGCGGAGAGGCTTCCACTTCAGAGGCATCTGAAGAACGAGAGAGGGCATCGGCCCTAATGTTCTTGTCAGCAGGGCGAAAATGGATTTCAAAGTTAAAACGGGCAAAGAACAACGACCACCTAGCCTGGCGGGGGTTCAGCCGTTGGGCAGACTGAAGATAAGAGAGATTATTGTGGTCAGTGTATATAATAACTGGATATTTGGATCCCTCCAACAGGTGCCTCCATTCCTCAAGCGACAATTTTATGGCCAGTAATTCTCGATCACCAATGGAGTAGTTTTTCTCCACCGGAGAGAAGGTCCTAGAAAAAAACCCACAAGTAACAGCATGCCCGGAAGAATTTTTTTGTAGAAGAACGGCTCCAGCTCCCACCGAGGAGGCGTCTACCTCCAATAAAAAGGGTTTAGATGGGTCAGGTCTGGAGAGTACGGGAGCAGAAGAAAAGGCAGCCATGAGATATTTAAATGCGTCTTCCGCTTGAGGAGACCAGGACTTAGGATTGGCGTTTTTCTTGGTTAGAGCCACGATAGGAGCCACAATAGTGGAAAAGTGTGGAATAAATTGTCTGTAATAATTGGCGAATCCCAAAAAACTTTGGATAGCACGGAGTCCGGAGGGGCGTGGCCAATCCAATACGGCAGATAGTTTATCTGGGTCCATTTGTAGTCCCTGGCCAGAGACTAAGTATCCTAGGAAAGGAAGAGACTGACATTCAAAGAGACATTTTTCCATTTTGGCATATAATTGATTGTCCCGAAGTCTCTGAAGAACCATGCGGACATGCTGGCGGTGTTCTTCTAAGTTGGCAGAAAAAATCAGAATATCGTCCAGGTAAACCACAACACAGGTATACAGAAGATCACGAAAAATTTCATTTACAAAGTCTTGGCAGACGGCAGGGGCGTTGCAAAGGCCAAAGGGCATAACCAGATATTCAAAGTGTCCATCTCTGGTGTTAAATGCAGTCTTCCATTCGTCCCCCTCCCTGATGCAGATGAGATTATAAGCACCTCTTAAGTCCAGTTTGGTAAAGATGTGGGCGCCTCGTAGGCGGTCAAAGAGTTCCGAGATAAGAGGTAGGGGGTAGCGTTTTTTTACAGTGATTTTATTAAGTCCGCGGTAATCAATGCAAGGGCGTAGGGAGCCGTCTTTTTTGGAGACAAAAAAAAATCCAGCTCCGGCAGGGGAGGAGGACTTGCGGATAAACCCCTTTTTTAAGTTCTCCTGGATGTATTCCGACATGGCTTGAGTTTCCGGAGCAGACAGAGGATAGATTCTGCCCCGGGGTGGAGTAGTACCCGGGAGGAGGTCAATAGGACAGTCATAAGGCCTGTGAGGTGGCAAAGTCTCTGCTTGTTTTTTGCAAAAAACATCAGCAAAATCCAGATAGGCCTTGGGAAGACCAGATACCGGGGGAACTACAGGGTCTTGACTGTGAGTACTGAGAGCCGGTTTAAGACAGTCCTTGTGGCAAGAAGTACCCCAGTTCTTGATTTCCCCTGTGGTCCAATCAAGGGAGGACAAAAAATAAAATTTTTTCGTGATGGGGTCCGATGCACATTAAGAGAGGTTCCGTGCGGTAACGCACGGTACAGTCCAATCTTTCATTATTAACAGAATTGATGTAGAGGGGTCTGGCGAGACTGGTCACCGGGATGTTGAACCTGTTGATGAGAGAGGCCAAAATAAATTTTCCAGCAGATCCGGAATCCAATAAGGCCATAGCAGAGAAGGAGAAGGTAGAAGAAGACATCCGCACAGGCACAGTAAGACGTGGAGAAGCAGAGTTCACATCAAAAGCTGTCTCACCTTTGTGCGGAGTCAGCGTGCGTCTTTCCTGGCGAGGAGGACGGATAGGACAATCCTTCAAGAAATGTTCGGTACCGGCACAGTACAGGCAAAGTTTCTCCGTGCGGCGTCGTGTCCTCTCTTGAGGTGTCAAGCGAGACCGGTCAACTTGCATAGCCTCCACAGCGGAAGGCACAGGAACGGATTGCAGAGGACCAGAGGGAGAGAAACCGCCTCGTGCAAACAAAGTCCATATCCTGGCGGAGCTCCTGACGCCTTTCGGAAAAACGCATGTCAATGTGGGTGGCAAGATGAATAAGTTCATGCAGGTTAGCAGGAATTTCTCGTGCGGCCAGCACATCTTTAATGTTACTGGATAGGCCTTTTTTAAAGGTCGCGCAGAGGGCCTCGTTATTCCAGGATAATTCGGAGGCAAGAGTACGGAATTGGATGGCGTACTCGCCAACAGAAGAATTGCCCTGGACCAGGTTCAGCAGGGCAGTCTCGGCAGAAGAGGCTCGGGCAGGTTCCTCAAAGACACTTCGAATCTCCGTGAAGAAGGAGTGTACAGAGGCAGTGACAGGATCATTGCGGTCCCAGAGCGGTGTGGCCCATGACAGGGCTTTCCCAGACAGAAGGCTGACTACGAAAGCCACCTTAGACCTTTCAGTTGGAAACTGGTCCGACATCATCTCCAAATGCAGGGAACATTGCGAAAGAAAACCACAACAAAACTTAGAGTCCCCATCAAATTTATCCGGCAAAGATAATCGCAGGCTGGATGCGGCCATTTGCTGCGGAGGAGGTGCAGGAGCTGGCGGAGGAGATGATTGCTGAAGCTGTGGTAGTAGCTGCTGTAGCATCACGGTCAGTTGAGACAGCTGGTGGCCTTGTTGCGCTATCTGTTGCGACTGCTGGGCGACCACCGTGGTGAGATCGGCGACAACTGGCAGCAGGACCTCAGCGGGATCCATGGCCGGATCTACTGTCACGATTCGGCTGGCTGGAGGTGGATCCTCTGTGCCAGAGAGGGATTGGCATGGACCGTATCGGTGGACCGGTTCTAAGTTGCTACTGGTATTCACCAGAGCCCGCCGCAAAGCGGGATGGTCTTGCAGCGGCGGTAGCAACCAGGTCGTATCCACCGGCAACGGCTCAACCTCTCTGACTGCTGAGATAAGCGCGGTACAAGGGAGTAGACAAGAGCAAGGTCGGACGTAGCAGAAGTTCAGGGCAGGCAGCAAGGATCGTAGTCAGGGGCAACGGCAGGAGGTCTGGAACACAGGCTAGGAACACACAAGGAAACGCTTTCACTGGCACAATGGCAACAAGATCCGGCGAGGGAGTGCAGAGGAAGTGAGGTATAAGTAGGGAGTGCACAGGTGAGAATACTGATTAGGCCTGCTGCGCCAATCAGTGGTGCAGCGGCCCTTTAAATCGCAGAGACCCGGCGCGCGCGCCCTAAGGAGCGGGGCCTCGCGCGCCGGGACAACACAGACGGGGAACGGGTCAGGTACGGGAGCCGAGATGCGCATCGCGAGCGGGCGCGTCCCGCATCGCGAATCGCATCTCGGCTGGGAGTAATATCGCAGCGCACCCGGTCAGCAGGTCTGACCGGGGCGCTGCGAATGAGAGAACACTGCGAGCGCTCCGGGGAGGAGCGGGGACCCGGAGCGCTCGGCGTAACAGCTACATTTGCATTAACTATTTATCTACTAAGGTGCATGCCTCTACATAAAATGTTTTTAAGATTTTTTTTTTTATATATTGTATACATGATATATTATATATATACTTTTAAATACCACTATAGGGGTGACCTGCACGGGCCCTGCAGCTAGCTCATAGTGTTTAACCAGTTCAAGTTGTATAACCAGTTGTTTTGGTGTATTCCGTGAAATAAACAATACTTGTTTTATATACTAATACCAGTCCTCACTGATTGGATACTCACTACATATAGACAGTCAGACACATACAGAACCCCATTCATAAATAACATATACACTTACAGGGCCCTTACTTGAGAACAGTATGAACCCTATATGTATATTCATTTTTAGGTTGTACAGGGTACACAACCTTTTGATATACCATTTCTCATTTGGTCCATCACATACATATTTGGTCCATCACATTCTCATTTGGTGCAGCATACATAATTCTTGGCAATGTGTTATATATGCTAAAATCATTATCCTCACCATCCCCGAGGGACGTTTGTGCCCCCAGGGATGGTGAAGACATTAAGTTATAAAGTCCACCTGGGCCGCCCGGCAACTAGTGCCCTGGGCGGGGACTTCCACTTACCAGCTCCGTTAGCTGTGGCCGTGGCCCTGCCCCAACAACTCACGTCATCACTCTGCTCCCTATGCCTTGGGGAGCAGAGCGATGACGCGAGCCGCCATTCAAGCCGTCGGGATGAGGCCACAGCCGCAGCTAACGGAGCTGGTAAGTGGAAGTCCCTGCCCAGGGGACTACTTGATGGGTGGCCCGGGGGGACTTTATAACTTAATATCTTCACCATCCCTGGGGGCACAAACGTCTCCCTGGGATGGTGAGGATAATGATTTTAGCATATACAGTGGATCAAAAAAGTATTTAGTCAGCTACCAATTGTGCAAGTTCTCCCACTTAAATAGATAAGAGAGGCCTGTAATTTTCATCATAGGTATACCTCAACTATGAGAATAAATGAGAATAAAATCCAAACTAATGAGAATAAAATCCATAAAATAACATTGTCTGATTTTTCAAGAATTTATTTTCAAATTATGGTGGAAAATAAGTATTTGGTCAATAACAAAAGTTCATCTTAATACTTTGTTATATACCCTTTGTTGGCAATGACAGAGGTCAAAGTTTTCTGTAAGTCTTCACAAGGTTTTCACACACTGTTGCTGATATTTTGGCCCATTCTTCCATGCAGATCTTTTCTAGAGCAGTGATATTTTGGGTCTGTCACTGGGCAACACTGACTTTCAACTCCCCCCAAAAGTTTTCTATGGGGTTGAGCTCTGGAGACTGGCTAGGCCACTCCAGGACTTTAAAATGCTTGTTACAAAGCCACTCCTTCATTGCCCGGGCGGTGTGTTTGGGATCTTTGTCAAGCTGAAAGACACAGCCACATTTCATCTTCAATGCCCTTGCTGATGGAAGGAAGTTTTCACTCACGATACGATCTCACGATACATGGCCCCATTTATTCTTTCCTTTACACTGATCAGTCGTCCTGGTCCCTGGTCATCCTGAAAAACAGCTCCAAAGCATGATGTTTCCACCCCCATGCTTCACAGTATGTATGGTGTTCTTTGGATGCAACTCAGCATTCTTTCTCCTCCAAACACAACGAGTTGAGTTTTTACCAAAAAAGTTCTACTTTGGTTTCATCTGACCATATGACATTCTCCAAATGCTCTTCTGGATCATCCAAATGCTCTCTAGCAAACTTGAGCCCGGACATGTACTGGCTTAAGCAGGGGGACACGTCTGGCACTGCTTGATATGAGTCCCTGGCGGCATAGTGTGTTACTGATGGTAGCCTTTGTTACTTTGGTCCCAGCTCTCTGCAGGTCACTCACTAGGTCCCCGTGTGGTTCTGGGATTTTTGCTCACCGTTCTCATGATCATTTTGACACCACGGGGTGAGATCTTGCGTGGAGCCCAATATCGAGGGAGATTATCAGTTGTCTTGTATGTCCTCTATTTTCTAATAATAGCTCCCACAGTTGATTTCTTCACACCCAGCTGCTTGCCTATTGCAAATTCAGTCTTCCCAGCCTGATGCAGGTCTACAATTTTGTCCTTCGACAGCTCTTTGGTCTAAGGTTGGCCATAGTGGAGTTTGGAGTGTGACTGTTTGAGGTTGTGGACAGGTATCTTTTATACTGATAACAAGTTCAAACAGGTGCCATTAATACAGGTAACGAGTGGAGGACAGAGGAGACTCTTAAAGAAGAAGTTACAGGTCTGTGAGAGCCAGAAATCTTGCTTGTTTGTAGGTGACCAAATACTTATTTTCTACCATAAATTGAAAATAAATTCTTGAAAAATCAGACAATGTGATTTTATGGATTTTTTTTCTCATTATATTTCTCATAGTTGAGGTATACCTATGATGAAAATTACAGGCCTCTATCATATTTTTAAGTGGGAGAGCTTGCACAATTTGTTGCTGACTAAATACTTTTTTGCCCCACTGTATAACACATTGCCAAGTGTTATATATGCTACAATCTACTGATTGGTTCCCTTTAATAGCAGCCACCAGTTATGAAGCACGCTTAGCTCTTGAGTGTGCTTCAAACTGCAGAAGCCCGGCGTCCTTAAGGGGTTATGCAATATAAGCTATATATTAATTGGTCGCATTGTTTCACATTGTTTGGGTAAGCCCCTGTTAATAGTTGTCGCCATTATGGAGGCAACTATTAACAGAGGGGCCTACCCAAACTATATGGGGCAACTATTAACACAGGGGCCTACCCAAACTATATGCGGGTAACTATGAAAATAGGGGCCTACCCAAACTTCATGGGGGCCCCATATAGTTTGGGTAGGCCCACCTGATCAAGTTGCCCCCATAAAGTTGTTATAGGACCCTCACAGAGGGGCCTACAACTATATGGGAGTAACTTTTGGCAAAGAGGGGACTACAAGAACTAAATGGGGGCAACTATTGGCAAAGAGAGGCCTACAAGAACTATACGGGGCAACTTGCCCCCATATAGTTGTTGTAGGCCGCTCTCTGTTGCTAATTGTTGCCCCCATATAGTTGTAGGCCTCAGCTCTTGCCCCCCAGACTACAGGCCCCAGCATTTTTTTGTTCTGCCCCGGCCCCAGTCATATATTTACTTATTTTTTTACACTTAACCTGTGTCCCGTCCACTGTCCTCCTTAGGGCAGGCTCTTCTGTTGTTGCGCTGCTACCCTCTCCTGCAGCCAGCAGACCGTTGCTCCGAGTCCCCAGGCGCTGACCTCCTTTTATCTTTCTCTGCCATGGCGCTACTGAGGTCACATGGTGTAAGGGTCGGTGGCAGGGTACAGAGCGCAGCAGACGTACCTCCCGGCGGCCATTGCTGTCTTAACTACGAAGCGGCCACCGACCCCAGAGGTATGTGCTGTGCTGCTGCAGTGTGTGACAGTCTGTTACTGACTGGCTGTACAGAGTACAGTCAGTCAGTCAGTGTATAATGTGTTTGCCCACGCGGTCAGTGGGTGAAAGTTACTCACTGACACTGAAGAAGAAAAAAGAAAAAAGCCTTACAGGGCTATAGGTTATACCCCCTTATGGTGGCCCTGCATACAATGCCCCAGTGCCACAAACATAGAAAAAAACAACAAAAATACTCATCTAATCCACGTTTTTACGAGCAGGTCCCTCCCTCTCCACATCCTTGCAGCACGTGAGCCGCAGGGACAGATCTCGGGCAGGTGTGATGACATCACATCATCGTGCCGGCCTGCCAGGGATCGCATCCCTGCGGCTCACACGCTGCAAGCATGAAGGGGTCACAGCATGTGGGAGTGAATGGTGGAGCGGGAGCGTTGCTGGTGTGACACCATTTAGGGATGACTTCCCGCTTGGGGGTATTACACCACGGGGGGGGGTCACCCGGTGCAGTCCGCCCCCTCCACCCCCCATCGCAACACCACTGGGAAAGCACTGCTCTAGACCTTGAGTTACTAGGCAATCACATTTAACATAATTTATGCTAGCTTATGTTTTTATTTTATTTTTTACTTTAACACATTACAATATAAAAAGAATTCCCAAATTCATAATTATATCACATTTTAAACCCAATCCCTCCCCCACCCAAATGGAATCCTGGACCTAGGAGGGGGAAGGGAAAAACATTTATATACCTTTTACCACAATGCCTAGCTTCTATCAAACTGCCTCATTCTCTTTTTTGTATCTATTTAGCAAAAAAACAGCAGAGCTTCTCATGGGATAGTAGTCCTTAAGATATGGATGTATTCTTAAGTGCTGATGGGACAATAGGGGAAATCTCGCTCACCTTTTGTGGTTGTGTGCCAGACACAACCACCTATGACAGCATATAGTAACGGGGGAAGCCACCCCGGTATCAGCAGTCAGGAAGCCTTGGCCATTGTAATATTGAAAAAGAGGCTGGGTAGGCCTCGAAACGTGTTTGTTTGTCTGGCACTACAATAAATTGACTTTTTATTTATACATCACGCATTGTGATTTTACCTAACGAATTGCGCCGAGACCTTGTGTATTTTCTACATCCATTCATCTGATCATTCTCTTTTTAGATTTTACTGTCAAACATTTTTCATATTTCTTTACCCTTTCTGTTAAATTTAAACAATGTTGTAGACCAGGAGGTTTCAGTGCAAACTAAGACTTTAAGATCAGATGTTTTGCTAGCATAAATATTCTTAATAATAAACAATTCAATGGGCTTTGCTCCATAAAATCCCCCAATACTACCATTCTCATGGATAGTTCTAACTGAATTTTTAATTTGTTATTCAGGTAACTCTTTATCTGGGCCCAGAATCCTTCCACCTCCCTACATTTCCATATTAAATGAGAAAAATTTGCCTTGTACTCACTACATTTAGGACATGTGGAGTCTTCCCTAAATTTTGCCATCCATAAGAATACTGTAGAATAGTATAATCGATACACCACTCTTAACTGTTCAAATTGAAGTCACTTATTACAATTGGTGATGTTTTTTTAATATTATTTTCGCCTTTAGTTTATTTATTAACGGCTTAAGACTTTTTTCCTCAAAAAAATTATTTGCATTACCCAATTCTATACCTAAATATCTCATGGATTCACCTTTTCCTACTATCTTTACACCTTCAACCCCTGGTGTTACTCCCTCTACCGCTGGTAACAGAAACGATTTTGACCAATTTATCTTTGCTCCGGACAGGGACCCGAATTCCTCCACTATATCCATTACTCTAGGCAACATTACAATTGGATCCTTTAAAAATAGTAATGTCATCAGCATATAGTAAAGTTTTTTCTCTTTCTCCACTTACTCCAAAACCCACTATCCCTTAATTTTTTCGAATAGCCTCTGCCAATGGTTCTATATACAGAACAAATAAAATCAGAGAAAGGGGGCACCCTTATCGGGTGCCTCGAGTGAGCAAAAATGGTTCAGTCAATTCTCCATTCAAAATAACCCCCACAATAGGATTTTTATATAACAATTTAATCCAATCTACAATAATTTTGCCAAAACCAAAGTTTTTCAACACACCTCAAAGAAACTCCCATTCCACCCTGTCGAAGGCTTTCCTCGCGTCCAATGACCGGGTGGAACTTAACGGGTCTCCCCGAATATTCAAATTTAACATGGCTCTATGTATATTATCTTGAATGAGATGACCTGACATAAATCCAGTCTGCTCTTTTTAACCAAATCAGGGATAATTTTATTAATCCTACGCGCCAGTAGTTTAGTCAGTATTTTTATATTAACATTTATGCCTGTGTTCTGCTAATTATTTTTTTGGGATAAGAACAATACCCGCTTCCATCATCGATGGAGGTAGGCCATTGCTTATTAAAGATTAATTATAAATTTGGAGAAGGATTAGGACAAATACCTCTTCCCATTCCTTATATACTTCTATTGGCAACCTGTCTGATCCGGCGGTAGAAGAACCTGACAAGGATCTGAAAACTTCCTTAATCTCCGCTGCATTTAAAGAACGATCTAACTTTTGGATCTGCTCTGTGGATAACACTGGGAGTCCCAAATCCCTTAAATGGGCACTCTCAATAAAACTAATTTTTGCTATTGCGCTCATTATTGTAAATAAAAATATTTCTAATATACTTTATTTTAAGAAAAAAATGAAGTTTTATTTGTGCTTAAAAAAGCTCAAGAGCACATTTTCCCCCATCTCATACACAGACTTTGGACCGAAGCCCAAATACATGAAGTGCAGCCTGGTGTGCTGAGGGGGGGTGTCCAATCATCCAATCATAGCTCCTCTCACACTTAACTGCCGTATGCTGTTGGTTGGACACCCCCCCCCCCTCCTCAGCACTCCAGGCTGCACTTCCTGTGTTTGGACTTCGGTCCAAAGTCTGTGAATGAGATGGGGGAAAATGTGCTCTTGAGCCTTTTTAAGCACAAATAAAACATAGAAAACTTCATTTATTTTAAACAAAGCATATTGTAAATATATTTTATTTACCATAAGGAGTGCAATAGAAAACAATAGTTTTAATGAGTGTGCCCATTTAAATATTCTAACACCTGCCCCTCTTCTACACATACCTCAGACCCATATAACTCCTTGAAAACTCATACCACCCTATCGCAAACCTCCTCCGGCCTTGATACCATCTGTGCTCTAAAAATGTTCACCAACATTCTCCCTGGACGATCTCCCTCCAAAAAATGATTTTGTCCACAGAAATAAAGTTTTTTTTTTGCTGAGCCTTGTTCCAACTATAGTAAGAATATCTAGTCTGTTCTGTGCTAGCTTATTTAGTTTAAGTATTTGAAACATAAATGAAATATAGTTCATTAACAGCAAAATGTTTTTGTTGAACGAATAACTGCAGTATTTCCCATAGTGAATGTTTATAAAGTTTTAGTTTTTTTCCCGCAGACCTTGACTGTGTATTAGCCTTTAATGCTTCACCTCCAGACCTCAATTAAACTCTAGCTCGATTTCCTGCCTTAGATAATAATGTTTTTTCTGAGTTGCTTCCATTAATGAAATAATAAGACACCCGTTTTCATTCGCATCAATGCTATTCCACAGTGGTAAAATATTTTTTGGTTTCTTTTTGTAGCAGTAGGTTTCCGGAAAGTTTATCATTATAATTAGATTTTTACTTTTTTTTTTATTTATTATGTTGTTTGTGCTTGTGTCATAATGGACTTCTGGAGAAATAATGGTATAAAGTGTCAAGATAGTATCCTTGCGGTTTAAATAATTTTCAAAGTTAAAAATCCCCCACATCAGAAAGCCTCATCAGTTCTTATTTATTTGGCAATGAGGGCATCACAAAAAAAGTTAATTGTTCTAACCACTACCGCCCGTAGACATTTATTTACCGTATTTATCGGCGTATAACACGTACTTTTTAGGCTAAAATTTTTAGCCTAAAGTCTATGTGCGTGTTATACGCCGATACACCCCCAGGAAATCCAGGGGGAGAGAGGCCATCGCTGCCCGCTTCTCTCCCCCTGCCTTTCCTTGGGTCTAGAGCGCTGCTGCTGGCCCTTCTCTCCCCCTGGCTATCGGCGCCGCTGCCCGTTCTGTCCCCCTGACTATCGGTGCCGGCGCCCCATTGCCGGCGCCGATAGCCAGGGGGAGAGAAGTGGCGCCGACAGCCAGGGGGAGAGAAAGGGCAGCGGCACCCATTGCCGGCGCTGCTGCCCCGTTGCCTCCCCCCATCCCCGGTGGCATAATTACCTGGGTCGGGTCCGCGCTGCTGCAGGCCTCCGTCGTGCGTCCCCGGCGTCATTGCTATGCGCTGCACGGCGCGGCACATGACGTCAGTACATAGTACAACGTCAGTTGCATAGCAACGAAGCAGGGGACGCGCGCCGGAGGCCTGCAGCAGCGAGGACCCGACCCAGGTAATTATGCCACCGGGATGGGGGGAGGCAACGAGGCAGCGGCGCCGGCAATGGGTGCTGCTGCCCCTTCTCTCCCTCTGGCTGTCGGCGCTGCCACCGATAGTCAGGGGGACAGAACGGGCAGCGGCGCCGATAGCCAGGGGGAGAGAAGGGCCGGCAGCAGGGCTCTAGACCCCAGGAAAGGCAGGGGGAGAGAAGCGGGCAGCAACGGCCTCTCTCCCCCTGCCTTTCCTGGGGGTGTATCGGGGTATACACGTGCACACACGCACCCTCATTTTACCATGGATATTTGGGTAAAAAACTTTTTTTACCCAAATATCCTTGGTAAAATGAGGGTGCGTGTTATAGGCCGGTGCATGGTATACCCCGATAAATACGGTAGCTGTTCTCAATAACACAGCAGACCATGCTAGTGAGTATATTAAAGGAATATGAGCAAGAAGCAGCCCAAAATTAGTCACTAGCTGACTACGTTCAGGCCATAAAGGTGAGGGGGCCACAGTATACGTCAGTATGCCTGTATTGACGAGATCCAAAGCAAAGTTGGGACATACTGCATTAAAGGTGTGGTGGCAGCTCATGGTTGGAAATCACCCTGTTCGTGACTCAGGGTTGTTGGATTTATCACTTTGTGATGCCAGAGCACCATTAACCTACTCAGTCCGAGGATATGGCAGCTTCTCCTGGGCCAGATAAATAAAACACCAATGCTAGGTTACGGATAACTGTCTCTTTACTTCGCTGGAGGTAGCAGAACTTAAACAATACAGGCTTTGGTTGCAGAGGGTTGAGCAGAGTGGAACCCAGGGAGCCCAATGCTGGGAGTTATAGTGGTTGTTAGTGGAAGTACATGCTGACTTGAAAAACATAACTTGACTGACTGAAGTAGACATTTTCCCCAAGAGCTTTGCTTACCACCAATTCACCTGAGCGCCAGGGTCTTTTCCTGAGATTTTTCGTGGGTGTAGAATTTTGTAGACTTCTTACTTTTTGGGTCCTCTTGTTGAGACTTGGCATTTTTTGGGGGAAAATCTTGGCGTTTTTCTCCCATAGAAGTCTATGGAGTGAAAAAGTGCAAAGAAAAATCCCTTGTGGGTTTTAACTTTGGCGTTTTTGCAGGAAACACACACTTAATTAACCCCTTAAGGACCAAGGACGTACGAGTACGTCCTGAGTCCTTTCCCTTTCTATAACACGGGGCCCCGCGTCATAGCCCGTGGCTAATAGCGCGCGGCAGTGATCGTGGTTCCACGCGCTATTAACCCTTTAGTCTAAACCCGTCTAAAGTGAAAGGGAAACCATGCCGGTTAGCTCAGGGGGCTGTTCAGGAATTCTGCGGCGAAATTGCGGCATCCCGAACAGCTGTAGGACACGAGGAGGGTCTCCTACCTTGCCTTCTGGTGTCCGATCGCCGAATGACTGCTCAGTGCCTGAGATCCAGGCATGAGCAATCAAGCGGCAGAATCATCGATCACTGGTTTCCTATGAGAAATCAGTGATCAATGTAAAAGATCAGTGTGTGCAGTGTTATAGGTCCCTATGGGAGCTATAACACTGCAAAAAAAAAAAAGTGAATAAAGATCATTTAACACCTTCCCTATTAAAAGTTTGAATCACCCCCCTTTTTCCATTTAAAAAAACCCAGTGTAAATAAAAATAAACATATGTGGTATCGCCGCATGCGGAAATGTCCGAATTATAAAAATATATCGTTAATTAAACCGCACGGTCAATGGCGTATGCGCAAAAAAATTCCAAAGTCCAAAATAGTGTATTTTTGGTCACTTTTTATATCATGAAAAAATGAATAAAAAGAGATCAACAAGTCCGATCAATACAAAAAGGGTACTGCTAAAAACTTCAGATCACGGCACAAAAAATTAGCCCTCATACCGACCCATACGCGGTAAAATAAAACAGTTACAGGGGTCAGAATATGACAATTTTAAACATATACATTTTCCTGCATGTAGTTATGATTTTTTTCAGAAGTACGACAAAATCAAACCTATATAAGTAGGGTATCATTTTAACCGTATGGACCTACAGAATAAAGATACAGTGCTATTTTTACCGAAATATGCACTGTGTAGAAACAGAAGCCCCCAAAAGTTACAAAATGGCATTTTTTTTTCAATTTAGTCTCACAATTATTTTTTTTTCCGTTTCGCTGTAGATTTTTGGGTAAAATGACTGATGTCATTACAAATTAGAATTGGTGGCGCAAAAAATAACCCATCATATGGATTTTTAGGTGCAAAATTGAAAGGGTTATGATTTTTTAAAGGTAAGGAGGAAAAAACGAAAGTGCAAAAACGGAAACCCCCCTGGTCCTTAAGGGGTTAAACACATAATTAAAATACATCACTAATAAAAAGTTTCACTAAATTAATTATAAAAATACATTATTTGTACAATTAAATGGCCCCTTTCTACATTTTTTATATTGTCAGCAACATTTTTAGGTCCCTGTCCCCTTACATAAATTGGTCCCTGTTTAAAAATGTATAAAAATTTTGTTCTTAAAACATATACATTTTGTTAAATTTTTTCCGCCCCTACTGTATCCTTTTTTTTTTTCTTTAGGAAAGTTAGCCTTAGAACGCAAACAGACACAACTCTTGTTTGCCATTTAAAAAAAAAATAGTGTGTATTTGTATAGGTGTTTTTTTATTCAGCATTTTGTTCCCTAAGTTTTTTTCATAACAAGTCATGTGATTTATCCTGTGATTTAAGGATTTCTATAAAAAATGTACACATACCGTTTTGTTTTTTTCTACATATAGAAATCTATGGAAGGAACAGCGTAATATATATATTTTTTTTTACAAAAACGCTGTGTGTGTTTTCAGCCTTACACAAGCACCTTAACTTCATCAACCTTACCTCACTGGTATATTTCTATATTGAAGTTACTGATTTCAATATAGAAGAGGCTTGATGTGTACACAGGTTGTGACATGGTGCAGGCAATGGCCCTACAAACTCTATAGGGGGGATTTATCAAAACCTGTCCAGAGGAAAAGTTGCTGAATTGCTTATAGCAACCAATCAGTTCCCTTTTTTTCATTTTTGAAAAGGCCTGTGAAAAATGAAAGACACAATCTGATTGGTTGCTATAGGTAACCCTAGTTACCTATAGTAGTGTAGTTGGGGTGTTGCTTCGGTATATGAGGGGTTAATTTAACCCTTGTCACTCATGATGCCAGGGTGGGGGTTAATACGCTGAGGTAAATCTTCGGCCCATCGCCACCCTTCCCAGAAACGATAGGTGCGTGCTTAAATGAATGAAGGTCCACAATAGAGATGAACTTGAACTTGCATTACTGAGGTACTTGCGGTACATCCAATTAACAGCAACAGTCTTAGTAATACAGTCTCTATACAGCACGGCAGTGATTGACAGATGCTGAGGACCATTGACTTATCCAAAGAATTATTATAATTAGGATTGGTGCAGAGATCCGTCCAGATTTAGGGGTCTATTTAGGTCCGGTGATCTTGCTGAGTTAACAGGGATTGAGATAACTCACAGTTTTGTAAAGATGGCCGTTGCCACAAGGCTTGGGCCTAGTCACTGCTGATGACAGCTGCGCAGATCCTCCTCCATCAGCAGCCCACGAGGAAAAGAGAACGAGTAATGGCCGCCGGTCCCTTATATGGGCAGGGGCAGGGCCGTTTTGGATTGGTCCGTGTCAGCTGTCACTCACCGTTACAATGCATGGTGGGCGATCACCTGACTTCCTCCAAAGGTCCTTGAACCAGAAAACCATACATTTTTGGAACGCATCACGTGACCCGCAGGTCCTGCAACGCCACAACAAGGTAAGTACACTTTATTTACATATTTACACATTGATGTTGAATAATTTTAACTATTAAAGGGGTGACAAGGGGCTAACTATTGATGAGGACCCCACCGGTACCTAGGGACTCTGACTTTGGGGACCTCACCACAAGGTAACGGATGCAATCCAGTACCGGGACACCACAGAGCCAAAGTCAGGAGTGGATCCAGTAGGAAGGAGAAGTATAAGTCCTTCCTTTTCTAAGTGTGGTTGCTGTTTGCGTGAAATGTGTCTTTTTAAACAGGGATGCGTCCAGTAATTGTGAAATTTGGCAATAGTTTCAGATCATAAATCCCTCACCACTGCATAAATCGGCCTAGGAAATCCTCTACGGTACACGATTGTGGAAAGTATTCCAAATAAAATGTTACACAACTTGTGCGTAAAAACACCAGTAAGAAAACCCTTCCAAATACTTTAACCTCTTAAGGGCACAGGGTCGGAACCCGCGGTTAATAGCGGGCGTCACCAATCGCGGTGTTCAAAGTTGATAACCACGTCTAAAAAGCACTCCCGGCTGCTTAGTCGGGCTGATCCGGACCATCGTAGTGAAACCACAATGTCCCGATCAGCTAGGAAGCATCAGGAGGGTTCCCTACCTGCCTCCTGCACGTCCAATTGCCAAATGACTGCTCCGCGCCTGAGATCCAGTGTAAAAGATCAGTATGTGCAGTGTTATATCCACCTATGGGAGCTATAACACTGCATAAAAAAGGTTGGGAAAAAAAAGTGAATAAAGATCATTTAAAACCTCTCCTGATAAAATTTTTAAGCACAGTGTAAATAAATAAGTTTTTAATCACAGTGTAAATAAAAATAAACATATGTGGTATCTCCGCGTACGGAAATGTCCGAACTATAAAAATATGTTGTTAATTAAACTGCACGGTCAATGCAATGGCGTACGTGCAAAAAAAGTCCAAAATAGTGTATTTTTGGTCACTTTTTATACCATAACAAAATGAATAAAAAAACTATCAAAAAGTCCAGATCATGGCGCAAAAAATTTGCCTCCTACCACCCCGTACTTGGAAAAATAAAAAAGTTATAGGGGTCAGAAGATGACAACTTTAAACATATAAATTTTCCTTCATGTAGTTATGATTTTTTCATAAGTAATGCAAAATCAAACCTGTATAGGGTATCATTTGTGTCCGCAAATGTAAATTGGAGTCCAGAATACTTAAATGTACCAAATTGGGATTTCAATTTAACTCAACTACACAAATTGCTCAATGATTCTAATGAAGGGAAATATTGATTACACAATTGAATAGGAGTGTGAATATGCACATGCTCAGAACTACTGTGGTGGCAGGAAAATTGGTAAAGGTGGGTTCTGCTATAGCAGATGCCACCTCCCATCATTGGTGGGATGTGTTTATGGGATGGTCGCCTTCCGCGACTCAAGCCCTGAACTTCTTTATCCATCCTCTTCTAGTGGTGATGTTATCTGCATGGAATTGTTATATGGCCTGCAGAATATGCTGTAAAAAGCAAAAGGTTGTTATGGTTTCATATGCAAAAAATAGTCATTAAGGACCGATTGTGATACGATTCTGACAAGTTTGTGTGAATGTCTGATTTAGCATAACTAGAATCATGATGAATTGTATAAAGAATAGTAATGGCTCTTGTTCTCTATGAAACTGTATAAATATAAGGGTTACTGTTACGCCTAGCGCTCCGGGTCCCCGCTCCTCCCCGGAGCGCTTACGGCGTCTCTCTCTCCGCAGCGCCCCGGTCGGTCCCGCTGACCGGGAGCGCTGCACTGTCATGGCCGTCGGGGATGCGATTCGCACAGCGGGACGCGCCCGCTCGCGAATCGCATCCCAGGTCACTTACCCGTCCCGGTCCCCTGCTGTCGTGTGCTGGCGCGCGCGGCTCCGCTCTCTAGGGCGCGCGCGCGCCAGCTCCCTGAGACTTAAAGGGCCAGTGCACCAATGATTGGTGCCTGGCCCAATTAGCTTAATTGGCTTCCACCTGCTCCCTGACTATATCTGTTCACTGCCCCTGCACTCCCCTGCCGGATCTTGTTGCCTTTGAGCCTAGTGAAAGCGTTACTGTGTTGTCCTTACTGTGTACTTGACCTCCTGCTATTACCTTATTGACTACGATCCTTGCTGCCTGCCCCGACCTTCTGCTACGTCCGACCTTGCTTCTGTCTACTCCCTTGTACCACGCCTATCTTCAGCAGTCAGAGAGGTAGAGCCGTTGCTAGTGGATACGACCTGGTCACTACCGCCGCAGCAAGACCATCCCGCTTTGCGGCGGGCTCTGGTGAACACCAGTAGTGACTTAGAACCGGTCCACTAGCTCGGTCCACGCCAATCCCTCTCTGGCACAGAGGATCCACCTCCTGCCAGCCGGCATCGTGACAGTAGATCCGGCCATGGATCCCGCTGAGGTTCCCCTGCCTTATATCTCTGATCTCACCATGGTGGTCGCCCAGCAATCCCGACAGATCGCCCATCTAACCCACCAGCTGTCGGAAGTGTCCACCACGGTGCAGCAACTTCAGTCGCAACTTCTGCCTCTGCTACAGCAGCAACCATCTCCTCCGCCAGCTCCTGCACCCCTTAAGCAGCGAGTGGCCACTCCTAGCCTCCGCTTGTCCTTGCCGGACAAATTTAATGGGGACTCTAAGTTTTGCCGTGGCTTTCTTTCGCAATGTTCCCTGCACTTGGAGATGATGTCGGACCAGTTTCCTACTGAAAGGTCTAAGGTGGCTTTCGTAGTCAGCCTTCTGTCTGGAAAAGCCCTGTCATGGGCCACACCGCTCTGGGACCGCAATGACCCCGTCACTGCCTCTGTACACTCCTTCTTCTCGGAAATTCGAAGTGTCTTTGAGGAACCTGCCCGAGCCTCTTCTGCTGAGACTGCCCTGCTGAACCTGGTCCAGGGTAATTCCTCCGTTGGCGAGTACGCCATACAATTCCGTACTCTTGCTTCTGAACTATCCTGGAATAATGAGGCCCTCTGCGCGACCTTTAAAAAAGGCCTATCTAGCAACATTAAAGATGTTCTGGCCGCACGAGAAACTCCTGCTAACTTGCATGAACTCATTCATTTAGCCACTCGCATTGACATGCGTTTTTCTGAGAGGCATCAAGAGCTCCGCCAGGAAAAAGACTTAGATCTCTGGACACCTCTTCCACAGTCTCCATTGCAATCTGCGCCTAGGCCTCCCGCCGAGGAGGCCATGCAAGTGGATCGGTCTCGCCTGACCCTGGAAGAGAGGAATCGCCGTAGGGAAGAGAATCTTTGTCTGTACTGTGCCAGTACCGAACATTTTTTGGTGGATTGCCCTATCCGTCCTCCACGTCTGGGAAACGCACGCTCGCACCCAGCTCTCGTGGGTGTGGCGTCTCTTGATGCTAAGTCGGCTTCTCCACGTCTCACGGTGCCTGTACGGATTTCTCCTTCAGCCAACTCTTCCCTCTCAGCCGTGGCCTGCCTGGACTCTGGTGCCTCTGGGAATTTTATTCGGGAGTCCTTGGTGAATAAATTCCGCATCCCGGTGACCCGTCTCGTCAAGCCACTCCACATTTCCGCGGTCAACGGAGTCAGGTTGGATTGCACCGTGCGTTACCACACGGAGCCCCTCCTAATGTGCATCGGACCTCATCACGAAAGAATTGAGTTTTTGGTCCTCTCCAATTGCACTTCCGAAATTCTCCTTGGACTACCCTGGCTTCAACACCATTCCCCAACCCTGGATTGGTCCACAGGGGAGATCAAGAGCTGGGGTACCTCTTGTTTCAAGGACTGCCTTAAACCGGTTCCCAGTACTCCCTGCCGTGACCCTGTGTGTTCCCCTGTATCCGGTCTCCCTAAAGTCTTTATGGACTCTGCCTGCCATAAGAAGTGCCTCTCCCCCCCTCCCAGTCCAGTCAGGCAAGCCTCGGTGCCTCCTCATGGCCCCCGTCCTGGTGTCACACTGCCCCGTGCCAGGCCTCGCCCTCTGCCCTCCCTCCCCATTCCCACTCCTGCTGTACTGCCTGTTGTTGAGGAATCCCTCCATTCTTTCCCGGTGTCCTCATCCCAGGGGAGGCAGTTACCGGACAAAGAGAAGGGGAGACCTAAGGGGGGGGGTACTGTTACGCCTAGCGCTCCGGGTCCCCGCTCCTCCCCGGAGCGCTTACGGCGTCTCTCTCTCCGCAGCGCCCCGGTCGGTCCCGCTGACCGGGAGCGCTGCACTGTCATGGCCGTCGGGGATGCGATTCGCACAGCGGGACGCGCCCGCTCGCGAATCGCATCCCAGGTCACTTACCCGTCCCGGTCCCCTGCTGTAGTGTGCTGGCGCGCGCGGCTCCGCTCTCTAGGGCGCGCGCGCGCCAGCTCCCTGAGACTTAAAGGGCCAGTGCACCAATGATTGGTGCCTGGCCCAATTAGCTTAATTGGCTTCCACCTGCTCCCTGACTATATCTGTTCACTGCCTCTGCACTCCCCTGCCGGATCTTGTTGCCTTTGAGCCTAGTGAAAGCGTTACTGTGTTGTCCTTACTGTGTACTTGACCTCCTGCTATTACCTTATTGACTACGATCCTTGCTGCCTGCCCCGACCTTCTGCTACGTCCGACCTTGCTTCTGTCTACTCCCTTGTACCACGCCTATCTTCAGCAGTCAGAGAGGTAGAGCCGTTGCTAGTGGATACGACCTGGTCACTACCGCCGCAGCAAGACCATCCCGCTTTGCGGCGGGCTCTGGTGAACACCAGTAGTGACTTAGAACCGGTCCACTAGCTCGGTCCACGCCAATCCCTCTCTGGCACAGAGGATCCACCTCCTGCCAGCCGGCATCGTGACAGTTACTTAAGTTCAGAACAACAAGTTCTATGACTTATCTGCACATGAGGAGGATGGATGGTGATTGGTTTAACAGTACTGATCCCACGCCACCCCTTCTGGTAAACAACTACTGGGCATGCGTGATATGTCACACTTATATAACATGTTGTGTAAAAAGCGCATAACCGTACGCGCACACAAAAAAGACTTAACCCTAACTAGTAGCACATGTGATCACCGCGTCCAATTATTCAGCATATACGGGACTGCCCAAGGCGTGGTAAATAAGGGACAAAAACTCTGGTAACTCCCCGAATCAATGGGATTTCCAGCCACAGCGGACGCGTTGTGTGATGCAGACATAAACGGGTACCTCCTATGATCGATGATGAGTCCCCCGATCACGGAGTGATGATACAATATCCGGTAAATGTATTGATTCTTACTTCCATGATTCATTGTTTATATTTCATTAAGTTTAGATTTTAGCAATTAGGTAAATAAAATATGTCTTATGCTTAGAAGTGTGCCTGTTTTGTATAACAGTGAGCGTTTAGAGGAGTTTCAAGTTAGTTAGCAAGACAGGTGGCATTTCTTTGGGGGGCCACACAGCCCTCCATGTGCTTGCCAGAGGTAGCCTGACTGCCATTAGGTACCGAGATGAGATCCTCAGACCCCTTGTGAGACCATATGCTGGTGCGGTTGGCCCTGGCTCCATGTGGCTGGAGTGTGTCAGCAGTTCCTGCAAGAGGAAGCCATTGATGCTATGGACTGGCCCGCCTGTTCCCAGACCTGAATCCAATTGAGCACATCTGGGACATCATGTCTCGCTCCATCCACCAAAGCCACATTGCACCACAGACTGTCCAGGAGTTGGCGGATGCTTTAGTCCAGGTCTGGGAGGACATCCCTCAGGAGACCATCCGCCACCTCATAATTTTTGTGTGATTCTGTTGTCAGCACATTCATCTATGTAAAGATGAAAGTATTTCATACAATTGGTTCATTCATTCAGATCTAGGATGTGTTATCTTAGTGTTCCCTTTATTTTTTTGAGCAGTGTATAAATGATTGATGTTGACTTGTAGCTGAGAGAGCATGCTGTAGACTACATTATGTAGCTGTGTTTACGCCCTGCTGCTATGTGTATATTTATAGGCCATATTATGATATTGTAACAATTAGGTTTTTAAGCATATTGTCATGATGTCGCAATACTGTTTATGTATGTCTTAATGCGTTCTTTTGTATTGCCACACAATGGGCCTCATTTACTAAGAGTGTTGGGGGTTTTTACTAGTGGGAAATGTTTCAGACTTGTAGGATTCCTCTCTATTTACTATAGGGAAAAGTTGGGAACATTTTCAGACCAGCTTTTTCTAGGTAGACATTTCCAGCCATTTATTCTCAGGATTTTCTATGATTTCAATAGTAAATAGGTTGGGTCGTGAAACCCACGCCCCTTTCTGTGTCGGCCATGCCCCGTTTGCAACAGACAAGCCCCTTTTTTGGGCTTTTCACAGTGTATGTCGGGTTTGTCGGATTTTCACAATATTGTTTGTGTACTCATTGGCTGCACTTTGTGATGATGTAACAATATTGGGGGAGATTTATCAAAACTCATGTTGAGAAAAAATGGTGCAGTTGCCCATAGCAATCAATCGGAGCAACTTTGATTGCTATGAGCAACTGTACTAATCTCCCTCTACACAGGTTTTGATAAATCTCCTCCATTGTGTCTGTGAAAAGAAAGCTTTGCTCTATAGTGTTGTTTTAATAGAGTGTTTGTTTTCTGTATTCTCTGTGTGTTTTTTAGCCTTAAACAAGCACCTTTATTTACCAGCTTCATTTAATAGTGATTGTGGTACAGTAGTCTCTGTGCCCATCATACAGCCACCACACTATTGGCGCAGAATTTGCATGTTAGTAACGTTATGTACCCACATTTATAGGTCTACTTAGGAATCCTGCAGAATTCGGAAGGAAACTCTGCAGACAAATCTGCACAGATTCCGCAAATGTGAAAAAAAAAACACAGAATTCTGCAAAATGAATACGGACATGGAATTTCTGCAGAATTGCAGAAATTCCGCTGTATGAACATTCCCAAAAGGAATTCGGCATGAATATTCCGCAGCAGCAGAGTCCCTTTGATTCCAATGGGATTCTGCTGCTCTGTTCAGGCGGCAGAATTTGCACATTTGCTGCAGAAATCCTGTTTCCGGTATTCACCAAAACATTGAACCTGTTCAATGTTTTTGCACATTCCACTCGCAAATGTATTGTTGTCTATAAGATAGCGCATGTTCTGCCAGCGCTCTGGTATGGAAAATTTCCCTGTGTGAACATAGCTTAACACTGTTGCTAGATGTGAGTAGTGATCTCTAAACATAGAGCTGTGGTATATAACCTGACCAAAAGTGCCTTGTGCTATTGAAGTACCATGTAAATTTAGGTGAAAAAAAGATGGGAAATGCATTTTTTTTTTTTATGTAGTCCTCTATAATATCCCTGTTTCTTCCCCCTGTTCCCCATTTTCAGTTAATTTTCTAAAATTGTTAACCCAGTTTTTGGCATCTATTCAGGCTATGATTTTTCACTTTCAACAGAGATGTTAAAGGGGTACTCTGCTGCTAGACAAAGGATAGGGGATAAGATTTCTGATTGCTGCCCCCCCCCCCCCCCCCCCCCCCCACGATTTCCTGGAGCACCCAGAATTCTAAACAAACACTGGATTTCTGTAGCAGTGGTCGTTTCATCATGGCCACACCCCTCGTGATGTCACACCCCTCCATTCATGTCTATGGGAGGGGGTGTGTCAGCCAACATGCCCCCTCCCATAGACATGAATGGAGGGGGTGTGGCGTGATGTCACGAGAGGGCGTTGTTGTGACATCGCACAATTTTCAGAACGCTGGAGCACGGGATTACCCCTTTAAGTAAATCAATATCACCAAAGTTTCACAACACACACACATATATATATATATATATATATATATATATATGTATATATATATATATATATATATATACATACATGAGGGATTAATTCATAAAAATTCACTTTAAAAAGGGGCAAAACAGGGAAACATACGTTAGGCCCATACTTTCACTTCCACTTACATTGTTCTGCTCAGCATTCTAAACAAAGGCCAGTACAGAGTAAAAAAAATGTACTTCAGAAAAGCGTTGTCTTACTTTTATTATTATACGCTATGATAAAACAGCTCTTCATACATATTCAGCTATTTAACTGAAACTATTTTAAGACCAGATATTATAAGTCTAGACAATTGTAACACATTAGAATTCATGAAAATGATGCATCATTATTTAATGCAAAGTTGAGATTTAAATCATTCAAAACAATCTTTTCTCTATTGTCTTCTTTTTCGCATAATTGATATGAGAAATTCTTCCCAACTCTTTAGTTATCACAAAGCCTGATGTCTTCATGATACCACCGTTTAATTAGCTACTACAAAGCTGGAGATCATGAGTGTTCTGTTCTTTATTTCCCATCCTCTTAAATTCTGTCAGATGCTTTAAAATTGTTGGAAAACTTTCTTTTTTTTTTAAATCCACTGGTGCCAGAAAGTTAAACAGATTTGTAAATCACTTCTATTAAAAAATCTAAATCCTTCCAGTACTTTTTAGGGGCTGTACACTAAAGAGAAATCCAAAAAAAGAAATGATTTCCTCTGATGTCATGACCACAGTGCTCTCTGCTGACCTCTGCTGTTCATTTTAGGAACTGTCCAGAGCAGGAGAAAATCCCCATAGCAAACATATGCTGCTCTAGACAGTTCCTAAAATGGACAGCAGAGGTCAGCAGAGAGCACTGTGGTCATGACATCAGAGGAAATGCATTTCTTTTTTTGGATTTCTCTTTAGTATACAGCCCTTAAAAAGTACTGGAAGGATTAAGATTTTTTAATAGAAGTGATTTACAAAGCTGTTTAACTTTCTGGCACCAGTTGATTTAAAAAATAAGTTTCCCACGGCAGTACCCCTTTAAGATTAGAAAAAAAAGTCTAATTGTTTCTACAGAAAAAACACAACACCTGCCTATTGGCAGTGTTTGATATTGCAGCTCATCCCCATCGAAGTGAATTGATGTAAGCTGCAATACCGCACACAGCATATGAAGAAGGGTGGCACTGTTCTTCAATGGATCTGCCGAAAGTCTGCAATAGTGGCAGATTTGCAGATTGCCGATGCACCCATTAACCCCTTTCATGACTCAGCAAATTTTGATTTCTGGCTCATGTTTTTTTCCCCATTACATTCTAAGACCCATAACTTTTTTATTTTTCGACTGACAAAGTTGTATTAGGGCTTATTTTCTGCGTGACAAGTTGGACTTTCCAATGATTGACAATTTTGTAGGGCAATCATTTTTTCAGAGTTCAAAGTACGGTAATTCTGACATTCCATATTTATTTTATGGGTCAGTACAATTCCAATGATACCAAACTTGAATAATTTTTGTTTCATTTTATTGTAAAAAAAAAAAAATGTAACCTTGAAATATAAAAAAAAATAAAAATAAAATCTTTGTTCATTACCATGTTCTCACCCCTATAACTTTTTTTATTTTTCCACCTAAAGAGCTGTTTTAGGGTTTGATTTTTGCACCATGAGCTGTAGTTTTTAACAGTATCTCTTTTGTGTAGTTATGGTTTTATGATAATTTTTTGGGGGATGTAATGTAACCAAAAATCAACAATTTCGGCATTTGGAATTTTTAACTTTTATGCTGTTCACCATGCAGGATCAGAAACATAAATATTTAATAGTTCGGACAATTACGCACGCGGCGATACCAAGTATGTGTATTATTTTGTTTGTACAGTGTTTAACAATTGGGAAAATGGGGGTGATTTGAATTTTTATTAGGGGAGGGATTTTTTTTAAATAAAAAAAATGTTTTAACTTTTTTTTGTACACTTTTTTTTCAGCATCAGATGGCTTACATAGATCAATGTAATGCTATTGCATTACATTGATCCATGAAATCTGTGCTCGATTGCTAAGGGCTGCCTAAGTGAGCCCTAAGCAATCACAGAGCCAGGGAAGACGCCGAGGAGCAGGTAAGATCCCGGGCTTCCCTAGCAAACCATTGACCCCCCCCCCCCCCATCGTTGGGGGGCTATGGGACCACTAGACACCAGGAATACACACGGAATTTCATGTTTAAATGCCGTAATCTGTATAAATCCCAACATTTAACCAGTTAAATTACAGGCCAAGGCGCGATCGCCGAAGTCCGTCATTACCGGCAGATGTCAGCTGCTGATAGAAGCAAACATCTCCCGTCATGACGCGGACCCGACCTGCGGGCCCCCGTCATGTCTGCCCACCCGACCCATGACGTACATGTATGTCATGGCTCGGGAATGGGTTAAAGTGTTTACTTAAATGGGTCCACCAGCAATCTGCCAATTTGTCTCTATATAGTAGTCACACTAAATAGTAGGGCAACTATGACTAAAAACAGGGCTAGGATTCCCATCTGCCAGACTCTTATGACTTGACACATATGATATGTTTGAATGAAATCCTTTCAAACAGGAAAAAAGGCATTACTATTTGAATGCTACAGTTTCATCATAAAAAAATCTTTATTGGATATAAATAAAAGCAAGTTCAGACATTCCAAAGTAAGCTATATGAGAAATCTACATGGATGTAGTCATAGAAAATAAATAACAGTTATCCTTTGGACTCCAGCAAGGATAGAACTTAGGAAGCATTGTCATTATTGAAGAACTATTGCCCAGCATTCAGCCCTCTAGTGACTTCCAGTTGGTGCCTGGTGATGTAGAAGTGGCTGCATGAAAAGTCCAACAGTCCCTACGACACATACAATGATGAAAATCCATAGAAAGAGTCTGTCCACAACCATGGCTACATACTTCCAATCTTCAATAATCTGAAAGAAACATATGTATGTGGGTTAATATCAGATCTGGGCTGACTTTATTATAGTACTTTATTATAGTAAATCCCTATTTATGGTAACAAAAAATGTTTTCAAAAATAACAAATCGTGCTGCCTCTCAGCACATGATTGTGGTTTGGGTGTGGTTTAACAACTTGACTCCATTCTCTTCAACGGAACTGAGCTGCAGAACCACACCCAACCTGGAGACAGACAGGGAGCGGTTTTTGAAAGAAAGTAGCTGTGTTTTTCTATTCCTGGATAACCCCTTTAAGGCTCTCTCCAAATTAGCAATGTGAATCTTATAGCATTGATCATAAAAATGGCTAAAAAATGGTTGTGGTTTATGTGTTTTTTTTTTTTTAATCAAAAACTGCAGACATTAGAGACATAATTGTCATGACCAACTAGGTGTACATACAGGGAGAGTGAGCCCTAAGCTGTCCCTAGTGACACTCTCCCTGCCTATTTGCCCATACACCCTAAGTCATGGGTGTCAAACACGCGGGCCGCATGCGGCCCACAATGAATATCTTTGCAGACCGGCAAAGATATTCATTGCTCTGGTAAGGGCCGGATCATCATTGGCGCTCCTAAAGAGCCTGCTCTGGGTCCCGTGCCCGCAGGGGGCCCCCATCACATATTTTCAGGACACAAGGATGCCCTGGTTACCTTTCTGTGGCCCCACGTTAACTTTAAAAATGCAGGGGGCGCTGGGAGGTAGTGCACGCAGGGACGTCACTGACGTCCCGTGCGTGCGCCTGATTGGAGAAGAGCAGAGCAGAGTGGAGCAGTGAGGAGGACGCACGGGTATGGTAAGTCACCACTCACCAGCACGTCATCCTCGGTGTTCCGACCACCGCTCCTCCAGTCCTGGGACCTACTGCTATGGCCCATAGGCCATAGCAGTAGATCGTGACCCCGGACCGGAGGAGTGGTGGTCTGAACACTGAAGTGGGGTAGTAAACTGGTATACAGCCTCCAGCCATACACTGTGTATGGCTGAAGGCTGTATGTCTGTGGGGGAACTGTACTGCACCTAATGTGGGGAACTATACTGCACCTAATGTGGGGAACTATACTGCACGTAATGTGGGGGAACTATACTGCACCTAATGTAGGGAACTATACAGGCCAACCTAATGTGTGGGGAACTGTACTGCTCCTAATGTGGGGAACTATACTGCCAACCTAATGTGGGGGAACTGTACTGCACCCAATGTGGGGAACTGTACTGCACCTAATGTGGGGGAACTGTACTGCACCTAATTTGGGGGAACTGTACTGCACCTAATGTGGGGAACTATACTGCACCTAATGTGGGGGAACTATTCTGCACCGTCTTGTGCAGGGGGGGCATGGGGTCTTGTGCCAAGTGTGCATGGAGTGTTTTATAATAGGGCATGGGGTCTTGTGAAGGGGGGTCATGGGGTCTTGTGAAGGGGGGGCATAGGGTCTTGTGTAGGGTGGGCATGGGGTCTTGTGCTAATTTTTTTGCGCGTACGCCATTGACCGTGCTGTTTAATTAACTATATATTTTTATAATTCGGACATTTCCGCACACAACGATACCACATATGTTTATTTTTATTTACACAGTTTTTTTTTTTTATTGGGAAAAGGGGGGTAATTCAAACTTTTATTAGGGAAGGGGTTAAATGATCTTTATTCACTTTTTTTTTGCAGTGTTATAGCTCCCATAGGGGGCTATAACACTGCACACACTGATCTTTTACATTGATCATTGGTTTCTCATAGGAAACCAATGATCAATGATTCTGCCGCTTGACTGCTCATGCCTGGATCTCAGGCACTGAGCAGTCATTTGGCGATCGGACAGCATGGAGGCAGGTAGGGACCCTCCGGCTGTCCTGTAAGCTGTTCGGGATGCCGCGATTTCGCGGCAATCACGAACAGCTCCCCAGACCGTGATCAGTGCCACGCGCTATTAGCCACGGGTCCCGGTCATTGTTAGAGGCCGGGTCCGACCCGCTATGACGCGGGGCCACGGCGTGGCCCCGTGTTATAGAAAGAGAGTGGGCTGAGGGTGTATAGGTATGCCCTCCGTCCCCAAGGAGTTAAACCTTGTTTTTTTGGCCCATGTTAGCCTTTCAGTTTGACATGCTTGTCCTAAGTGGTGAATCGAAAACTTGGAGACGGTCCCTCCCTGTGCTACAGTGCAGTGGTGTAAAAACAAATAATATACATAGTCGATCACAGGCCAGAAACAGAACGGGAATACAAATACCAGAGCAGATAAACCAGACAGGATACAAATACTAACAGGGCAGAATATAGTGTATAAACAAACAGGAACACAAACAGGAACACAAACCGGAATCCAGCTAAACGGCAGACATAAATAAATGAACAAGACTAGGCATGGTACACAGCAGAAACCAGGTATACAGCAGAAACCAGGAATTGCTGAGGATGAGCAGAAGAACTGAAAGCTAGACACTAAACTGATCAGAAAGATAGGACACTGTTCACACTGGGACACAGAACAAACAAACTGGACACCCCACTCCAAAAAAAAGGAGTAGACGGCATAATAAAGCCAAATAGAGTACTAGCCAGCGGGGCACACACCACCTTGTGATCAAGATGCTTACCTAGTAGGAAACAGAAATATTAAAACACGAAACACAGGACTAGAATCGGATGAGTCAAAATAGACTCCAGGATACCAAACAGGAATTATAACATACAGAGCACAGTTAACAAGCAAGACTAAAACTGGACAAATCTGAACAGACTCCAAGATACCATACAGGAATAAGTACAAACAGTATGAACACAGACTAAGCAGAACGGACATACTAATCCTAAAACCGACAAATATAACAGACTAAAATCTACAATAAACAAGACTATTTAACCATGGCTAAAACTCAGATAAAATCACAAGATAAAGACAAGGTAAATGCTAAAGCAGACAAAGATTATTGCACAAACAGATATCATAGTAGCATTATTGCAAAAAATAACCAGCAGAGAATGCAGGAGACACACCCGAGATATCATTGGTTCTGAGCATTAACCATTCCCAATCCAGGGAGAATAGCAAATTGCTCATAACAAACTAGTGTGTGAATACACACCTAAACAGAAAAATACAAAAACAAATAAATGGACATTACAATCATTTTAGAAATGTTTTGCTTTTGGGACACTTTTGGGCCCTTTTTTTTAAAAAAATTTACAGAGTTTATATAGCTGTACTTTTAGCCGATTTTTATGATGTAGCAAAAGCTATAGCCTACAAAATTGCTTACATTTGAGATAAATTTTGGGTCATTTAGGTCACAAAAAAGGGCCCAGCACTTAATTTTACTGTAAAAAAATGTATACAAGTGTGCACAAACATGTCCCTTTACCATTGGGTTCAATAGAACAGATGTTTTACAGCCATTTCACAGTTAAAAAAAATTGTCAAAAATGCTATGGTTACTACAGATTTCTGTTTCTTTGACTGGGTCTAATAGCATAACAGATCCTGCTATTTGACACATTAAGGCAAAGTTTTTTTCTGCAAGTTTTTGGAAAACTGCCACTGCAGTTTGTGAGCCAAAGTCAGGAGTGGATCCATAAGGGAGAAGAAGTGTAAGTCCTTCCTTTATATGTCCTATTCCTTTTGAATACACTTCTGGCTTTGGCTCAAAAACTGCAGTGGCAGTTTTCCAAAAACTGCCAGAAAAAAAAAGTGGAAAGTGGAAACTTAGCCTTAGGCATCCAGTAGAAAAGACCCTAAATGCGAACAGACCCTACATTGGTGATTATAATTCCAAAAATTCTATGCTTAAAATATTATAAGATGGTTCTGAACACATAAAACACCAAGGAACTCTTGAAACCTACATCAACCTTTTATTAGCGGCCATTGCAGTAAATTATTGGAGTATTTTGGTTTAATTACGGGGATTATCTACCATGTTAACCCTCTCATATTGTCTTGCCCTTCTGTACATACTCTTATAACAACTCTACAATGCCCTAATATAGTATTTTACAGCATGGTCATTCAGTTGTACAAATACAGCTTTAGTCTGTCAAGGGTAATATGTGTTGGATACACAAGCAATAAAGTAAGTTGATCTCACACTAGTCAATATTTACGGTCCCACTGAAGAAGGCGAAGGCTTTTATGCTGATTTACTCTTTATGATCAATACGGTAAGGTAATCAAATTTGGGGAGATAATTAAAATCACAAATAAGAAGGAATTTATTTTAGGTTGGCCTATGGAGGAACTCCGAATCACTCAAATATTTCATTACCTCTGTTCTTTGCCCTTATGTCCTGCAAGGGGCCTTGATATACCGTATTTATCGGGGTATACCACCCACCTGAATATAACACGCACCCTCATTTTACCAAGGATATTTGGGTAAAAAAAGTTTTTTACCCAAATATCCATGGTAAAATGAGGGTGCGTGTGTGTGTGCGTGTATACCCCGATACACCCCCAGGAAAGGCAGGGGGAGAGAGGCCGTCACTGCCCGCTTCTCTCCCCCTGCCTTTCCTGGGGTCTAGAGCCCTGCTGCCGCCGCTTCTCTCCCTCTGGCTATCGGCGCCGCTGCCCGTTCTCTCCCCCTGACTATCGGTGCCGGCGCCCCATTGCCGACGCCGATAGCCAGGGGGAAAGAAGCGGCGCCGGCAATGGGGCAGCGCCGACAGCCAGGGGGAGAGAAGGGGCAGCGGCACCCATTGCTGGCGCCGCTGCCCCGTTGCCTCCCCCCATCCCCGGTTGCATAATTACCTGTTGCCGGGGTCGGGTCCGCGCTGCTTCAGGCCTCTGGCGTGCATCCCCTGTGTCGTTGCTATGCACTGCACGGCGCAGTGCACTGACGTCATGCGCCGCGCCGTGCAGCGCATAGCAACGACGCGGTGGACACACACCGGATGCCTGAAGCAGCGTGGATCCGACCCCGGCAACAGGTAATTATGCAACCTGGGATGGGGGGAGGCAACGGGGCAGCGGCGGCGGCAATGGGTGTCGCTGCCCCTTCTCTCCCCCTGTCTGTCGGCGCCGCTGCCCCATTGCCGGCGCCGCTTCTCTCCCCCTGGCTATCGGCGCCAATAGCCAGCGGGAGAGAAGGGCCGGCAGCAGGGCTCTAGACCCCAGGACAGACAGGGGCAGAGAAGCCGGCAGCGCTGGCTGTCTCTGCACCTGCAAAGCCGCTGCAGTTCATTGATTTAAAGCGCCCGCTTTAAATCATTGAACTGCAGCGGCTTATCGGCGTATAACACGCACATAGACTTTAGGCTAAAAATTTTAGCCTAAAAAGTGCGTGTTATACGCCGATAAATACGGTATATTGTGAGCAATGTCATATGTATTCTTGATGCAGCATTTTTCAGTATACCTTGAGTGGCTTCAAATAGTAATTTTCTAATACACTGTCTTTAAAGGGATTGTCTGGGGGGGAGATTTTTTTTCCATGTCTGTAGGTGGGGTAAAAATAAAAATGAAGCTATAGCAGCGGTCTTCCACAGCAGTTGCACTGAAGCTCCCAGCCCTCCGTTGATCATAGCATCTTTCTGTGTCCTGTGGCTCTACAGGAACTTGTCCTACTTGGCCAATCACTGGCTAAGGGAGAACACTGCTGGAGCTACTGAATGGGGTCCGTTTCTGTGAAGTTGGAATGTCACAGGGCCCAGGAACAAGACGTGACCAACGGAGGACCAAAAGCTTTGGTGCAGCAGTTTTAGGGGACCAGGAGGGGTGAATCATTTTTTTTATTATTTTTGCACCCCCCCCCCCCCCCCCCCCCAGTACCTGTCACCAAATAAAACTTTTAATATAGTATTCCTTGTGTAATTAGAAACACTGTTCTGTTCCCTGGCACATTTAATACAGTGAGTTTGGTCTCCTCCCAGCCTGGCAGGAGTCCAAACTCAGGCAGTATTTCTCTGCACTGAGCTTGATTGACAGCTGAACACAAAGTGAAAGCTCCATAGATTCTCACAGAAAGCTGCGCAGACTGAAACCTGCAGGAGAGCCTCACTGAAAGCAACACAGACTGAAACATGCACAGAGCCTGAGGTCTTCTATTCATCACAGCATTGCAACCATGTGAGGGCAGAAGTGCTCCTCCAGCAGGCTTCAGTGATGTCATGCCTGCTGGGAAACGCCCATTTTCTCTTGCTGGAAATTAGAGAGCAAGAAGAAGGGTAAGATACACAGCTTTTTAAAGCTCTGAATTTTTTTTAAAGGGCTGGAGGGGTGTTAGGAGTAGTTAGGGAACATAGCCTGAGTTAATTTAGAACAGTTTATTTGGTGACGGGTACTTTTTAATAATTTTTGCTGACTTTTGGCTAGTGTTGAACTTAGATGTGTAGATGCTTAGATGTGTAAAAATACATATACTAATATGGCTCTTACACTTTGGTCTTCATCATCACTTTTCATGTGATCTGCTATAAAGCTCACACCCTCCATTGCTTCTTGAACCTGTGGAGAGAACTTCCTTGACTGTCTGTATCGGAAATCTTGGCTTCTATGATGCTCCGCCTGTTCATTAACCCTCTGATCATATGGCCTTGATGTTGCACCTTTAACAAGACAAGAAGAGTTTTTACATGGGTCCGTCTGTTTTGTCCACAGTTGTCCTCGTGGTTTTTGACCAGATGGGTTTTGTTCTGGACGTTTCATGAACAGGAAGGCTGGAAGTTTTTCCAAAAAACAGTTTTTTACCCATTGAGGCATTGTGTGCGTGCTAGGAGATCTGTGGTGGACATTGAGGACACAGACACTAGTCACTATGGAAAATGTCACCAGTACCATAGTAAACATCAAGTATTTTCCAATAAGTGGGACATCGAGAGAAGTTGGCGGCACAATTTTAGAAATTAAAAGCAGAAAAACAGTCAGTGCTAGAAGAACAGAGATACACAAGGTCATCTTCTGTCCACAGTCAGATGGCAGGTAAAACACCAATATTGCTAATGATGTAATAAGGATGCAGGGTATGATCAAATTAATGGTATAAAACAGAGGCTTTCTCTTGATAATAAAATCATAGGTGACATCAACATAGGTTTGATCTAGAGGGTTTATGGTTCTCCTTCCAGGAAGTTTAATAATATCCCATTCTCCACTTGGTGTGAAATCGTCCATACTGGCAGAGTCAGTGCCAAGAACAAGATCAATTTCTGTATAATCGTAGGTCCAGGAACGAAATTTCAAAGTGCAGTTCTGCTGATCAAAGGGGAAATGCTTAACTTCAATTTTGCATGCACTCTTGTAAATGGCTGGAGGAAGCCAAGCAATGCTTCCATTATTCTGAACAATGGCGTTGGTGAACAGGGAGACTTCATATGTTCCATCAGCACTAATAATACAAATAGCACATTTTAGACAACAGGACAAATAGAACATAGCACTAAAATCAGTAATAACTCCAGTATTAAATACATTTTATTACTCAGTGATTGACAGCTAACTCTGCATACACACTTATACATTGAAGGGTGTCAATCACTTAGTAGAACCACCCACTTGACTACTTAGCCTAGATTGAGCAGAGAATCACATAAATCAATTATTAGTTTTATTGGAATGTTTCCCACAAGACTATGTATCAATCTGCTCAGCTTTTCCTGCTCTATAACATGGTGACTGCATATTAGACTTTATTTCAGATTGGAGTGAATGAACAATGCAAATAATATGCAAATTACTTATTGTAAAGCACAATGTCTGGGAGCCAGATCTGTTTCGATGGAATGCGAAGCTTCCTGATGCCATCATATTCAGCTGGATTCCAGGTCAAGCGATAATCTACCCACTCCTAAAAAGAAAACCAAAACGTGTTTTGCTTTATAATAGCTTGTATGTAAATCAGCCATGTTTAGTGTGCTAAGGCATTAGGTTTAATATTACACAAAAATCTTAGATACTTTGCTATATACTATATACTACAGAAGAAATGCTTTTCTTTTTGGATTTCTCTGATGTCACGACCACAGTGTTCTCTGCTGACCTCTGCTGTCCATTTTTGGATCTGTCTAGAGCAAGAGAAAATCCCCATGGCAAACATATGCTGCTCTGGACAGTTCCTAAAATGAACAGCAGAGGTCAGCAGAGACCACTGTGGTCATGACATCAGAGAAATCCAAAAAGAAAAGCATTTCCTCTGTAGTATACAACCCATAAAATGTATTAGAAGGATTAAGAATTTTTAGTGGAAGTAATTTACAAATCTGTTTAACTTTCTGGCACCAGTTGATTTAAAAAAAATAATAATAGTTTTCCACTGGAGTACCCCTTTAACATTCTTTACTTCCTAGGCTCTGTTCACACTACGGACTGTGGGTGCCGGCATAACATGCTGGAGATAGGTCCGCACAGGAATCTCATAGATGGCTAGGCATGCCGTGTGGTGTCTCAGCAGAAAGAATGAACAGGTTCATTCTTTCTGCGGATGCGGAAAACGGAATTTCTGTGCCGGAAACATCTGGCATAGATGTTCAGCAATGTGGACAACACCCGTTGAATCCCATGGAATTCCACACAAAAAGTCTGTGTTGTGAACCTAGCCTTACTGCATAAAAGGACAATAAAGACTGCACACAAAAAACATGTAAGTGCATTAAAAAAGAAGCAAAGATGAAAAATCCCCAAATCCTAGTTGTAAATCTGTTTGGTAAAGTGAGTATTTGCAGTGTTTGCTATTAGAGAAGCTCTGTGGGATAGCAAATATGTGCTCCATTTTCATGTCTAGGAAGCAGGCTGTACTAAAGCGGTAAATTATGTGCTCAATGACAGCCTTATAGATATCTCTAGATTAATATCTGTCCACCAATAAATATAACTGGGCAGAAAAGGGACAGCTGGATGACCACCCATAGACAGCCTTGAGGAAATAGTTATGGGGCAAAATATCAGGCCAGATATTCACATGACAGTTCCATCTGCTACAACCCCAAAGGCTGTCAAACCATTGTCATCAATGTCCCTCGCAAATCCTCTTCTGTTCCTAGAGGTATATATCAGCAGTGAGAAATAAGGATTTGTGAAAATGTTAAACTTACTAAGAACATTTGCATTAGTTTTGTGATAGTGCTTCATGCAGCATCGTTGTGACATACATTTTTCCTACTTTCTTTAGCCATTACACGTTGCTATATACCAGGATCTTAATAATGAATGTGAGTTGTACTTACCTGATTGAGCCACACATTTGTTGTCATGATCTGCTCTCGCTCATTCTAGGACAATAGGAACAAATTGATGATTCAGAAAATAATATACGGATGTAATATTCATCATTCAGCTTAGCTAATACAGTATATCTGCATACTCAATGCATAACTTCTGTAAAGGTTTTGTGATCAATAATTTTTAATCATTATCTAAGGCCTCTTTCACATTGCCGTTGGGCTCAGCTATATGAAGTTCGTTGACACTTGTGTGAACCCAGACTAACACCATTCTGAAAGTGAAAATTGTATGACAGTAAAACGTTACAAGTGACATCTCTCAACTGAATGTTGTTTAATGAAATATTCAGACATTTCAAATAGTTATCTATGATAATACAGTTGAATTTATTAGAAAATTTGTAGGTAGCCACAAAGAGGATTAATCATTTGCATGAACATTTGCACAATTTTTCTTTTAATTTGCACCCTTTTTCCAGCAGTGTTTTTTGTGTATAATTTAAGAAATTAAAAGGATGGGCAAGTTGGGAAAAGGACACACATTCAATGAACTTTTCACATCAGCACCACCTAAGGAGTGGAGTATA